>NC_091801.1:84680833-84996666 GCF_041296235.1 Equus asinus | reverse complement strand
GGACAAAGAGTGGCGGGGGGGGGGTGGTGAACTGTGGCCAAGACTGAAGACTGCCCAGGGTCCCTGCTTCTTTGAGTGACAGAAACCCCACTGGAAATTGTAGTGGGCACACGACCACCCAGCAACTAACTACATTTCCTAGAGTCCCCTGAAGTTAGGTGTGACCCGGTGACAGATCCAGCCAATGAGACAGGAACAGAAGGGAGGTGTGCATGCTGCCTGTCTCCACATGCCCTCTCCCACCCCACGGCGACGTGCCCGTGAGGCAGAGCAGCCAGGCTCCCAGAGGGCCTCCGGGGCAGAGCCGCCCACCTGCCTGTGAGATGGAACACAAGAAACCAAGTTTCTTGTTGGAAACACTATTTCTGAGTCTGTTACAGCAACCTGAACCCGTGCTCAAATAACGCTAATAGACAACCTGACTATTCAGATGCCATGCTCCCTGTGATAAGAAAGCAATGCAATCTGCCAACCAGTAACTGACAGTAAGAATGAGAAGCTGAACACAAGTCCAGGCGAGGCATTTCTATCCACAGAAGACTTGCTTTCTAATTAGTCGGCAACAGAGCTCCCTGCAGCAGTGGCCCACTTGGTGGGGCTCTGTGACACAGCATCTACCACCACTGCCTGGTGGCAGTCACTGAGAGTGTTTTCCTAAGTGAAAGGCCCACTAACTTGGCTTAAAAAATCTTTCTCCTGCTTATAAAAATTACTTTTAACTAGTTATTTTTTCAAGGTATAAAGGTAAATTATGCTAGTTGAGAAAACTTAAAGAAAAATAAAATTACCCTTAACCCCACCACTCAGATTACCATGGTTAACAATTTTCCTTTGGTCTTTTTTCTGCACCAATATTCTATGAAATCAGGACCGAGTAATCTTATATCCTGTTTTACCTTACTTTTATATCTTTTGAATTCCTAGTGATTAAAAACATAAGGTACACACTGTAGACAGTGAAAATCCCCGGCACTTCAACAGATGACCACTGCTTGCTATTTAGTTCATACACATTCATCTAGTCCTTTGCTTAAACAAACACAGTTATACGTTTACTGTGGACACACACGATTTTCAAAACCAACAGTGGAATCACACTGTACCTATCCATCTGCCACCTTTCCCCATTTTCAATATACCCTGGCGTTCCCCAAGGTCATCCACACAGATGCGCCGGCGCTGTGCACGGTGTCTCCATCCCAGGTGCTGAGTCCTACAGCAGGCCAGGCGCTGGGGGGAGCGTTTGTCCCTACACCTCTGGAGTCATGAGGAGGGATGTTCCCTGAAGTATCCTGCCACCTGCCTGCCCTTTTCTCCTCCTCAGAGGTGGAATGAGTTAGCAGAATGAGAGGTGTGGGAGATTAACGATTGCAGCGCCCAACGTCTTCCACAGGGGCGCATTCTGCCCTGCTCCTCCCAGCTGGAGTGGGGGGGGAGGGGACCCACAGGCGGCCTGAGGAGAGGCTGCAGAAATCCAGTGCTGCTGGTGAGCCGGCAGAGAAGTCTAACTGGCATTCAGCCTGAAGAGCCCAATGTCGCTCCACCCTCGCCTTGGACCAGTAGCAGAGTGACATTTTGTGCTTCGTGTGCCTCACTGGTTGAGAACTCTGGAGGGGAGGAGAGGTACTATTCATTAGGGGCCCCCAAACCCTAACCGGGCACAGTGCTAACAACCAGCTGCCACTGTCTCATGCACTCCTCCAAACCTTATGAAGCCACTGTTACCTCTGTCTTACAAACGAGGAAACGGAAAGAGAAAGTCAATTACCCAAGGCCACTGAACCACTAAGTGGCGGAGTTAAGGTTCAAATCCAGGCCTGTCTCCAGGCCCCTCTCCCCAGTGTCAAAGATCCTCCCAAGTGTGATCGGTCATGTTCACAGGATGCTTCGCTTAGGTCAGCTGGGATCAGTACAGAAAAGCAGGTTTATATTTTAAGCCTCTTTATTTTTAATTAAAAGGGGGGGTAGGATGTTGGGTTTTTGTTTGTTTTGGAAGTCAGTGAATCTTCTGATTTTTATGTTTAAAATGACTGCTATATGACCTGAAAACAAGCTTTCATCTGTCTATAATATAGCTTTAAAAACATGTGCAGGCCTTCTAATGATTTTCATGTTTTTTACCTTTAAAGCTTTTTTAAAATACATTTTATTATTTATTTATTTTTGTGTCTGTGTGTGAGGAAGACTGTTGCCAAGCTAACATCTGTGCCAATCTTCCTCTACTTTATGTGGGATGCTCCCCACAGCCTGGCTTGCCAAGCAGCGCTAGGTCTGTGCCCAGGATGTGAACCTGTGAACCCTGGCCCGCTGAAGCAGAGCATGTGAACTTAACCACTATGCCACCAGGCCGGCCCCTAGAGGAAGTTTTTAAGATCAAATATACCTTGCTTTGAACAAACATTTATCTGAAAATCAGCAATCTTTCAGTTTCTGCTTAGCTCCTTTATATTCTGTAGATTCAAGCAAAATTAAATTAATACTCTTTATTTTAAAAAACCTGAATGAACAAAATGAACTAAAAATACACCAGACTTCTGGTTCCATAACATACTGGGCTATCATGTCCCATCCTTCTGTTATAACACACAGAACTTGATGGATAAAAGGTAACATGCAACTGTCTAAATAAACAGTTGATGTTGAGAGAGAAGGGACAATCCTTGGTGCTGGAAAGGAAGCGGGAGCTTAATCTGGGAGTGGGAACCTGTGAGCAGCCCAGAGTGGCTCTGAGGTGGCAAGGGGGCAGTGCCAGACACAGGCACTAGAAGCTGTTTTCACATCTACACTGGTAAGGGGGTACCGTGGCCTTTATGCTCGAAGGTTAGCCTGACTCACTGTCTGCTGCTTATGGCCCAAAGAGAGGAAGCAGGAAGGTTTGCCAAGGCTCCCCCTTGGCAATAACAAGGAAGAGCAAACGGCGACCCTGAGTGAGACAGAGACTAGAGCTCCCTGAGCATCTGCATCTCTGTGCCTGCCCTGGAGCTGCCACTCTCCTCACCCGGTACTCCTACCACTGTAGCGATGAAGGACCCTGCGCGCCTGGTGGTGCTTGCCTTGTCTTCTTACATCCTCCTCACAACCATCCTTGAGGTTCAAGGAGGTGACCTGCTGAACACCAAATCAGCTGCTAGCTGCCATCTCCACCCCCCCCCACCCCCGCCATCCCACAGCCATTTGGTTTCTGCTCCCACAGGTCTGCCCAAGGACGCTGACGATCTTCTCCTTTCCTGACAAGTCCAGTGTCCTTCCCCAGTCATCTTCCATGACTCGAGGCAGCACTGGACATGCCTGACAGCTCCTTGAACTGCTTCAGTGGCACTGCCCTCTGCCTGGTCAGTTGCTTCCCTGACCACCCCTTCCATCTCTGGCTCACAAATGTTGTCTTGGCCTTCTCAGCTCTGCCCTCTCTCCCTATCATCCTCAAGACCTTTCCAGGAGAGTCAGGAGTCCACTACTATCATTCCAGGAGAGGCTGGGCCCATGTGTGTATGCTTGTGAAAAGACAGAGCAAGCCCTCCGTCAATTCTTCTCTGTATCGCCCATAAGAGGGTGCTGTGGTTACTGCTAGTATTAAGATACCGTTACAATGTTACATCTATACTAGGGACAAAAGTCCCACCTCTGTTAGACTGGCATCTCTCAGATCCTAGGTGGGCAAAAAAAACCACTTATTTCTATCATTCATTGATTCATCCATGAATTGACCTCATGGAACAAATGTGCTGTGGGAGGGTACCGCAGGGCGATTGTGAGCATGAGCTCTACAGACAACTGCCTGAGTTCAGAGCCTGCCTCAGCTAACATTCCTGGGAAACCTCAGGCCCTGAGGATCCCGCCACCGTGATAGAGCCAGTGTGAGGGGTAAAATGTTCTCCCTGACATCGGTAGAGACGGCCACTAGGACTGATAAAGACTTCTAGGAAAAGGCAGCCTTGACGAAAGAGCTAGAACAGCACAGCCAAACCACCTCTCCCGACCTGGGAATTCTCCTTCAGGCCCAAGGGTTGGAGGAAATTCTGCTGCTCACATTTCCCCCTCCACCTCTACTCCCAGCAGGGCAGAAGGTGCCTGCTCTGCATTTCCTCCAGCACAAAGCGGCGCAAGGCCCGGCCCCCTTCCCAGCATCACTTGGAGAGCTCCCTCGGGATCCGGGGGAAGGAGGCAAGCTCAGAGCAAAACAGCAGCACTACTCGCACCGGGACCCCGCCCAGGCCACCTCGGAGGGGCTGGCAGGCTTAGAACTGCGACAGACGCTTCCGCTGGAGGCTCCGAGGCCTGCTGCGTGAGCCCTGGGACGAGGGGAAGGAAACTAGGGAGCGGGACCGGGTATCCACATGACGTTCCTCGGGCAGAGGAGCTGCGGGCCACCGCACGACTGCAGCCCCGCGGGGGGTGCCGCGACAGCTGCGGGACAGGGGCTCCCCGAGGCCGGGGCTCCGGGACAGCTGTGCGGGGCGGGCCGCCTTCACAGCCAGCTCGGCGCCAAGACACTCACCCACCCGACGACCTGGCCCACACTCGCCCGCGGCCCGGAACGCGCCACTCACCCGGCGCCCAGGGACGACAGGAACACGGCCGCCCGTCCCGCACACCAGCGGACAAAGCACGCACGGCCTCCCGCATGCCCCAGCCGGAAGTCGGCCTGAGGCTCCGCCCGAGGGACTTCCGGTGCCGCTCTAGGCGTGCCGGGGCCGGCCGGCCTCTCGGTGGTGAGGACTTCCAGCCAGGCGCGGACTCTCCTGCCGAGACGCGGGGCCACGGCAGACATCCCTGAGCGCGGCCTGTCTCCCAGGTGGAGATGGTGCCGACGTTGAATACCCGGCGGAGGCCCGTACCGACCGAGGCCACGCCGTCCCTTGGAGGTTTACCGAGAGGGCCGAGCCTTCCAGGGGCCGCGCCGAGCGGGGACGCTCGGAGACAGTGAGAGCCAGCGTTTATGGAGTGCTTCTCACACGGTCTCCCAGTTAATGCTCGCTGCACCCCACGAGCAGGATCCTTGAACATCTTCCTTCTACGGACGAGGGACTGGAGCCGGAGAAGTCACGTCACTCGTGGGAGGTCACACAGTTGTGCGTGACCAGGCCGACCACCTCTAAGGCCACGCTCTTGCCCTGGCTGTGTGGTTGGTCCTGCGGGTGCAGAAGTAGCCTCTGGGGACAGTCACGGGAGATCCCGCCCATTCCCCCCACCAACCTCTGGGTAGAAGAGCAGGTGTCCAATTACCAAAACCAAATAGGTGATTGAGCTGCTGGGAGAATTCGGAAAGCCTCACCGTATCCACGTATCCACGGGGGCGGGGCGGGTTGGTGGGGGACTACTAAAACTACAGCTGGTGGCGCCGCCGGCACGCCTGGCCTGCGTGGGGGGGGGGGGGGGGGTGCCTGCGTTCCTGGTCCCCACCTGCCGGGGCTGCAGAGGACCCTGTGGAGGACTCAGGAGCCGTAGAGGAGAAACGAGCAAAATGGAAGGAGCCTGGGAGTCTGCGTGAGCAGGGAGAAAAGCCCCCCACGGATCCACAGGAACCGCCGAAAACCGGCTGGCACGGCAGCTGGTGCTGCTGACGTGCTAATACGGCGTCTACGGACGATACATGGCATCATTCTGTGCGTGCATCTTAATCATTCACACAGCAGGCATGCCCATCATCTCACTGTGCAGTTGGCTGGTTTTGCTCATCATTGTTTTAAAATCACCCCCCTCTTAACACACAGATCTAGTCTGGTCCACCCACTCACGGGGTGCATAGTCCTGTATGTCTACATCCGCTGTGTATTTACCCCTCCTTATTAACGGACACCATTTATTTTCCGCTTTACTCTGTTGTAAATAATGCAGGATAGCAGATCCTTGTCCAGTATCCCATGTCGTGAGCAAGGATTTCTCTGGGGGGGTATACCTAGAAATGGGATTAAATGGGAATCGATGTGCAGATTTTAATTTTAGGTACTGCCACATTGTTTTTGAGAGTGGCTATCATAATTTATACTCCCTCTAGAGTCGTGTGACAGTACCTGTTCCCCTACTTCTTTTTTGCAGATCTAAGGGGTGAAAAACAGTATCCTGGTTTTTGTTAGCAATTTTGCTGAGATATAATTTAGAAACAATTAGATGCAGTTTTGTTTTTGTTTTGTTTGGGTTTTTTTGTTTTTCTTTGTGAGGACGATTCGCCCTGGGCTGACATCTGTTGCCAGTCGCCCTCATTTTGCTTGAGAAAGGTTGTCGCCGAGCTAACATCTGTGCCAGTCTTCCTCCACTTTATGTGGGATGCCACCACAGCATGGCTTGAGGAGCAGTGCTAGGTCCACGCCTGGGATCTGAACCCACAAACCCTGAGCCACCAAAGCTAAATGCGTGAACTTAACCACAATGCCACTGGGCCAGACCCTAGATGCAATTATTTTTAATAAATAAATATATTTGGGGGCCAGCCCAGTGGCCGAGTGGTTAAGTCCGCGAGCTCTGCTTCGGGGGCCCAGGGTTCAGATCCTGGGCGCGGACATGGCACTGCTCATTAGGCCATGTTGAGGCGGCATCCCACATGCCACAACTGGAAGGACCCACAACTAAAATATACAACTGTGTACTGGGGGGATTTGGGGAGAAAAAAGCAGGGGGGAAAAAAAGAAGATTGGCAACGATTGTTAGCTCAGGTGCCAATCTTTTAAAAATAAATAAATAAATAAATATATTTGATAAATAGAATTTTGCCAAATGACTCCTCCTATGTGACTTCCACAATCCAGACGGAGAACATCTCCATCCCCCCAAAGTGTTCTCCTGGACCCCTCCATCAGCCCCCACCCCTCCTGGGTGTTTCAATGAGCAAATCTGATAGCCAGACAGGCCAGGCCTCTGGGTTTATTAGACATTCAAACTTCTTCTGTAACTCCATCTCCTAAAATGACCTTGCCCATTTTCCACTGGGCTGGTTATCTTTTTCCTTGTGATTCAGTAGAGTTTGTTTTCTATTCTGGGTACAAATTATTTGCGTATTACATATGCTGCAAATCCCCTACCGTTATCTCTCCACAGAGTCACATGCGTCCTTCACTAATCCTGGTGTGGACAGATCTGTCTGCCTTTTCCTTTGTCACGTATATTCTCTGCTTCTGTCTCTGTCTTAGGATCCTAACAGTGTTGTCTTTTCTTTGAGAGGTTTTAAATTTTTACTTTTAATGCTTAGGCCTTCCAATCATCTAGAATTTATTTCTGAATATGATGAGATGTTGGAATCTAATTTAATTCTTTTCCATATGGAGAGCCAGTATTCCTGATAAGATGAATTAGCAATCTGCCCTTTCACACACTGCCTTGTCATCGAAATAGGGTCTTGAGAATAATCGTTTTGAAAAGAAATCAGTCTTGCAGCCATAGTAAGTGGGAAGTACATGTCTTGTAAACTATGAAGCAATGGTGATTTAAGCTTCAGGATATATAGAAAATTACACCTGATAGGTGTTGTCAGCACGTGAGGGCTGCAAAGAGACCCCCACTCATCCCCATTTAAGACCTAGAAATAGGATGGAGTTAAAGCTAAGGGGTCAGAGCAGAGCTGGGCCTCTCCCAGCCTTCAGCACAGGCCTGGGGCTGCATCTGAGAAGTGGAGCCATTTAGAGGGACCCTGGGACCCGGACAGAGGAGAGGGAGACAGAGCCCACCCTAACTCCACAGGGGCAGTGGGGGCTGTCCTGGCTGAGGCCTCCAGTGTGAGCCACTGCCACCAGTATGAGCATCCAAAACTGCATATGCTTCATCTCAAGCCCACCGAAAAGCTTCCTGGGTTGCATGGCTTCCCTTACAGGCCTGTCTACTGGGAAGGACTCTGCTGAAGGTGCCCAAGTGAGTGTCACTGTAGAGGGCCACCCGCCTTTACCCACCTGGCTGCTGGTGAGCCCTCGGGGAGAGACGCTGTCTGCTGCTTGAGTCCGGCTGCAGAGAGCCTGTTGCCATGGGAACTTGGAAATACCACCCAGGGAGGGGGCCAGCCATCCTGCCTCAGAGAACCGCCCTCTGCTTTGCAGCCGGCTGTCCACCCCTCCTCGAGTTGCACAGTGGACCCCAAGTCCACCTCTGGGTTGTGATGACTATAACAGCCCAGCCCAAGCGAGGTTTTTGAAGTGAAACAATCTAACTGAAGTTGGGGAAGGGCAGTGTTCACAAGTACCTGCTCTGTCTGGTCAGGGGGTGAGATGTGGGAGCACGCAAGGATTCACAAGGGGCCATTACAGTCAGCAGTGCCAAAGAGGGGCGCTTAAAGATGTAATAGTCTGACTGTTGTTAGACGTTTCAGTGCTGACAGATTTTCTCACCTCTCCCTCTTCTCTTGGCCCCACATCTGGGCAAGCTGATAAGAAAGCCAAGGCGCTCCCTTCAAGTCCCTGCCTGCAAGTGGGAACCCTCATCCCGGCCCCACCCTCTAACCACAATCAAAATTTCAGACCAATCTGCTTTCCTTGCTTCCTCAAGCCGTTTTTGGAGGCCTGCCTTGCTGCCCCAGAAAAGCTTCCTAATGAAGTAGTAAATCATTTCAAACCCTCTTGGTGTGTGTGTGCGGGGTCACAAATCCACATCAGAACCAAATTTTGGGTGGGGGTCTATCCTGATCCTGCAGTGTGATCACAAAAGAAAAGCAGGAAAAGGGATCGTCCTTACTGTTACAAACTGCCGCTTCCTTATGCTGCATCAGTTGCACGCCAAGGATTTGAGAAGTACTTCATCGTCTTTCCTCTCACCTGAGCGGCATGTCTGCTGCTCAAGTCCCCCTTGTAATTGGAAGCAGTATGTTTCCGACACCAGCTGGGCACAACCACAAACCTTCCTGACATCTGGACCAGTAGCCTCTCTCTTTTTCCCGTCCCCTCCCCTCCTCTTCCGTCCACTTTCCTTTTTCTAAGACAGAGCTCTGCCAGCGCCAAGCCCTGATTCTGAGGGACAGAGGCGCGCGCGTGGGCGTGTGTGTGTGACTCGCAGGCCCTCTGAGGTCAGGGTCCAGGGCAGGGACCCTCTTCAGGGGCCCAGGGCGGCACTGGCCAGACGGTGGAGGGGATGCGGCCTGTCCTAGGAACAGGAGTGTCCGGGACAGGGTTCCTAAGCCTGCCTTCAATAGTATCTCCGGGAGAACTTGCTAAATTGACTCCCAAGTCCAGCCAGACCGGCGGAACCACAAGCCCCACGCCAAAGGCCAGCAGTCTGCGCCTTCAGCAAGCATCCCAGGTGAGCCAGGGCAGGTAACTCAGGGAGGCGGGGCTGAGCGCAGGCGCGGGAGGCGGAGTCGAGGCCGGCGCGGGGTGGGGGCTCCTGCGGAGCAGCGCAAGCGGAGGAGGAAGGGGCGGGGCCTGCGGGGACAAAGAGGGGAGGAGCCCGGGGCCCCGCCCACCGCGCACGGGCAGGGTCGTCCGGGCTCGGGGGCGCGCTCGGTCCGCGGGGACGCGGCTCCCCGACAGCAGCGGGTTCTCCTGTAGCTCCCGCTGGACCCGGGAGCCCGGCGCTGCGGCTGCGCCCCAGGTAGGCCGGGCCAGGCAGTGGCTTCTCTAGCTCCCCGGCTGGACGGTGCGTTGAGCCGCGCACCCGGGGCTCACGTTCGCGCAGAGCGTCAGGCCCGCGGGAGCCCCATCGCTGGAAGGGCCCGGGCTGGGTCTGGAGCCCCCGGGCCGGCCGCCCCCACCCTGCCCACTCGCCGCTCCGCAGCCCGCCGCCGCTGCCCTCGCCCGGGGGGACCGGGAGCCGGCATGGCGCGCAGCCTCCCGGCCGCCTGGCCCCAGGTGAGCGCGTCTGCCCCCGGGACCTGGGGCTCCTTGCCTCCCAGAGGGTCTTTCCTCGGAGCCCGCTGCACCCGGGCCCTTGAGTCCCAGGTCCTCTCCAGGACGAGGGGCTCAGGGGGCTTCCCTTGTCCCCACCTTCTCTTCCCCGGAGGCCTCCCTGAGGCTGGGGAGGGACATTAATCAAAGAAGACAGTGGGGAGCAGGTTGGGGGGATGGAGGGAGGTGAGAAATGATGTCAGCTGGACAGGATGGGTAGGGAGTGCTGGTGCCCCTTATCATTAGGTCCCCCAGTGCCCCACAACCCATATTCCCCAGTACCTGCTGACCTGCCATCTGTCCCCTCCCCCTTGTGTGCCGATACCCTGCCCACCCCCGACATGGTGACCCCGTGTGCAGCATGAGTGTTGTTTCAGGGCCTGCTGACCTTCTGGGACGTGGCTGTGCACTTCACTCAGGAAGAAGGGGCACGTCTGGATCCCGAGCAGAAGGCCCTGTACAGGGACGTGATGCTGGAAACTTACAGGAACCTGGCCTCGCTGGGTGAGGGGTCTCAGACCCAGGCCTTCCGCCCTCCTCACCCCCAGTCCCCATTCAGAGTTCTGGTGGGACCCGGAGGGGCCAGACTGGCTGTGGCTCAGGGACCAGAGCCAGGCTATTCTGTGCCCAGGCCCAGGTGACAGATGGGGTCTCTGGGCCCATGCCCAGGGCAGGGCCTCTCCTAGGGCTCTGGGGCCTCTGTGAGTAGAGCATCCCCTTCTCTCACGGCTGCAGACCTTGCTTGAGCCCACTGTCCTTCTTGCCCTGAGCCTACACCCCTGCCCTGCTCCCCACCCCCACAGGGTCCTGGGGAGACTCCCTGTTTCTGAGCCTTCACCTGGGGCCCCCGAGCCCTCAGTCCCAGGGATACCTCCGAGGAGAGGAAGCTGAGGGTGTCCCAGCATCTCAGTCCACACACTTCCTCTCGGCCAGGAGTTCCAGGATCCAAACCAGATCTGATCTCCCGGCTGGAGCAAGGAAAGGAGCCCTGGGGCTTGGACCTGCTGGGGGCCAACGAAGGAGAGATCCTGGAAGACCCCAGCATGGGTGAGTGAGGGGAGCCAGGGGCCTCAGTTGTTCAGTATATACAGCCAGCCAGCGTGAGCGTCGTGAACAGCTGGATGGAAGGACAGTCACACAGAGTCATAAAGGGCACTCTTGTTGGCTTGTCCCTTGGTGTCGGTACCTGGGCACACGGACATGCATCAGATTGGAAACAGGCGGCCAGGTAGCAGGTGAGGAGTAAAGGCCGCCACTGTTGCCTTCGCCACCATTGCAGTAGATGCAGAGAACTTGCCAGGAGCCCAGCACTTGCTAGGTGCTTTACGAACGGTGCCTCACTTTCTCTCCCAACAACCCCAGCAACACCTGATGGGACGAGCATCAGTTAGAACCCTCACCTTCAAGGGACAGAAAATCCAAGCCAAACTGGCCAAAGCCAGGGGGACTCTTGGCTCAAGTCACGAAAGTTGGGGGTGGGGTTGCGCAGGGGCAAGAGCCAAAATACTTAGTGGTCCAGCCCAGACATCCAGCCTCCCGGAATGGCTGCTGGCCGTGCATGGTGGTGGCCCACTGGCTGGTCATCACCCAATCACCTCTCCTTAAAGGAAAACTCTTCCTGTTTCTCTACTTCTCACAGCACTTCCCAAATGTGTGGGAGGGTTTTCCCCAAACCAGCCAATTCCCCAACTCTCTGAACACCAACCTGGTGTCCTAGAAGTAACTCAACTCTAACACTGACTACCCGGAGTTAGTGCAGACCCTGCAGACGGAGCTCAGTCCCACCAAGTGCCCCCACTTACAGTGCCGATTGCAAGTCCAGGTTGGCACCTGTGCTTCTAACCGACCAGCCATAAATTGGAGGTTCCCACATCCCCCTCCTTGCATTCAGGTAACTTGCTAGAACAGTGCACAGAACTCAGGGAAACACTTTACTTACCAGGTTACCGGTATATTATAAAGAATACAACTCGGGAACAGCCAGCTGGAAGAGATGTGCAGGGCGAGGTGTAGGGTTTCTACGAGGCTCCAGCACATAGGCGAGACTGATTAAATCACTGGGCCTTGGCGATTGAACTCAATTGCCAGCCCTTCTCCCCTCCCTGAAGGTCTGGGGGTGGGACTGAAAGTCTTTTCGGGTTTGCACGCCATACAGGCTCTGTTGCGGAGCCAAAGGATCTAGTAACAGGAAGCAAAAATTCTGCAAGAGGGTCACAGGGCGTGATGGCTCCTGGATGCTTGTACACCTGCTGTCGGTTCGATGTCTATGCCCTCCAGGGAGGGCCCCAGCTGGCTTCTGGGCTGAACCCGTGCAATGTTCCATCAGGCTGGCTGCTTCTGCTGATGCATATATCATAGGACCAGCGGATCCGGGGGACCTGCACCCATGGTTTCACCTCCTTTGCCACAAAATGGGTCCCTTGGTCTAAAACTATGACCTGTGGCTCCCACATCAAGAAGCTAGGGCTGGGGGCTGGCCTGGTGGTGTAGTGGTTACATTTGCATAGTGGTTAAGTTTGCCTGGTCTGCTTCAGGGACCTGGGGTTCACTGGTTCGGATCCTGAGCATGGACCTACACACTGCTCATCAGGCCATGCTGTGGCGGCATCCCACATAAAACAGAGGAAAACTAGCACAGATGTTGGCTCAGGGACAGTCTTCCTCAAGCAAAAAGAGGAAGATTGGCAACAGATGTTAGCTCAGGGACAGTCTTCCTCACCAAAAAAAAAAAGAACTAGAGGTGGGCCCTAGAGGTGGGGTGCTGGCCAAGGTGCTGCGGGCAAACCTGGATCTGGAGTAGACGTCAGTGTTGGTGGGGCCCAGCCACTGCCCCCTGCAGGGTGGAAGGTGATTAACTTGCCCACAGCGCTGGTCAGTCCCCTTGCAGGTTTCAGACTGAGGAATTGGTCTTTGCTACTAACAGGTCATGCACTCGGCAGGAACAGGAGCTAGATGAGCCCGGGCGAGAGCTCTGGCCCCTCCCGCACTAAGGCTCCTCTGCCCGTGGGCTCACTGGTCAAGCTCTGGTGACTGAGGACAGAGGCTGGCTGATGTCCGAAGGACAAGCCATCCTGTCCCCCGGTCTCTGAGTGCCTCCCCTGCAGCAGACCTGCATGCCGTCCGTCAAACACCTCTCCCCAGGTGTGACCTTGCCCGGTCGACCTCTTTCTCGCCACAGAGCTGACGGCAGGTGCGCTGCCCTGAGCTCCGCCCCTCCCCCTCTGCCCACCCAGGCAGGAAGCAGGCCCTCGACCACCAGTCACTGGGGTCCCGGGGAGGCCCAGGGACAAGCTGAGGCAGAGGTGCTGGTGTCAGAGAGTTGACCGACGTGGGGACCCTGGCCCTTGCTCCCGTGACTTACTGTGTCTTCTGGACCTGCCAGGCCTGTTCGGGTGGATCTGACGATACTTGGCTGCTGATGGCAGCTCTAACCACACAGCCAGTTGCTGTCCCTTGTCCAGTCTCTGCAAAGCCCAGCAGCACATCAGACACCACTTTTGAAAGGGCAAGTGTGTCCTGCTGCAGCAGGCGCGCCTAGCCCAGAATCTACAGGCTCGACACCTGCAGCTGGCCAGGGACTCCACGCAGGGCCCAGCAGGTCCTCAGCACCTTGCAGCCGGGGCCTGTCACACAGCCCTCGCATCTTCTGGGCCCTGCTTGACACTGGCAGCCCGTGGGTCATGTGAACGGAGTGGGAGCGGTTTCCCCAAGGGTGGCATATGCTGTCTCAACCCCAAGAGGCCGACCAGGCTGAGCTGCCTTCCTGGCGGAGGAGGGCGGGGGCCACATTTGCCCTCTACTGAAGAGCTCATCTCCTGGCAGTGCCCACCTCTGGCCCCCTGCACTTCCCCCATGTGGCAGGCCCCTGACCCTTTCTAGGGGTTCACTCACCCTCTGCCACGCAGGCATCTCTAGAGCATCGGGAGCCCTTGCCACTTCCAGTTTGTTCACCAGATCCGATTGGCATGAGGTCATCAGCACAGTGACCACTGGGCTGCTGTGGATGTCACAGCTGTCCAAGTCTCTGTGGACCCCATTGTGACGGAGCCGACACAGCCCTGGGGCAGGACCATGAACATGTGCTGAGGTCGGTCCCGTGACATACGCTAGTCACTTTGATCCTCTTTGAAGGGAGCTGAGAGGAACACATCTGCCACATTGAGAGCCCCTCCTAGGTGCCTGAGGTGCTGTTGCTGTGTCTGTTCTAGGCGCCGCATCCAGCCCAGCGGCTGTGGCTGAGCCGACACTTGCTCAAGCTTCCAGTGGTTCCTCAGCACCAGGCATGAGCCATCGGGTGGTTCAAGGGCCAGGCAGGTGGACCGAATGGGGCTGCGGTTGGACCACCGTCCCTGCCTCCTTCAAGCCTCCAAGGCGGCCACGTGGGCACAGCACTGCTGCTGGTTGACAGCCTTGCCCAGGGCTGGGGGCAGTTTCCCGGCTTCCACTTGGCCCTTCCTGACATAGGAGCTCTCACGGCACCAGCCAGGAGGCCAAGAGAGGGTTCTCCCCTGCTAAGTGCACCTATCCCAATTAGACCCTCGGGGATGGGCGGCCACACGGGGGTCCATGACGTGGTCCTTCACCCCTTGTGTCACCTGGCTTCCATATGCCCCCACTCCACTGGCACTTCCGGGCCCTTTTATCAGTGTTGGCTCAGACCCTGTACCCGGCAGCCTTCTGGGCGAGGGTGTGCGTCTTTCCCTGGTGTCCAGCCCTTTGGAGAAGGATTGAGAATATATCTATTGTAGATATATATAATATAGATAGATATAACTTGCAGGGCTGTTCTTCTCAAGGGGACCCAGCCTCCCCTTCGGTCCACAGCCCTAGGTCTGTGAACTGCCCAGATCTGGGTGAGAGATTGGGCTCTCTATCGTGTCTGCTGATCTTGGCCCTCCACTCCCCATCACTTGGCTTTTCTTGTTCCACACGTCAAGCAGCAGCCTGGTTAGCTGCCCATTGTCTTTCTCAAGGAAGACCACAGTCGATTGTCCATCGCCAAGTGTCCCCACCCCAAGTCCCAAGGTCCTGCTCTCCTCTCCAGGCCTTGATCTGAGGCAAGGCAGCGATGGCCCAGCCTGCGCCTGCACGGCCCCTGGTGCTAGGCCTCGCTTGTGGCCTGGGCCCCACAGTCAGCACAGGGACGTCCACGGCGGGGAGCTGAGGGCTCAGGGGAGCTGTGAAGGCCTCTGGCTCTCACAGCCTCCCCTGGTGGTGGCTGGCTGCCCTGAGCCTGTCGCTTTACCCAGTGCTGTCCAGGACATTTACAATGGCCAGGCGACCCTGTGGTCCTCCTGAAGACCACTGCCCTGCACAGCTAGAGGGCAAAAACGCCCACATAACCTGGCGCTCCCCTCCCGCCTGCCCTTTCTCACTGGCCCCTGCGAAGTTCCTAGCCTCCTGGTGCTGCAGCCCCAGCCCTCTCATCTCATCCCTGTGCTGGAGGCCTGTGGCCGTCTGGGCAGTGGAGCCCCATCCCAGAAACTCTTCCTGGGGTTCAGCCACGCCACTTCCAGTACCACTCGCCTTAGTTTGGGTCCCCTGGGCACAGAGCCTGAGAGTTTGGGGTACCAATGGTGTATCTGGAAGGCAGCAATTTCAGAAGTGGGAGGAGAGAAAAGTCACTATGAGAGTTGTTGCTGTGAGCATGTGGAGTGTGATAGCTCCAGGAGGACTGGGAGGTGTGCAGAAGGCATCTGGAATTGTCCATCAGAGAGAGGGAGGTGGGGTTTCCTCCATTCCCGGCCCAGGCGGCACCTGTAGTGCAGTGCAGCTGGCAGCCCAGGGCTCTGGAGAAGGACCAGGGACTCCCCCAGAGGCTGCTGGCAGTGGGCAGCAGTTGGAGCTCAGCACAGCTGTCCACTGCAGCTGGGGCAGAAATCCTAGGTGGGCAGGGCCCTGAGGTAGGGTGCTAGCAGCATCTGCCACAGCCTTCAACTAGAGAAAGATGGAGAGACGGTGCAGCCTCACAAAGTTGGGACATACAGAGGAAGCCCTTGGGGGAAGGCGAGCACAGCCAATGAACTAGGGTCACCTGTGGGATGACCTGTGGGAGGTGTGGCAGACGGTCTGATGCTTGATCTGTGAGGCGGGTCAGGGCGCACGTGGACTTTCCAGCACGGGGGACACATAGGCCCTTTCTTTTTGTTTCAGATTCCAGCCAGGGGTCTCCATGTAAGCAGGTGACTGCAAGAGTGAGCATGTCTCAAGCTGCGCAGCCTCCAGGAGAAGCATCTGGAAGCTTCTCAGGGGTGGTGCCTCCAACACCGGTCTGCAGAGAAGCCCTTGGACACGAGGGCCGGTTAGGGAGCCTTGAGAACTTCCTTCTCCAGGAGAGACAGTTACACAGGACACACTGGACAATCTCCAAAGGAGAAGGTGCCCAGAAATGCAGTAGATGGGGACCCAAGATTTTCCTTAGTCCACCCCTTGGGACCCACGAGAGAAGCACTAAAGGGGAGAGAGCGCACACATGCGAAACGTGCGACAAGAGCTTCAGGTACCTCTCACGCCTGGCGAGGCACCGGGCCACCCACAGCGGCGAGAAGCCGCACGCGTGCGCGGAGTGCGGGCGCGCCTTCAGCCAGCGCTCCCACCTGGCGCAGCACCGCAGCGCGCACGCGGGCGAGAAGCCGCACGCATGCGGGGAGTGCGGCCGCGCCTTCACGCGCCTCTCCACGCTGCACCGCCACCAGCGGGTCCACAGCGGCGAGAAGCCCTTCGGGTGCGAGCGGTGCGGGAAGACCTTCAATTACAGCACCCTCCTTGCCCAGCACCGGCGGATCCACACCCGAGAGAGGCCGTTCCAGTGCGCGAGATGCGGCAAGAGTTTCATCTGGAAGTCAAGCTTTAGAAACCATCAGAAATCCCACCTGTGCAGCGGTGCCGCTTGGACCTCTGCGAGTTAAGCTTTGGAAGCTGCCGCTGGAGGGGAGAAGGCTTGCGACTCGCTCCAGGCCTCCATAGAAATGAAGGGCTCTTCCTCCGTGGAGGGACCCCAGAAGGATGTCCCCGGGCAAGTGGAAGCAGCGCCACAGCGCGCCCAGCGTCGGGGACCGGATTGTTGCTCCACCCACGATCAACGTGTGCATTTCAGGTCCCTCCCGTAACAGGAGGGCCGCCCAGGCTCCCTGCTCCTCGCCGGCGCCGCCCTGAAGTCTGCTCCGTTCGGCCTCGCTGTAGCAGCAAACTGGACAAATGGATGCTTTGAAGGTTACTATTTTCAAGTGCATCCGGATTTTATTTTTTAAATGCAGGTCTTTGTTGCAACATAGATGGGTTCTAAACGCCTTTGGAACCCAGACAGGCTGCAGAGCGTCTGGATAATCTTTCATCACACAACACACCTGAGCACCTGGCGAAGGGAGTCCGAAGGTCAGGAAATTCTAGCCATCATTTGGTTCTGGCTTTTTATTCTCGGATGCTGATTTGTTGCAGCAGATGTGGTGGTTCCTTCCTCGGCCAGCTCAGCCCCTAGCGCTGTCAGGCACTGAAGGCTTTGCTCACTCAGCCTCACTTTCCTGTTCGCTGACTGTCTCCTTAAGTCAGGCAGTATGAAACGTGGAGTGTGCATTTCGTTTTTGTGCTTTTTTCAGCCAGTTCCAGAGGGAATGAGTTTGCATAGTACAAAAGTTTTCTATACAATGATGACGTTAAAGACTATTAAAACACATGGTAGAAATATGAGACGAGGTTATAAAATAGACCAGTGGTCGTGAAACACACGGAGTGATATGAAAGTGAGCTGGCAAACGCTGCCCAAGCATCGAGGAGCAGGGCAAGGCTCTTCCTTTGTGTCCGTGCTCACCAATTAAACCTGGCATTCCTGGAAGGATCATGCTTGCACCTAAAGGCTGAGCGTCACCACGTATAGTGAAACTCGAAGTGTGTTCAGCCATTTTCTCATGGACAGTTTAAATAAAGAAGCACTACAAGATCATTCTAGGAAATATACAAATATACAATAAAGTATATGACGTGTTATGTTGAGTCATCTCATTTTGCCTCTTTAGGAATCCTTATGCCAATAGGTAAACTGACGATGAAAAGGGGGCGGTGGGATTTTGGTGTTGGCCAGTGTTTTACCCAAATTATCTAGAGTCAAAGCTTTAACAGAAGAAATCTCTCCTGAACTAAAGGAATATCTGATCTCAATACTGTGCACTAAGAAAATAATAGAGAGCAGCACGACTACTGAAATTACTTCAAAGGTTAAATACAATAAAAGCATCCAGAAAAAAGTAGTAGATCACTCACAAAAGAAAAAATAAGTTTGCCTCAGACTTGAACAAGCACCGTGGCCCCTTCCATAATTATTTCCTTAATGTGTCGTAGTCGTATTTTTTGTTATAGCCATATTTTATTCCTTTCTCTTTCCTACTAGGATGTGATAGCAATAGGTAAATTCAACATTAAGTTCATAAGATGCAAAATATGTGATAGACTCTTGCCAGAAATAAAGGAGGAGACATGGCTCAGAAACACTAGATGTGAGACAGGATGCAATAAATGAAGCAGACGTTGGATTATCTCCCTTTGGGGACAGGGAGAGAGCACTTTCAGATGTATGCAATAATTGCATTATGTTGGAAAGGGTTGAGAAAAGTTTCCAATTGCTTTACGGAAAGAGGTACCTATGTGGATATTGGGTAGTCAAGGGGTGGACTGTAATGAATCTCTCTTGTTTTAGCCTATCCCACATCCATCCCCTCCCCTTTTCTTTTTGCAAAATTTCCTCAGTTTTGGTTTGCAGCACTTCCTAGGGTCGGTTGTACACAGTCGTGGTGGTACCATCCATCTGGATACACCACCCTCCCTTCCCACCTGGTCGACATGTGACTGAAGCTAAGGCAGTCAGAGCCTCCTCTCCAGCCTTGCCCCTGAAGGTGAATGTAAAATCCGGTGATGCCCTAAGCCTTCTTTTCTTCTCAGACCATGTATTCGGCGACAGTAATGTGGCACCTCACCTTGCTCCTTCCTCTCTCCAGATACCTACTAGAAATCTTCATTTAAACGTCCTAGAGACAGTTCAGTTTCAACATGGCATGACTGACCTCATTTTTGCCTTCCCTCTCCCTTCCAAAAACAGCAACTGTTAATCCTCCTGTGGATTCTCTTTCCATTTGTAGATTCACCGTCCACCCAATATCTATATTCTGGTCTCCTCCTCAACTCCTCCCTCCCCTCACCTCCCACATCCCACTGCCACCACATGCTGCTCTTTCTTCCTTAGAAATGGATCTCAAGTCTCTCACCTCTCTGCAATTGATTTTTGTTTTTGCTGTTATTTGTTTGCTTTTCTTTTACTGAGTTGAAATTCATATAACGTGAAATTAACCATGTTAAAGTGTACAATTCAGTGGTATTTAGTACATTCACAAAGTTGTGCAACCGTCACGACCATCTAGTTCCAAAACATTTTCATCACCTCACAAGAGACCTGTGCCCATTAAGCAGCCATTCCCTGTTCCCCCAACTCCATCACTAGCAGCTGGCAACCACTAATCTGCTCTCTCTCTGTAGATTTACCTCTTCTAGATATTTCATATAAATGGAATCATACACTTGGCAACCTTCTGTGTCTGGATGTTTTCACTTAATGTAATGTCTTCAAAGTTCATTCATGTTGTAACATGTGTCAGTACTTCATTCCTTTTTATTGCTGAATAATATTCCACTGTATGCATAGACCACATCTTGTTCATCCATTCATCCACTGACAAGCACTTGGGCTGTTTCCACCTTTTGGCTATTATGAATAGTGCTACTATAAACATTTGTGTACAAGTTTCAGTGTGAACATGTGTTTTATTTCTCTTGAGCATATGCCTAGGAGTGCAATCGCTGGGTCATATGGTAATTCTACATTTAACTTTTTGAGAAATACCAAACTGTGTTCCACAGTGGGTGTGCCATTTAACATTCTCACCAGCAATGTGCGTGGGTTCCTATTTTTTCTCATCCTTGTCAACACTTATTTTTATTATTATTGTTATTTATTATTTTATTATTGTTGTTACTGTTATTATTGTAGTTATTATTATTAATACCATTGCAATGAGTGTGAAGTGGTGTCTCACTGTGGTTTTGATTTGCATCTCCCTAATGACTAGTGATGTCGAACATCTTTTCATGTGCTTGTTTGCCATGTATATGTATATATTTGGAGAAACATCTGTTCAAGTCTTTGCCCAATTTTAATTGGGCTGTTTGTCTTTTTGTTGTTGGTTTGGAAGAGTTCTTTATATGTTCTGGGTACTAGACCCTTATCAGATATATGATTTACAAGTATTCCCTCCCGTTCTGTAGGTTGTCTTTTCACTTTCTTGATAGAGTCCTTTGATGCATAAATTTTTAAAATGTGATAAAGCTCAATTTGTCTATTTTTTCTTTTGTTGCTTGTGCTTTTGATATCATATCTAAGAATCCATTACAAAATTCAAGATCAGGAAGATTTACCCCTGTTGTCTTCTGAGAGTTTTAAAGTTTTAGCTCTTACACTTAGGTCTTTGATTCATTTTGAGTTAATTTTTGTATGTAGTGTGAGGTAGGGGTCCAACTTCATTCTTTGCATGTGGCTATCCAGTTGTCCCAGAACCATTTGTTGAAGAGACTATTCTTTCCCTTTGAATGGCCTTGGCAACTTTTCCAAAAATCAATTGACTATAGATGTATGGGTTTATTTCTGGACTCTCAGTTCTATTCCATTTGTCTCTATGTCTATTCTTATGCCAGTACCACATTGCTTTGGTTACTGTAGCTTTGTAGTGTACTTCGAAATTCAGGAAGTGTGAATCCTCCAACGTTGGTCTTCTTTTTCAAGATTATATTGTCTATTCTGGGCCCCTTGCAATTCCATACGAATTGGAGGATTGGCTTTTCCGGTTCCACAGAAAATAAAATTAAAAAAGGCTGCTGTGATTTCGGCAGGGATTGTATCGGCTCTGTAGATCACTTTGGGTAGTACTGCCAACCTAACAATGTTAAGTCTTCCAACCCATGAACGTAGGATGGCTTTCCACTGACGTAGATCTTCTTTAATTTCTTTCAGCAATGTTTTGCAATTTTCAGTATGCAAATATTGCACCTCCTTGGCTAAATTAATTCCTAAGTGTTTTATTCTTTTTGACACTAGAGTGAATCATTGTTTTTTTAATTTCCTTTTCGGATTGTTTATTGCTAGTATACAGAAATACAACTGATTTCTGTGTGTTGATATCGTATGCTGAAACTTTGCTGAATTCGTTGTATAGCTCTAGCAGTTTTTTGTGGATTCTTTAGGGTTTTCTCTCTATATAAGATCATGTCATCTGTGAATAGTGATAGTTTTACTTCTTTCTTTCCAATTTGGATGACTTTTATTTCTTTTCCTTGCCTAGTTACTCTGGCTATAAGTTCAGGTACCACGTTGAATAAAAATGGCAAAAGTGGACATTCTTGTCTAATTTCTGAACTTAGAAGGAAAGCTTTCACTGTTTCATCACTGAGTATGATGTTGGCTGTGGGTTTTTCATAAATACCCTTTATCAAGTTGAGGAAATTCCCTTCTATTCCTAGTTAATTGAATGTTCTTATCATGAAAGGGTTTTAGATTATGTCAAATGATTTATCTGCATCTGCTGAGATGATCATGTATTTTTTCTTCATTCTATTAATGTAGCGTATTACATTGATTTTTGCATATTGAACCATCCTTACATTGCAGGAATAAATCCCATTTAGTCATGGTGTATAATCCTTCTACTATGCTACTAGATTCAGTTTACAATTGTCTTTATTCCAGCTCTTACACTTCCCTTTGTGAACGCTCCACTCACCATATAGTGCCCTAGATAGAAACTCAGGTGTATCAGTCAGGGTTCTCTAGAGAAACAGAATCAAGATAGATAGATAGATATCAGATACAAATACAAATATGTACGTCTATCTACCTAGATAGATACGTATAGATATAGACCTTCATTTCAAGGAATTCACCTATGTGATTGTGGGGCTGGCAAGTGAAATCGGTAGGGGAGGCGGGCAGCTGGGCCTCACAGGTAAGAGCTGATGCTACAATCCTGAGGTAGAATTTCTTCTTCGTTAGGAAACCTCAGTTTTGTTCTTAAGGCCTTTCAACTGACTGGATGAGACTCACATTATTGAGGAAAGTCTCCTTTTCTTAAAGTCAACTAACTGATTGAAGATGTTAACATTAAAAATAGCATCACAGTGGGGCTGGCCCCATGGCCAAGTGGTTAAGTTCAGGCGCTCTGCTTCAGTGGCCCAGGGTTTCACTGCTTTGGATCCTGGGTGTGAACATGGCGCCGTTCATTAAGCCATGCTGAGGTGGCATCCCACATGGCACAACCAGAGGCACTCACAACTAGGATATACAACTACGTACTTGGGGGCTTTGGGGAGAAGAAGAAGAAGAAGATGGAGGAGGAGGAGGGGGAGGAAAAAGAAGATTGGCAACAGATGTTAGCTCAGGTGCCAATCTCAAAAAAAAAAAAAAAAAAGCTTCACAGCAACACCTAGATTAGTGTTTGACTGAATCACTGCGTGCTACGACCTGGCCAAGTTGACACATAGCACCAACCACCACACCAGGTATCATTCCTGACTTCCTCTGCTCAATTTGCATAGCCAATGAATCATGAGTCCTGTTATTCTACCATCTCAATGTTGCTTCAGTAGGTAAACTTTTGAGTCCTTGTTATCTGCACTACTACAATGGCCCCCTAAGTGGTCTTCTGCTTTTAATGATCTCCTAAGGGCCAGCTGTGGTGGCCTAGTGGTTAAGTTCAGCACACTCCACTTCAGCAGCCTGATTTGGTTCCCGGGTGCAGACCTACACTGCTCGTCTGTCAGTGGCCATCCTGTGGAAGCAGCTCACATACAAAAATAGGAAGATTGGCAATGGATGTTAGCTCAAGGCAAATCTCCCTCAGCAAAAAAATGATAATAATACCAATTTGAAATGTACTGTCTCTTTAATGTATCTATTAAAGTATTTTTTATACTGTCCCACCATAATCCCAAATATGGTAACAGAGTTGTAATTGGATGTCACAAATCCACAATTTTTGCCCTGCGAAAGCAATGAGGGGTTGTAACTCCTCCATTTTTAGAATGGTCATTGGATATGCTGTCAGATGCTTGATCTCAAGTAGGCGGTGCCCTATCTCTCACCCAATCCCAAACACAAACACTATATGTGTGGCCAAGAGCTGAGAGAGAGAGAGAGAGAGACAGCCCTTTCACCTTTAGGTATAGGGAAGAGGCTCTGGGGGGATGTTTGAATATTGCTTGGCATTGCATTTCATGGGAGAAAGAGACAGGGAAAGCCTTCAGCCAGGCCATGCCTCCTGGAACAGTGCTTCTAAAAATGTAATATGTATGTAAAATGCCACACACTTTGCTGAGCAAGGTGCTTGATGTGTGAAATGGATGTCTCGAGCTCCCCAAGGCCCGATCCAGAGGAGTGGTGCCCCTGACATGGGCAGGTCCCAAAGCAGCTTCATGTATTGATTTTCCATCTTTGCTGTTACATTTACCAGCATTCTTCTTTTGCAGTTCACAGAATCAATCTTGAACTAGCTTATGCAAAAATGGAGGAGTTATTGCAAAGATATGAGGGTAACTGTCAGGATGATAGAGGTAGCTGAACGGAGCTGGCAAGGGCAGGGGTAGGGCAGGTGACAGGGAGGATTTCATCCCACCGCCCCCACCCTCCATTTGTGTGTGCTCGAGGTGGCTTTGTTCTCTGCAAGGAGTAAGAGAAACCTCACCTAAACTGGAGTCGGGAAAACCTGTAGGGGGTGCTCTCATGCCCCATCACACATCGTCAATTACAGCGAACAGGAAGAGACTCCCTTGCATCTTGGGCAAAAAGTAAAACTACTTTACTATGAAGGAAGATTCCTCTCATTGCCCAGCAACAGCTCAGCCAATGAGAAACGTGGAAGCTCAGCCAATGAGAAACACTTTAGCTCAGCCAATGAGAAACACTTTAGCTCAGCCAATGAGAAACGCTTCAGCTCAGCCAATGAGAAACGCTTCAGCTCAGCCAATGAGAAACACTGCAGCTCAGCCAATGAGAAGCCATTGCTGCCCTGAACTGTTACTCTCACTGTATGGACTTTCCTTTAGAATAGCCCCGCCCTCTCCCCCTTTTTCTCTTATAGAGAAAACCTCTTCCCTGGTTTGTTTTCTGGATTTGCCTATGGTTTGCTGTAGGATGTACCTCCTGAATTGAAGTTCTTTTTGGCTATTCCCAAATAAACATGGTTTGTGAGTAAAACAGCTGGCGGATACACTTTTTAAGTTGACAGTTCTCTCCTGCTGCAGCTGCACCTTCTCCCTGGTGGGAATACAATGGCTGCAGGCAGCCGTGCACCATGGCCTGAGAGGAAAAGGCTCCTGTCAACTATCTCCATTGTGACAAGTTCTGGAACAGATGTTCACTGGGCTGATTTGAGTCCTGTGCTGACCTTTGGCCCATCATGTGTCCAGGGGGTTGGGAAGCAATGGCCAGTTCCACCTGGGTCCTCTGCAAGGAGGAAGCTGTGATGACAAGCGGATGAAGGGCCACAGCTGGAAGCCCAGTCTGTCAGGCACAGGCATTCTTTCTGTTTGACAAAGAGGAACATGGATCATCTCTCAAAACCAGAAGCCAGAAGACGACAGTCCAGGGTAGCCCCGGGACCTGGGACAAGCCTCTCTCCTGCGTCTCTTCTCTGGCTTGCTTCCTGGTGCTCACGGGTGGCATCATGTCCTCAAAATAATCAGGTCGTTGACAGAAGGAGACTTTCTCTTCGTTTGCCTCTGCATGACAGAGGAAGTGGAGGCATATGTGGCATTTACAATGTTGTAAAGAGAACTCCTGCAAAGCTGACAAAGGGACCTAGACCTTCTAACCCCTGAGGAGACAAAGTGCCCAATCGCAAGTGCACCGCCAGAGGAAAGGACAGATGAGAAAGCATTACAAGCAGAAGTAAGACTAAGGGAATATACAACATCAGTATGTGGGAAGAGAAAGCTCACTTCACAAACGAAAAGGACTCTCGGGTTAATTGTAAAAACCAAGTATAGCTGGTGGGAATGTATAATGGTGTAGCCACTCTGGAAAAAGCAGTCTGGCTTAAAAAGACTTTTTGGTGGGTTTTCAATGTGGGCTAACATTCCATCCTTTTGGGTTCTGATTTTCGAGATGAAATTTGTGTTTTTGAGGTCCAAGCCCTCTCCTTCTGTCCCTCCTGCCTCCCACCCCAATAGTTCACAAATGTTGAGGGGGTGATTTTCATCTTGCTTTAAGTCAGAAGTCACAAATGACTTTCTTTTTTTAATTAAGGAAAAGACCTCCCACTTTTTGGCTATTGTAAATATTGCTGTTATGAACAGATATCTGAGTCCCTGCTTTCAATTCTTTGGGGTCTACACCCAGAAGCAGGATTTCTGGGTCTTATGGTAATAGCAGCCACAGCCCATTACATCCCCACCAGCAGTGCACAGTGGCTCTGGGTGTCTCCACAACTTTGTCAACACTTGTTATTTTCTGTTTTTTTGATAGAAGCCATCCTAATGGGTGTGAGGTATAAATGCCTGATTTTTAAAAGAAATATAAACTGGTGCATTTATGTGTTTTGCTGTTACTTGATAGTCCTTTGCTCTGCACCCTCTCAGTCCTTGAAACAGACGCCACCCTAAATAAAAGACAAGAGAGAGTGAGCCAGCCGTGCTCACATCCATGGCTGGACATAAGGTGCATAGACAAAACCCAGCAACTGTTATAAGGACATTTCATTAGATTGTGCCTGGGGCCAATTCGTGTTGAACAACTAACATTTATTATTGATATTGATGAACTTCCAAAAATGAAAACAAAAAAGTGGAAATTAATGAGTATTTCACTGATTTTACTCTTGGTAATATAATACAGGCTTTGACTTAAGTGAAAAACTTTTTTTAAAAAACCTTAAATTTTATGTACTGATTTAGAAGATTGTTGAAGGTAAGTCCATGAAAATGGAGCTAAAATGGTTGCTCGAGAAAAAGATGAACAAGCCAGAATTTAGGCTTGTTCTAGAAATACATCTAGAAAAACTAGATGTATTATCTGTGTCATTTATGAAGCATCATTTTCATTTGTCCCTAAGAGATGTGGCCTCAGTTGCAATGAGATTGATGACGTTCCTTAAAACAACTCAAAATTACATATGATATTTTTTGATTTAGCCCAAAGATGGAACATCTGATGAAATATGGGCCAGTTTTTACCCTGAACCTCTCCTTGCCTTGGCCACAGTATGGAAACAGTGACTAAATGCTGTTAAAAGATTAAATTTAATGTAGACAGGGTTTGAGAAGCTCTAAAAGAGAGAAGGGAAGCAACAGAAGGTGCTCAAATGAAGAACCAATTGTCTTTCCTGAAAATAAGATCCATCTTGAATTTGCACTCTTCAGTTATTGGGTATGAACTGTTACTGGTCATTAATGACGTTTGTAAAAGCTTATCCAAACCCCACACAGAGCTAAGATTGACAATTCCATTTCAAAAGGATTTAAAAATATATTTCTTTAATTTTAGAGAAAATCTTTTTCTAAATTGAAAGAAACTGCACACGAAATACACAAGAGTAATATTCCAATAAAACATGCAAAATTGAAACAAGGAGAAACAAAAATGTTTGTATGACTACTAAGGAAGAAACTTTCACAAAAATAATCCTCAAAGTAATTTTAATATAAATTATTTTCTGGCTGTTGTAGATTAAGGTGTAATGCCAATTAAAGAGAGTTGTAAATGAATTGTGTCATTCTGCTTTTTTTGGTTTTCTTTGTAACATTCCAGCATGAAAAATGTGAAAGAACTTAAGAAATACTATATTGCAGTAAGAGATGGTGAATGGCGCTCTGTAAGAGTGATGATTTTAAATTGAAATTAAAATATTTGCTAATATTTTCTGCAATACTGATAAATTATAAAATGCAATGTGGGGAGGTAATATATAAAAATCCATGGTTTGCTTCTGAATCTGAGTACTGCTTTATGGATTTTATTGACAATTCCAGTTGCCACTGCCTCAGCAAAGTAGTTTCTCCAAACTGAACCAAATTAAAAAACAAAAAAAATGAAAAAGTACAATGAAAAGTACAAAAAAAATGAAAAAGTACTTAAGAAAGATTGTCTAATTTGGCATTACAGTCAGTAGAATACAAATTATGTGAGACATTTTGATTATAACAACATAATTAGTAATTTTTCTGAAATGAAGACAAGAAAACTAAATTGTTTGAGATGAATATATAACAATTTGGGAATTATGGGGTCTTTATTTTATTAACTAACCCTGCCTGCCTGTCACCACAGCACCTGGAAGCGAGTAGTCATAACTACATTCAGTAATCTGATAGTTTGCTGATTTCCATTCATATAAAACCATAGCCTTAGGGATATTTTTGAGTTTTATAATTATGAAATGTACTTTCATAATAACATGTCGTCAGGTAGGAGGGCAGAGCCCATTTTATTTACCAGTTTGTTGGCTTGGTCGATTGCTTTCAAATACTTACATTTAGATAGAAGGTACGCGGGCCCCTGTGAACTCTCACCAAGGGAAGGGGCAGTCCTGTCGCCAGCCTCCCCAGTAGGAGGAGGACAGCGCTCTGAGCAGCGAGCAGCGAGGCCCTGCCTTTCTCCTCAAAGCTGCAACGTATCCCAGCGAGGGCAGGGCAGGCCTCGCCGTGGGGGGACGGCACCGCCACTCACAGAAGGGCCCAAGGGAGGCAGTTTGAGATGCAGCTTGAGACGTGATGGCAGGACATCTGGTCAAACAAACTCCCAGACAGAAGATGGTCAAGGTCCCAGGGATGAGGAGGAGAGGCCCCGACAGACCGCAGGACAGAGACCGACCCAGAACCTGAGGGAGCTACCGACTGACCGGCTCCTGTCGCTCTGCCATCGCCTGCCGTGTGAGTCTGGAGAGCTATCTCAGGCCTTCGAGCCTCAGTTTCCTCATCTGTACAAGGGGTTGACAATGGCCCACTCTCGGCTGTGGCTGTGCGGACCGAGTACGCACGCGTATACCTTCACAATCTAGGGGCTCATAAAGTTGTATCAGAGGGGATGGAGGGGAGTCAAGAGGGCGAACAGCCCCAGAAGGGAGACTTGCTGGCCAATGCCTCCTTCCTGCTTACCCCCAGCCCCCTCAGAGTGCCAGTCCCTTCTCTGGGCTCAGACCGAATGGACGCCCCCAGGCCCTCTCCGGGGTCCCCATCCTGACTTCTTGGCGGCGCCCCTGGCTCCATTCCCCCAAGGGCAGCTTCTGAGCCGGTGCTCCCCTCCTGGAAGCCCCCTCCGCGGTCCGCTGATTACAAAGGCGGCCCCAACTCCCCGCTGCCGCTGTGGCCACGCCCTTTGCGGCTGCGCCCCCGTCCCGGTGCCGTCTACGCCCCACCCGAGTCCGGCCTGGTGACTGCCTCGGCCAGTGGGCCGCGGGGAGGAGACCGTGTAGGGAGGCCGAGAGGCCTTTCCCTCCTGGACACGGCGCCCCGTCACCCCCGGGCCTGCGGGCGGCAGCGCGGGAGCCCACCGAGCCCGCTGTCCCGCCGGCTCAGCCGAGTGCCCGCCGTGGGCGGGGAGCTCCCGCTCTGCCTTCCCGAGGTTAGGAGGTCTCAGGGATGGCGGCCTCCCCAGCTCTCCATCCTTCTACCCTCCCCAGCAGGAGCTCATGCCCTGCGCCTCGTTTGGGTTAAGGAGGTCGTGGTCCGAGGACCCTGAGACCACAGCTCCTAGATCGGCCTCCGGGACCCGCCCAGCGGACATAGAGCTGGCGAGAACTACATTTCCCAGGATGCTGCGCGGCCCCGGACTCTACTGCCCAGCAGCGCCCGGGAAGCATCGCGAGGACTCCATTTCCCAGAGTGCTGCGGGAGGGGCCGCCCCCTCTACCTGGCCCCAAGCGTGGCTGGAGGCTCCGCCAGTGCCGGAAGTGGCTCTCCGGACCTCGGGCAGGTGGGACCGGGCAAGGGCGAGAGGGCGCGGGGCACCAAGGGGACCCCACGGCGGCGCGATCTGGCGACCCGTGCCTGGGCACTGGGTGCTCGGTGACAGCCAGAGAGCCGTGAGGCGTGCGGGGATCCTGGGGGCGTGGGAAGGGACCGGCCGCAGTGGGGTCTCCCCACGGGGCTGCTGCTGGGCTGTCCCCGCGATCGGGAGCAGCAGATGTCTGGGCAGGGCCCCCTCCCGACGGGGCTGGCCTTGGGGCCCTGCGGGAGAGGCGGCAGAGCTGTCCTGTAGCTGCCGGATCAGATTTCCAGCCCCCAGGATAGGGTCCTCGGGGGCGAGGGGGTGCTGCCCCAAGGCCTGTCCAGTTCTGAGCCCGAAGCGCGACCTGCCCAGTAGGACCAGGCTCGCAAAGACTCTCGGGGACCAGCCGGCCGCGGGTGGGCACCCGGCTGCAAACACAGGCGTCGGTCCTTTCTCCTCTGTAGCATATGGGCTTTGGCTGGAAGCAGCCCTAACGATCTGAGCCAGGAGCCCCCAGCCCCAAGGTTATCTGTCTCCCCTCTTGTCAGCCAAAGGGGAGCTGAAAGTACCCTTTCTTGGCCCGGTGGGGGTTGTGGATTGGGTCTGCAGGGCAGAGTTGCAATCAAGCTCACTGGGATGGGTGGTAGCCCCAAGGACCCTGTGGAGCTTTAGGACGAGTGCTCCCTAGGGAATGTGGCTGGGAGGAGGAGATGTCTCAGGTCAGCTGGATCTCTCTGGTCCCCAGGAGGCCATCTCCCCTCCCTGGAGGCCTCATCCTGTACCACTTGCCCCAGGGAGCCTGGGGCCAGGCCTTGGACAGTTGTTGTGGGGCCCAGTGCTAAGCGCAGTGACCCCAGGCAGTGACGTCTCAGGGGAATTGGTTTCTGATGGATGGGGACATGATGGCCTCAGCCTCACACCATTTGGCCCTACAGGTGCAGCCAACATGGGTGAGCCCCAGGGGTCCATGCGGATCTTAGTGACAGGGAGCTCTGGGCTGGTGGGCAGAGCCATCCAGAAGGTGGTAGCTGATGGGGCCAGGCTGCCTGGAGAGGACTGGGTGTTCGTCTCCTCCAAGGACGCTGATCTCACGTGAGTGGGCCCATCCCCGGTGCACCCCTGCCAATGCCCTCTCCAGACTGAGAGCTTTGGGTAGGCCTGTCCCCTGAACCTAGTGGCTGCATGCCTGGGCCCTCCCTGCCAGGTGACCAGCCTGGCCTGGGTGTGCACAGCTCTGCTCCTGGGCAAACATCCTCCCATGTCTTCCTGGAAGCACACACCCTCCTCAGACCAGTGCCTGAATTGGCCACTTTCCCTTTTGGCTGTCCCTTCTGCCGCCAGCCCTGCTCAGCTCCTGCCCCCGGTGCCCCAACCCCAGGGTCCTAGTTCCCTCAGGCCTCCAAAGAGCCCCTGACGGCTTGGCTCCCCCTAGGGATGCTGCACAGACCCGAGCCCTATTTGAAAAAGTCCGGCCCACGCATGTCATCCATCTTGCTGCAATGGTGGGGGGCCTGTTCCGGAATATCAAATACAATTTAGACTTCTGGGTAAGTCGGGGGGCCCCAACGAGCACTGGGAGCCAGGAGCCAGGGTTCTAGGAACTTCCTGGCCACCTTCACCAGCTTATGTTCGAGCCCAGGAAGTCCCTGAGGGTCAGGGCTTGGCACAGCCTGGCGAGGGCAGCCCCTGAGGGGCCCCCAGTGACCCACACTTGGTCTGTGGGCAGGGAAGCATGTTGGTGGGCCTGGGGCATTTAGCCCAATAGGAAAAGCCACGGAGCTGACCAGTAGGTTGGAGAAGCTGAGAGAATCCAGTGTTCACTGTGTGACCTGGGGCTGGTTCCTGCCCCTTGAGCCCTCTGGGTCTCCAGAACCATCTGCTTCTAGGACCTGTGCTAGTCCAGCTGCACATTGAGCCAGGTCCACCGTGCACTCCAGGGTGCAGAGGTGTGAACTGGGTTCTAGGGGGATGGGGGAAATGGAGTGAGGGGCTCGAGGAGAGTAGGGCTCTGCCCGTAGCCTTGCCCCTGCTGGGCTGTACCCCAGAGGATTGGCCCCAGCATCTCTGTGCAACTGGCCTTGGTGTGGTTTGGCCCTGCATAGGGCACTGGGTGGCAGAGGCTCAGACCAGGTTCTGCCCAGGGTCCCCTGTTACCTCAGGGCCGTTCTTGTCCCAGTTGCAGCCTTCCTAGCAGGCTGCCCAGCCACCACCTCTCCCCTCCCCAGAGCAGTCCAAATGCCCTGGCCATCTCATGTCCAATTTCCAGAAGGGGAAGGGCCGGGGTAGGGGTGGGGCTGGCCAAGGCTTCACTGCTACTGGGCAGTAGAGCCAGGGTGAGCTCCTCGGGGTGGGCAGCGGAGGGCCCCTCCTCTCCACCCTTGCTCCAGGGCCAGATTTGGCCCGGAGTGCACTACCTGCCCTGGCCTCAGCAGCCCCTGTAGGTGGACCTAGCCCTGACTGACGGGTGTGGTCCTCTCCTCCAGGGCCCTCCCCCAGCCTCCGGGAAGGCAGGCCGGGACCCTCCTACAGCCCTGGGGAGGGGACTGCCTGCTGAGGAGTTAACAGGCCAGGAGCGGGCACTGGTTTCTGGAAAGCCTGTGCTGGGCGGCTCCGCCTTGTCCCGGGGAGCAGTTAGGAGGAGCCGGCTCAGTACCGCCTGCTTTGGACGGGCTGGGGTGTGTCCGGGCTTTTTTCCCTGGAAGCAAGTAGGGGCTGGGGTCCTTCCTGGAGGGGCCTGAACCTGCCCCGCTCCCGCAGAGGAAAAACGTGCACATCAACGACAACGTCCTGCACTCGGCTTTTGAGGTGGGCGCGCGAAAGGTGGTCTCCTGCCTGTCCACCTGCATCTTCCCTGACAAGACCACCTATCCTATCGACGAGACCATGGTGAGGGGCGGGGCGGGGCGAGGCGAGACGGGGCCTGGCCGGGGCAGGGGCGGGCCCGGAAGCAGCGCTTCCTCTGCTCCCGCAGATCCACAATGGGCCTCCGCACAGCAGCAATTTTGGCTACTCCTATGCCAAGAGGATGATCGACGTGCAGAACAGGTCTTCGCGCGGGCCCAGCTGAGGCCAGCCAGGAATGCGGGAGGAGCGCCCGAGCCCCTCGGGGGCGGGGAGTGGGGCCCAGTGGGTACCCCAGCAGGCTTCTTCTCCCTTCCTTGTTGGCCTCTTTTTTCCACCTGTCAGAGGCCGGGGTCGGGTAGGGTGGGCTCAGTGGTCCAGGGCAGGCCCGGAGGAGATGCTGCGCCTCTGTAGGGCCTACTTCCAGCAGCACGGCTGCACCTTCACTGCTGTCATCCCCACCAACGTCTTCGGGCCCCATGACAACTTCAACATCGAGGACGGCCACGTGCTGCCCGGCCTCATCCACAAGGTGCACCTGGCCAAGAGTGAGTGCCCGCCACCCAGCACCCTCAGCCAGGTTACCCACCTGATGGGGTCCCTGGGAGGTAGCTGGGAGGAGGGGGTGGCGGCTGGCACAGCCCCTTCTGACCCCCGCCCCCTCCCTGAATCTGCAGGCAGTGGCTCAGCCCTGACGGTGTGGGGTACAGGGAAGCCGCGGAGACAGTTCATCTACTCACTGGTTCGTGCAGGACGGTGCACAGTTGTCTCCCTGGGCCTTGCATGCTGTCTGTGAAGAAGCATGAGGGATCCTGGGAGGGGGTGAGGGTCCAGGCCGAGCCCCTGGAGGAACAGTCACTGGTCCTCGCTGAGTCTCTCTAGGCTCCTGGCCCCCCGGGAGTCTCTGAGTGCAGCTCTGAGCTCAGCAGGAGGAAGGACTCCGTCTGGTGAGGCTCAGCTGGCCAAGGACTGCCCAAAGGGAGGGACCCCTGTCCCCAGTTGGTCCTGGGCTGTGCCCCTACTGAGCAGGGGCACTTGGAAGAGGTGACTTGTGCCCCTATTTGGCCTGTAATTTGTAGCCTTTGACCCTGCCTGTCTGACCTCTAGGACCTGGCCCGGCTCTTCATCTGGGTCCTTCGAGAGTACAATGAGGTGGAACCCATCATCCTCTCAGGTGGGCACCCTGTGGCCCTGACCCCCACCACAGCAGGGCAGGACCTATGTCTGTCCTGAGAGTGGCTGAAGGCAGAGTGGGAACATCTGTTGGGCTGGGCGGCATGCGGCTAGGCGGAGGAGGCCTGACCTGGCCGTGGGGCCCTCATTCCCACAGTGGGCGAGGAGGATGAGGTCTCCATCCAGGAGGCAGCTGAGGCTGTGGTGGAGGCCATGGACTTCCATGGTGACGTCACTGTATCCTTTGGCTCCCAGTGGCACCGTGGGCCTTCCTGCACAGGGACTGCGGGTCTGACACACCCGGTGGCACTCACCCTGGCAGCTGGTGGGGCGGGGGGCGATATCTGCTGCTCTCTCCCTGAGGCTCCCCTGGGAAAGGCAGAGGAGGTTCAAGGGCAGGCTGGGGGAGCAGCTGCCCCTTCCGCTATGGCCTTGACCGGGCACCCAGTTTGATACAACCAAGTCAGACGGGCAGTTTAAGAAGACAGCCAGTAACGGCAAGCTGCGGGCCTACCTGCCTGACTTCCGGTTCACACCCTTCAAGCAGGGTGAGCCCCCTGTCCCTCCCAGGGCCCCCCACCCCTATTCCTCAGGATCTCTTGGCCCCTCCTTGGCTTTGGGCCACCACTGCCCCTCCCTAGGCCTCAGCTTCTCTACTGCCAGCTGGCAGTGGACACCCTGCAGGTTTGGTCTCCACACCCTCATCAGGGAGGCAGGACACAGGGGGTGACTGCCCTGTGTCCCTTGGGCCCTCACCCTCCCCACCTCCGATGGAGGTCAGTGCAGCCCCAGCCTTTACCTGCCACCACCCCTCACCTGCCCACGTCTGCAGCTGTGAAGGAGACCTGTGCCTGGTTCACCGACAACTACGAGCAGGCCCGGAAATGAAGCACAGTGGCGGGAGCAGCGCCGGCTTACCCCCCCAAGGCCCCAGGGGCCCCTCAGCTAGCAGAGCCCAGTAGCAACTATGCTCAGACCCTGCCAGAGTCGAGGGCGCTGCCCAGCAGCCTGGCCCACGTTCCACCCCCTCTACCAGGGTGGCTCCAGGCAGCTGTCCAGCAGGGCCACCAGTCATGTCTGTCCTCAGGGAAACCAAGGCCTGACCAGGCCAGACACCTCATTACCCAGTGCCAGTCCCTGGGTCCTGATGTGTCCCCTTCTGATCCTGCTCTCCTACTCCTTGGGAGCCAATAAAGTGCATTTTCACAGGCCTGGCCCCGGCAGCTCTGTGCCAGTGGTCCCCCACATGCAGGCACTGCCACCCTGAGCCTGGCCAACCCCAGGGCCCACCATCCCCCTGCTGACTGCTCAGCCCCCAAGAGCTGCTAGGACAGAATGGCCAACTGTCCCTGGGGTGGAAGGGCCATGTGTAGGCCTGAGGTCCCCTGGGCTTCACTGCTCAGCCCCAGGACTTTGAGGAAACATGCTGGGACTGGATTTGCCCAGGCTGAGTGGACATGTGGATGGATCTCGGGAGGGTGGTGATTGGGTAGCTCAGCCTCCCCTGGGACCCCACGAGAGAGCTGAGTCAGGTTTGGCCCCTTATCTCCCTAGCCCTCAGGTGGCAACTTGGGTGATGGGGCTCAGCCTTCCCTTCACCCATGGGGACAGTAACAGGTGCTGCACAGGAGGGTCTGCTGGGTAGGGAGGTGAGCAGCATGGGCCTCCTCATTCTCAACAGGAAGACAGCAGAGTCTGGATAGGTTGACTGACAGGTCCCCTGGCCAGTCAGTCAGTGCTGGGGTGTGGACCCAGGAGTGCCCAGCTCCAAAACCCCCAGGCCAGAGCTCACTGACCCCCCTTACCCAGGACCCAGGCACCTTCCCTGGCCCTGGGACTCAGCCTTGGGCCTGCCTCTTCTTGGGGCCCCTCTCTCCTGGGTCCCCTTTGTCACTTCACGTGGATGACTCCCAGCTCTCTCTGACCACAGACCCGCCTGCCACATTCATTCCTTCATTTATTCAAGCGGTATTGGCTGTCTTCCCTGTGCCAGGCACGAGTCCCAACCTCTGTCCCTGAGCCCAGCTGACCTCATACTGCATTTGTCACCACCCACTTTCTCTGTGGCAAGCTGAGAGGTTTATCCTCCAGCCTCCCCAGGGGCTGGCCCCCACCCTTCTGAGAGGGGCTTCCCACCTCTTAGGTCTCAGCTGAGGTGGGCTTTGCCCTCTGAGCACCCTGTGGTGGGCGATTGCCGATTTGTCTAAAAACACCTAGGAGCCCCCTCCTGCCCAGGACTTGGGGGCTCCAGGACCCTTTGTGAATGAAGGCTCTGCCCATGTCGGGTTCAGGGAGCGGGTGGAAGGGGTGGTGTCTGAGCTGGAGCTTGGATCAGCAGGTGACAACAGAGGGAAGGAGGCCCAGCACAGAGCAGAGAGGCCTGGACACATGAGGCAGGACACAAATGGTGTGTCTTTAGCCACCCCCTGTGTTGTCCTCTGTGTGTGTGTGTTCACTGTACAGGGGCTGTCCTAGACAGAATGCAGGTCCTCGGGGTGGGGGTTCAGCCATCCGCTCCCCTGCTGTGTGGCTTTCATCCCTGGCCCAGAGTAGGGCCCACACCCTGCAGGGGCAGTGTTGAATGAATGGAATTTCATTATTGAAGAGCTTAGAACATGTCAGAGTTTTGAAGAAGAAAACAAAACATCTTTAAAATGCAGTCTTAAAAACTACACCCTCAGGTGTTCAAGCTTTATTTTTCCCATGTCCATTAAAAATTACAAGCACACCCCGCCCACCCCCACCCTCCCCCGTCAGTCTGTAAGATGGCCCCTGGTGGTAGCCAAGCGCTCCATCTTCCCAAGGGCCAACACGAGGGGCCAGATCTTTGCTGGGGTCCCAGGTCCCAGGAAGGCCTCTCCTGCCTCCTCCCCACAGCTCCCTGAGGCCCACAGCAACCAGCATCCAGGCTGCTGGAGAAACTTCTTTAATACAGAAAAGTGAGGGCAGACCCCATGGCTGAGTGGTTACGGTTACATGCACTCCGCTTTGGTAGCCCAGGGTTCGTGGGTTCGGATCCCAGGTTCAGACCTACTCCACTCATCAGCCATGCTGTGGAGTCATCCTACCTACAAAATACGGGAAGATTGGCAACGGATGTTGGCTCAGGGCAAATATTCCTCACACACACACGAAAGTAATAATAAGACAGGAGAAAAAATGTGTTACAAGTAAATATAACATTTAAAAAAAAGAAAAGCGATAGATCCTTGCTCACATTTCACTGGCAGTGTTAATTTTATGCTGTCACCTGGACACCTGGACCTGCTGTGGCTTAGGGAAGAGCTGACCACACGCCGTGACCAGGCAGCCCTGTCCTTCCCACCTGAGACCACTCCCAGGCCCCAAATGGAGAACCAGGGCGCTCTGAGAATGCTGCTCCCACCCAGAGAGACCCGCCTGAGGCTGGCGGGGCTCCACTTCCCAGCACTTGACCTGACCTGGCCACAGTCCGGATCCTGCCTGTCGGTCTTTCATCAGAAGCAGGGCGGATGGCACCCTCCTGGAAGCTCAGCTGCCCAGGGACCACCAATCAGTGGTCTCTGGACTCTGCAGCGTCCCCGCGACGGTCACCCAGCAGGCGCGCTCTGGGCACCGATCTCCGGGACGGCGTCACAGGAGCCCCTACCCCTTCCGACCCTTCGCCTTTGAATGGAGCCTCTCAAGCTGCCCTCTGGAAAATAAGGATCTGATCACACGTGGCCGTAGTCCTCCCTTGGGTCTCGTCGCCCTCCGCACAGGACCCATCCTCAGATTGCGCCCCGCCCCCGCGACGCGTCACGCCCACCAGAGTCAAGTCGACCCTCTCGGACCAATGAGCAGCGAGAGGGCGGGGCCCAATGCTTAGCATGCGTTAGAGCGCGGAGCCCGGACAGGAGGGGGCGGAGCGTGCGGTCCTGGCAGCCAATCGACGAGGACGGGGGCGGGAAGACCGTAGCCCATTGGTGGGCCGAGGGCGCTGGGCGCGGCCGGGGGCGGGGGGCGGCGCGGTAGCGACGCGGCAAGATGGCAGCGGCGGCGGGGCCGAGCCCGGGGCGCGTGGGCTTCGTGGGCGCGGGGCGCATGGCGGAGGCCATCGCGCAAGGCCTCATCCGAGCCGGTGGGTGCCGCGGCCGTGGGGCGCGTGGGGTGCCCGGACCTGGGAGCTAGCGGGCGTCCAACACCGGCCCGGTGTGGGAGGGACGGACCCACCTGCCCGGAAGGGTGAATTCCGCAGAATCCTGGGCGAGGAGCGAGGGCCCTCCGCGCCGGGTCCCCGGGGTGGAGCAGGGCCAGGCGGGCGTGTGCCAGGGCAGATGGCGGACTCTTACCCCGGGCTCTGTTTCCCTCTGAGAGCACAGGAGGAGGGGATGTGCGTGCATTGGCTTAGAGCCGGTTGTCCTCACAGTAGCCATGAGCCACAGATGGCCATTGGGCGCTTGAAATGTGTCTGGTCCGAATTCAGATGTGCTGTGTGTGTACAACAAAATATACGTCGGATTTGAAAGATTAAGCACACACACACAAAAAGAAACTAACGCATCCTAGTAATTTTTAATACTGATCACATGTTGGAAGGATAATATTTTTGCTATGTTGGATTAGATTAAATAAAATATATTGCGGTTAACTTCACCTGTTTCTTCTCACTTGTTTAAAGTGACTACTAGAAAATGTAAAGTTACACATATGGCTCGAATGGTATTTTCTGTTGGGCAGCACTAGCTTAGAGCGTGGGATCTCCTGCCAACTTTCTGGCCTCATGCCTTGGCCCACTTGCTTGACCTCTCTGAGCCTCCAAGTCTTTTTCCTATTTGTATGCCAGCTCCACTCCTGGTGGCATGCTGCAGGATTTTTCAACCTCGGTAATATGGACATTTGGGGCCGGATAATTCTGCATCCTTCACATCTGGCCTCTCCCCACTAGATGTCAGTAGCACCCCTCAGTTGTGACAGCCAAAAATCTCTCCAGGCGCTGCCACATGTCCCCTGGGGGCAGGGGGCGGGGCTTGGGGAATCGTTGCTGGTTGAGAACTGCTGGTTTACAGCAGGGAATGGTAATGCTGGCCTAATTCTACTCCACAGTATTTAGAAACCTTTATGTGTAGACTATAGGCTGGCTTTCTGCCTTCAGCCGTATGTCAAGATCCAGAGGGATCAGAAAACAGTTTACTGCAAAAATACTTTACTGTCTCAGGTATTTTACTTGTGAAACCTGGCAGTATCACCTCCCTCCAGGGCTGTACGGATTCAGTGTTGAGCAGCACAGTACTGGTGTGTGTAGGCAGTGCACGGCAGCCATCCCTGTCATGATTCATCCACTCTGTGTTCAGGTTGTGGGATGCATTTCTGCCTTCCTGTTAGACCTCACAGAAGTCTAATCTCCCCAGCCTTGTAGCCCACAAACACAGATGATTTCTACCAAATGGGCCCTTAGTCTCTGCTTGGACGTCCCAGCACAGACATATCCTGCTCCTGGGAAAGCTCAGCCTCATTGGGCCTCCCTCCCCACCATGCCCCCCTCCCCAGCCTTCCTGTCCCCAGAGGAGGCAGAGCTCCCTGGGATCTGTGTCCTCAGTAGACGAAGCAAGCTCCTGGCCCCTGTGTCCAGCAGGGCCTCTGGACTCAGCAGCAGCAGGTGGGTGGCAGCGACTGCTGAGTAGAATCCAGTGGGTCTGATCGACTGTTCCTAGCTGCAGGGAGCAGCCCTGCCGAGCACTTGGGTTCTTGCAGAGCCTCAGGCCAGCCCGGGCCAGGACGGCCCAGGGTGGCTCAGTCAGGGGCAGGCCAGGCTGACTCTTCCTCCACCCCACCTCCTCACCGACTTCCCTGCCTTTGCCTTTCTCTCCAGGGAAAGTGGAAGCTCAGCACGTGCTGGCCAGTGCACCAACTGACAGGAACCTCTGCCACTTCCGGGTGAGCTGGGGCCCAGCTCTTCTGGGTTGAGGCTTCCCCCAGGGGCCCAGGGTGGCTCTTGGCTCCTGTCCCTCTGAGACACTTCTTGGGGCCAGGGAAGGGTATTTAGCTGAAGTTTTTAGATGGGCTGGGCTGGGCTCCGCTGGGCTTGGGAAGGGGAGGTCAAAGGCCAGAAGGAAAGGCAGAGTCGTGGAAGGACAGGGCAGAGTAAAGGGGTGTGTGTGTGTGTGTGTGCACTTGTGTGTGCATGTGTTGGGGTGGGCAGGGATGGTCATGGGCACTCGCTGGTATCTGAGGCTCACAGGTGCTGACATCACGGGGCCCTATGAGGTGCCTGGTTGGGTCCTGAGCAAGAATGGGTGGTCTGGGTGAGTCTTGGACATTGGGAGTGGGGTGGTATGGGTATTTGCAATGGGAGAGACCCATAAGACCCCTGGGAGTGCAGGATCGTCTCCAGCAGGAAGGGCCGTGGTCTGGGAGGATGCCACACTTACCCCCAGCCCTGGCCCTGGCGCTCCCGGTGCAGGCTCTGGGCTGCCAGACCACCCACTCGAACCAGGAGGTGCTGCAGAGCTGCTCACTCATCTTCTTTGCCACCAAGCCTCACATCCTGCCAGCCGTCCTGGCAGAGGTGGCCCCTGTGGTCACCGCTGAGCACATCTTGGTGTCTGTGGCTGCTGGGGTCTCTCTGAGCACCCTGGAGGAGGTGAGTGGCGTGTGGAGGTGAGGTGGGGGCTGAAGCTCTGACCGCGGAGTAGGCTCTAATAGCCAGACTCGGTTTCCCACCCCTTGCCATCCCAGACTGGCCCCAGCCTAGGCTCAGCCCTTCAGAAAACCAGGTTGGGTGGGACAGGTGGCAGACAGCCTCCCAGCCAGCCTGCAGAGGTGGCCAGGTAGCCAGAGAGCTGGGGTTGGGGTTCCTCCTCGTACCACGCCTGGGAAGCAGGGAAGGGAGACTGCAGCTGGCTGAGGCATGTGCCTGCCTGGCACGGCCGATACCACAGGCTCCCTGACTGCAGCCTCTCTCTGGCTAGCTGCTGCCCCCGACTGCACGGGTACTCCGGGTCTCGCCCAACCTGCCCTGCGTGGTCCAAGAGGGGGCCGTGGTGATGGCACGGGGCCGCCATGCTGGGAGCAGCGAGGTCAAGCTTCTGCAGACCCTGCTGGAGGCCTGCGGGCAGTGCGAGGAGGTGCCCGAGGCCCACGTGGACATTCACACCGGCCTCAGTGGCAGCGGCGTGGCCTTTGTGAGTGTTGTCTCATCCCCGGCCCTGCCCCCACAGGCCAGCCCTCAGCAAAGCCGGGCCTTTCCAGGTCCCTGCAGCCCCTGACCTCAGGACCCAGCGGCTTGGTCCCCGGGCTGCCCGTGAGCTGTGCTCTCTCCACATCACTGTCTTCCTGGCCCTTGAGGCCCAGGAGTGCTCCAGTCAGACCTCTGGGCTCAGGCCTCCGCCCTGGGCCCTGGACTGGTGGCTGGTGTTCTGGGCCTTGTTCTGAGGGTTCCAAGCCTTCTCCAGGCTGGGTGCTGTGTCCAGCGGAGTGTTGGCTTTGATACCCTCTGTCCCCTCTCCTACAGGTATGCACCTTCTCTGAGGCCCTGGCCGAAGGTGCTGTCAAGATGGGCATGCCCAGTGGCTTGGCCCACCGCATTGCTGCCCAGACCCTGCTGGTGAGTGAGGGTGGCCCCAGGGGAGCGTGTGAAAGGGGGTGGGTCCATCTGCCTCCTGGGAGCTGTGGGAAGGGAAACAGCAGGCCTGAGAAGCTTGGGCCAAGATCTGGGGGATACATGGCGAAGCAGACTACACAGGGTGGGGCTGAGCTGGAGAAGGGGCTGCCCGCCCCCTGAATCATCAGCCCCCAATGCCGCTCTGCCCAGGGGACAGCCAAGATGCTGCTGCAGAAGGGGCAGCACCCGGCTCAGCTGCGGACGGACGTGTGCACGCCTGGTGGCACCACCATCTACGGGCTCCACGCCCTGGAGCAGGGCGGGCTTCGGGCAGCCACCATGAGTGCAGTGGAGGCCGCCACCTGCCGGGCCCGGGAGCTCAGCAGGAAGTGAGGCACAGGTGCTAGACAACGACCACAGCCCCCAGAACAGCCCGCCCACTCCCAGTCCCTCCTTCCCTGGCCCATCCCGGAGGACTGCGGTTCTCTCTAACCTGCAGGAGCCTCCCGGTTGCACAGTAAATGGGAGGGGACCCCTTCGTGAGGGGGGACTCCCCACCTGCTGTGGGACAGAAGGCACTGTGGTGTTGGCCCACTGGAAGGCGTGATGTGGTCTCTGAGGGCCCGTGTGTGGCACTGTTGGTCTGGTGCCCCGTGTGATCTGCTGGTTGGTTGAGGGAGGACTTGAGCGGCTGGCAACAAAAGCAGCTGGGGGGCCCTTCTGACACTGTCTGATTGCAGCCAGACCTGCTCCCTCATCTCAGCTCGGGGGCACAGGGACATATGGAGTGAAGCCTGCTGTGGGGTGGGGCCCCCAGAGGGAGCTGGGCCCTGGCCCTGCCAGCCCCAGAGAGAGCGGCTGAGGAGCCCACAGAGCAGAGGGCCGTGGGGTCCTCTGCAGTGCTGCGGGCAGCAGCAGGCCAGGGGAGGAGCTGCTCCAGGTCTGGGAGGATGGGCCCTGGCCAGCCCGGGAACACAGCCCTGGCTGCGGCTGGTGTGGGCCCCCTCCCCCAGGCCCTCGGCTCCTGGCAAGTGGCAGGTGGAGCTGGCGCCTGACGCTTCCCTGGGTCAGGTCCTGGAGGGGCCTGTGATTGCAGGACTTGGCTCTTCGCATGTCTGTGAACGGACCAGTGGGCGAGGAAAGCCGGGAACTTGGGGCCCAAAGCAAGGCCATAGGGTCTTTAGGTTGGGGGCGGGCCGCCTGCAGCTCTGTCCTGGGCACTGCCTGAAGGCTCACTGGGGCCTCCCCATCCTACGCAGGCCCCAGAGTGCTGGCCCCTCGCTTCCACCAGTGGCTCCTGAGACTGCCAGCCACGCGGTGGACAGAGGCTTGGGGCCAGTTCCCCTCTGCCACCTACCAGCTGTGCGACCTGGGGCAGATTGTCTCCCATCTGGGCCTCACCATGCCGCAGTGCTGCTCCTTGCTCCCCTCCCCCCAGCTGCGCACCCACCCTGCCACTCCCTCCTTGCCCATCTGCCCAGAGCTGCCCTCCCTGGCGGTCTGCCTTCGACCCACCCAGCCAGCCCCTAGGTTGGCCCATCCCCCGGGCCTCCCACCCCCACCCTCTTCCTGCCTGGCCTCTGCAAGCTTGACAGGCTGGCCCGTCCTCCGCTGGTGATTGCTTGATCTGACTCCGGCCTCTCTGCTTGTTGGAAGGGTTAGCCTGAGTCCATTTCTACATCTTGTATCTTTATCTGTGAAACAGAAATAAAGATGCTGTCCTATAGCACGGAGTGCCCAGTATTTAACCAAATTCCAAGTGCCTGGAAGCACATCTCAGCCAAGGCCTGGGACGTTGGGCTCAGACCTCAGAGCTGGAGGGGTGCAGGTGGTGTTTGGGCAGAGGGCCGTATGTCCCCATCACCTGAGAACTCTGCAGGGGCAGGATCACCGGCTTCCCCTGCACCCAACCTCACCCTCAGCTGGATGTCAGAGGTCCCAGCCATGCATCTTCTAACAGAACCCCTGGGGACCAGGGTGGGCTCAGCTGGGCAGAAGCCCAGCCCTGCCCCAAGCAGGCCACTCCCTGAATGAGAGGTGCCTCGGTGAGCTCCCAGCCAAGCTGGAGGGGCAACCAGAGGGGCAGCTGTGCCCCAGATGGTGATGGCCTGTGATAAGACATGTTGTTTCAAGAGGGCCCGGCCTCAGAAGGGCAGCTGCGGGGAGTCAGGGTCGCAGCCAAGTCTCTTCACCTTACCCTGCAACGCTACAATTACTTTTTCAAGAAACTGCTGAACATGAGAATGGTTTCTTACTTCATCAGTGTTGTCCATTTTTATCCTCTCCACCTTTTCAAGTTATGAGGTGTACTGGATCAAGAGTTACAAAAATAAGACTTTAGAACGGGGACGCATATGAAGTCGACACGTTCAACCTTTATTATAAAGCGCATCAGGCCATCTGACCAGGTGAACTCCGCCATCAGCGAGGTTGGGGGTGAAAGGGCCCCTCAACAGAGCATGTACCTTGCAAGCCCACAGTCCTCTCAAGGACATGCTTCTGGAGTCAGGCCACACCCGTGGCACCCTTGGGCTGGGAACAAACAGGGCTCTGCACAGCAGTCCCCTCTTGCACTCTGCCAATGGGCTGGGGGTCCCTGGAGGATGGCCCCTGAGCTTGAGGGCACTGCCCTTCCTCACACCACACTCTGGTATTTCCCCCGCAGCCCAAGTGGCGTGGGAGACGGTCACTTCCCAAGCGTGCAGCCCCCTGGGCAGGGCCACACTTCTCTGACTGCTGCAGCCTGGTCTCATCCCCCTAGACTCACAGATCGGGGGTGGTTTTAGTAGAAGCCTGCACCCTCAATCTTTCCATCCTCAGTGCCTTCCCTGCCCTGGCTCACTGCCAAGCCTACTGGCTGAGCTCCGACAATGACCCCGACTGACTAAGGACCACTTTTTGAAGAACAGTGACCTTGAGTATTCGTCAAAGGGCTGAGAACAGGACGGGGAGAGGCCAGCGGCTGCGTCCCTGAGCAGCTCCCAGTCTGTGGTGGTCCCCACACCCTTTAAAGGTGTGCCCTCCAGGGCAAGAAAGCCAGTTCCAGTGCCCAGCAGTCGGCAGGCAGACAATGGCTGCTGCAGGAATTCCAGGGCCTCAGCTCATAGCCCTCCCCCAGTGCCGTCCACCATCACTCCCATTAGCACAAACCAGGGGCATGCTACAAGGCCCTGGGCCCAGCGGGCAACCGCAGGGAAGGCCGGCGCCCCACTGGGACCACTTGAGCTGTTCTCCTGCAGAGACAAACTGGGGTCTCTCTGGGGAAGACTCTGGCCAGGCCGCCCCATGATTTCCCACTGAGCTGAGCCCAGGGAAGTGGGTGACTGTGAGCCACTGGCAGAACTGGGATGGGGCCCCAGGGATCACAAGGATTCGATGTGTTGCTGGGGCTGCCCTCAGGGCCAGGCATCCTGGCGGAGCAGCCATCTCCGTGTGTCAGGGGTCTGCAGCCTCCGCCCTGTGGCATGCACAGGACACCAGCGCCTCTAGGCTCTAGGGAGAAGACACTGTTAGAGGCCCAGCAGCTCCCCCTAGACCCACACTTGACAGGCACTCTAACTAGCTCCTCAAGGCCCCAGGCTGGCCTGTTCTCTGCCTTGTTTGTACAGTGCCCTTCCAGGCCCACGGGGACAAGCCAGAGCCATCTCCTGGTGTGCAGCCTCCGTTCCCCAGAGGGGAGGGGGTTGGTATGACGTGAAATCGCTCGGAGAGGCAGGTGAGAGGTCCTGTTCCTGACATCGGGTCTCAATACCAACTCCAGCCTCCCCTGCCCAGGCCCACAGAGGGGTAGACCCGGAAGGAGGACTCGAGAGGGAAACCATGGCAAGAGAGGCAGTGCTGTTGAAGCCTGAAAGGTCACTACCAGAGGCCACCCTGGGCCATGTGTCAGGCCCCAGCACACCGTCACTTGGAGCCCACCTAGGCCCTGGTCTGCCTCTCCAAACACCCCTGCAGGCAGACTGGCCATCAGGACCAGGAGCTCCCAGCCCTGGGTTGCCATCAGCTGGACTTCCTAAAGACCCTGCCAGCTGCTTGGCTTAGAGACCCAGGGCCAGCCTGACTGCCAAAGGCTCCTTTAGGTGTCCAGGCTCAAGAAGGCTGGAAGAGGAGGTGCCAGCTGGGCCCCAGCAGGCACGGCTGACGGTTGCTGCCCTAGGCCTGGCTAGCCAAGCCTCGCTCCTCTTCTCCACATTCTCCACACCTTCCCTTGGCTTTCAGATTTGAGATACATATTTATGTCGGAAAAAAAAAAGTCAAATACATATACATATATATTTTTTCGACTAGGAGCACTTCCAAGGAACAGTTCATGTTCTTGGATGCGTGTGGAAATTGCTGGGGGCTCCCTCCAGCTAGCGCAAGGCCAACCCTCTCATGAATGCATCGCCTTCTGCAGCCTATGCAGTCCTGGACCACTAGAGGACACAGCACTGGTGAGGATGCGGGAGACAGCCGAGAGGCAGGCAGGGCCCAAACCTGGCCCACTGCCCCTCATGAGGGCTCTGGGCAGCATCTCTGCAAAGGCAGCCCCCTGGGGAGGCACGGGCATCTCTTGGCCTCAGACCACCAAAGGGATGCTGAATCTAGAGCTGGACAGTAACACCCGAGCCCTTTCCTCCCGTGCTGCCCAGAAGCCCAATTCCCGGGGCCGCAGGAAGCAGCTCCTCAGCCAGACCCTGGGCAGTGCCAGGAGAGGTGGGGAAGCCTCGGGGGCAGGCCCCGGCAGGAGGAGCCTTGGAGGGGTGCTAAGGCACTGCAGGATCGTCCCGGCACGGCTGTCAGTGCTGCGGGCCTGCTCCTGGGTAGATGAGATGGCTCCAGGCCCTGGGGCTGGACAAAGTGGGCTTTGGCTGGTAGGAGAGTCCAGGGAGCTTGTCCAGTCATTGGTCAATCACCAGGGCCCAAGTCCAACTGCTCGCCAACCCCAAAGAATAAGAGAGCTGCTCAGATGGAATTTTCTTAAGGAAAATTAAAAATCTGGGTGGAACAGAAGTCTACACTCCCTGCTGCATCCAGAACCTCTGGAGGCCCCAAGGGCTGGGCACCATCCTCCCTTCCCAGCCCACAGAGCCAGCCTTGAAGACCCGAGCCAGCCTCTGAGACCAGCCCCAGGCTGGGGACTGAGACACCACCCTGGACCCCTGAAGAGTATCTGTAAAAATGATTTAATGAACTAAAAACCAAAACCGAGTGGTGTGCTTCCCCACTGAGATGATCTCAGGGCTGTGGTTCGGGAAACACACGGCACCAGGGCTCCAGACAGATGGGGGTGCTGGGCCCTCGTCCAGTGCAAGTCACGGGCCACTGGCTGGGCGGCAGGAAGTGCGGACAGGCTCGGGGCTGGAAGCCTCAGCCCCACAGGGGCCAGGGCGGGCACCCAGCAAACTGTTCTCTGATAAGAGCTGTGGCATGCATGCCAGGCATGTGTGGGAGGGAACCCTGCAAAGACCGCAGACCCCATGCGTGTGCTTGCCCAGGGCGGAGAAACCTGAACCCGGGCCCCTCTCCCAGCTCCCCCAAAGGAGACTGGCAACCGTGGAGCGGGATGACTCTCACCAACAGAGCCTCTCCAAGAGAGGCTGGGCTTCAACCTCTGTAACTCCCTGAGCCATGGGGTGGGTCACCCCAGGAGAGGGGAGGCGTGGAGATGGGGAGACTGTGTGTGTCCCCTCCCTCCAAGTGCAGCAGGAGAAAGGCCGCTTGGGGGGCCCCTCAGGCAGGCTTGGTCACACCCCATCGTCAGGGACTGCCAGAGAAGGCCCGATGCCCCCTAGCCTTCGGGCCATGCTGATGAGTGAGCGCAGCTGCACCAGCTTCAGTGGCCCCACCTCCCGGGGGTCCTGGCTCTCCAGCCATCGCAGAGCAGTCTCAAGACCCCGAACAGCCTCCCCAGCGGTGGGCACGGCGGCCTCCTCCTCCTCTCCGCCCCTCATGACAGAGGGTAGGCTGGCTAGGGGCAGAGGGGCCACGGGGGCCAGCGCAGGGGGCCGGCCGGGGCCTGCCTCCTCTCTGCAGCTGTCGGGCAGCCCCCCATCATCATCCAGGTGCAGCCACTCGGCCACCTCCTCGGGTGCCAGGCGCTTGTAGGCCAGGGCTGCCAGGTGCGTGAGGTCGCTGAGCACCCTGCTGTGCTCGGCAGCCTCCTCGGCCTGGCCGGCCAGCTGCCCAGCACACTCCTCAGCTGGCCGGGGCTCAAAGGCTGCCCGCAAGCCCAGCAGCCAGCAGCGCTCGATGCTGCCTGCCTGTACCAGATCCCAGGAGAGGCCGGCCAAGTAGAGCATGTCCTTAAGCATGAAGCTGCGCATGAAGTCCAGTGGGGACCCCCCGGCGCAGGACACAGCCAGCCGCAGCAGCTCCCGTTTGTATAGCTGCTTGAAGGCAGCCACCACCCCCTGCTCCAGTGGGGCAGGGATGTGCGGCCGGCTGCTGCCCTTGGACAGGAACAGCACTCGCACCGCCCCGTCCGGGGTCTGCAGCTCCTCCGGGGCGCCGAGGGGCTCAGGCCGACACCGCCTGGGGGTCTCCTCGCTTTCCTCCAGGGTGGGTATCCTGGCCGCTGGGCTCGGGCAGGGCGGGTGAGCGACCAGCAGGACAGCCTTCTGCTGCAGGCAGCTGCGGCGCAGGTAGCGCCTGACGCCCGGGACGAACTCCTCGAAGAACCAGCCCCGCAGAAGTGGGCGACTGAGCCAGGCGTCTGGGCTGTAGCGATAGGAGGCCGGGAACTTGTCCTGGTTGTGGTGGCGCAAGCTAGGTGGGTCCGGGAGCTGCCCGATGACCAGCGGCTTCAGCTTGTGGCTGCCAGTCAGGTTAGCGGCCAGCAGCACCGTCACCCTGTCGCCCCGCCAGCGGCGGCCGCAGTACCCCGCGCCGGGGTCCCCCGTGCCCAGGGGCGCGGCCTGCTCCGGAAGCAGCTTCCAGTAGAGACCGGTGACGTTGGCGTTGTAGATCTGCTCGTCGCCGTAGCCGCCCTCGGCGGGGGGCGGCTGGGCCGGGCCGCGGTCGGGCAGGGGGCTGGCGCCAGGAGGCTGCGCGGATTCCTGCTTGACCGGCGGACCCGGCGCGGGGCCCGCGGCCGGGGTCTCGGCCTCGCCGTAGATGCGCTGGCTGGAGATGCCGTGGCGCTTCTGCCAGCGCCAGAACCAGCCGTGGCTGGCCTTGAAGGTGCACTCCGGCCCGTAGATCTGGCGCGCGAAGGCCTCGGCCTGCGCCTGGATGAGCGGCCCCGACAGCGGCACGCCGTGCTGGCGCAGCGCCAGGAACCACGAGTAGACGGCGCGGTCGATCTCCTCCTCGTTGGCCAGCCGCATCTTCTTGCGCTGCGTGCCCACCTCGCCGCCCAGCTGCTCCAGGAACCAGCGCAGCTTGGGCTCGTCCTTGAGCCAGCCGCGCAGCGTGCCGCCGGGCACGCCAAAGTCGCGGCACACGCTGGCCTGCCGCTCGCCGCCCTTGACGCGCTCGATGGCCTGCAGCTTGTCCTTGATAGAGTAGGCCTTGCGGAAAGCCATCTTCACGGCCACGCGGGGCCGCGGCACGGGGGCAGGGGGCGGCGGGCGCGCGGCGGAGGCCGGGGCAGGCGCAGGAGGCCGCGGCGGCTGAGCAGGGCGCCCGGGCGGGGGGCGGCGGCCACGGCGCGGGGCCGGGCCGGCCGGGGGACCCGCGGGGTACATGGCAGCGAGGACAGCAGGGGCAGCCGGGGCAGCAGAGGCGCGGGAGCCATACGCGCGCCTGGCCGGCCGCGCCAGGCGGGGCGCTGGGGGCGGGACCGGCCGGGCCCACCCCTTTGTCTCGCCCGCTCGCGGCGCAGGCGCGCTGAGGCCGCCCTGCCCGCCCTCCCCGCGCGTCACTTGGCCGGTGCCGGCAGGACGAGTCCACAGGACGCGCAGCGTAGGGGGGCCTGGCGGGCTGCAGCCTGCTCCTGGCTGTTTGCTCGGCCCCTCCGGGAAAGAGCGGGCCCCGCGGGGGTCTCCCGCCGGCTTCTGTCCTCGTCGCCGGGGGCAGCTCGCGCGGGGGTCCTGGCGGCGAGGCGGGCCTGCGCACGGGCTCCCCGCGCGTCCCCGGCCCGCGCGCGTGGTCGAGCCCGGGCTTCACTTCCCTTGCGCGGCGGGCGGCCCTCCCTTTCCTCGGACGCCCGCGCCGCCGGCCTTGCTGTTCAGTCGCTGCGTCCTCCGCTGGTGTGTGAGTACCGCGGCCCGCGCCGGAAGGGGCCGCCCGAGCGGCCGCCCGAGCGGCCGGGGCTGTTCCAGGGACTCCGCGCTGTCGGGGGCCGGGGCGCCAGCGCCGCGGGCCGACGGGAGGCAGGCCCGGGGCGAGCGCAGAGGGGCCCGCGGGCCACGTGGCCAGATCCCTGCGGCGGCCCCGGCGGGAGGGCGGCCGCCAGGTGCCCGGCCGCTTTGGCCCGTCTGTCTCGGTGGGTGGCAGGAATATCTGCCCCGCTGTGGCCAGGAGCTGTGGCCCTTCCTTTGTCCAGCACAAATTTATTCAGCGCCTACTGCACTTGGGCTCTGGGCCCCGCGGGACAGGGATGGTCCCAACCCTCGTGGATCCTCGCGCGCTCATGATCGCGGGAAAGAAGGACATGACTGCTGAGTGACTCAGAAGAAACACACAGGGTTCTCTAAGAGTGACCGGGGTCTTCACTTGAATCAGGTGGTCCCGGCAGGCGGCGACGTAGAAGCCGATCTGAGGGGGGAGAGGGGTGTCTTCCTGAGAAGTGCGCACTTTAAGGGCATAGAAGAAGGGAAAGGCTCATGTTAGAGCCAAGGGGTGCAGTGGGGTAGGGACCCGATGGGGACTGCACGTCAGGGTTTCCAGAATGAAGGACCACTGGGACAAGAGAACCATTAGTTTAGCTAAACTTTGAGGTGGTCCCTGTCTGAAGGGGGAAGGTCTCATAACTTGACCCTTGGCATGTAACTCCTCCCAGGTAGCAGGCCGGGAAGGACGCCTCCTCTTACCTCTTACATTATGGGGCTTCTGCAGGAGCTGTTCTGACACCCCACTCATCTCTGGGCACCCTGAGCTGCCAGTAAGTGGGCTGGTTCAAGTGCGACACGGATGTTCCTGAGCCCTTCAGTGCCCGCCTCTGTGGACAGGGTGGCCCCCTAGAGAGCGCCTTCTCCTGGAGCACCTGGCACACAGACTCTTGAGGAGCAGGTTCCCTGTGTCATCTCTGCAGGGCAGTTAGTGTGGCCTTGTGCCAGTCCCACTGGTGCCTTCTCTCCTGCGATGGGCCTGGGAAGAGTGCTGTCTGGAGAAGCCTGGTGTGGGGCCGCCCCCTTGGCTTTGCCCCTGGGGAGTTGGGTGAGGCCATAGGGTTCAGCACACGTACGCAGACGTGCTTGCCTGATGTTTTTGTGAATGAAGTTTTTCTGAAGATCAACGAAAAGAATAACCTCCAGTACGTCATGCACTGGTGTCGGCTTTGCTGGGGGCCACAGGTTGGCATGGGCGTTTGTTGAGCCCTGGCCTCGCACTGATACTTTAGGATGGTGTGTGCTCAAAGTGGGTGGAAGTGTGACACTGGTGTGAAGTGCCAGCGTTGGAGCACGACTCAGCCCCAGTTTCCCCCAGTCCTGTCTCCCACCTGTGTGTGAGGCCTGGAGACGTACATGCAAGATGTCAGGTGTACGCAGAAGGCTTGTCTAGTACTGGAGTCGCCCTGAAGGAAGGGGGCGCAGGGGCCAGGCTGGTCAGGTTAGGCCAGGGCACCATAGGCAGGGACGGAAATAGAACTGACAGGCCTTGACATTTGAGGCAGAACCTTGTTGTGGCTGGCTGGGCCTGTGGTGGGGTGACTGTCAGCCACAGTGTGAGCCCTGAGTCTCGGGGTGCGGGGGCCCGCTCCCTGCCAGCATGACAGGTGGTGTTTCTGAGTGGGGCTGAGATATCCAGGAGTCAGGTAGGAAAGCATCTGAGTAGGAATTTGGAGCTGTGGAGTTAACCCCCTAAAGAAAGGCACAGGGTATCACTTGCCCTCACGGCTCCCTTGTGGCTGGAGTCTCGCTGTCCAGTGCCGCTGCCCGCTGTGAGCTCTTCACTTTGACTGAAACATTCGATGTGCTTGTTGCTGCCCTAAGACACTGCAGATATGGGAAGCTCCGTTACGTGGCACCGGTCTAGGCCACGCCAGCCCAGGGGCGCAGAGAAAGCTGAGCTGGCTGGCAGACCCCATTCCCCTGAACACCTCACGCCTGCTCATGCCAGTTACCACTTCCTGTGGAAGGTGGGCAGAGATCCTTGACCCTGGAGTGGACAATCTGGGAGCTCCTTCGTGTGTATGACTGTGATGATATGACAGGCACAGGGGTACCTGAGGTGGTGTCCAGGATGGGAAGGTGGTGTGCAGGATGGGAAGGTGGTGTGGAGGGCAGCGCCGGGGGAGGGGCCAACCCCTTCCAGAAACCTTCCCTGTTCGCCCAAGCTCATGGAGACCTCTGGGCCCCAGCACTGGTGGGCACAGCGCTGCCAGGCCACGCCCTCACCTTCCTTCAGGGCCCTCCAGCCAGGACTGTCCTGGGCAGGGGCTGCCACCAGGTTCCCTATGCTGTTGCCACGAGAACTGCCCTCCCAGCTTGGCGGAGGCTGGAAGGACCCCGAGGCCCACAGAGGCCCTGCACATGCAGAGCACGTGTCCACCTCCGTGCAGCCATGAGCGTGGACTGCGCCGGGCACTGGGCTGGGAGAGTTGCAGAGGAGGGGCTGTCTTTGACCAGGACCACCTCTGCTGCATCGGCCACCTTCTCCGCAGGTCCTGGTGGCCAGGCAGGGCGTGATCCCTCCAGGGCCTCCCAAATCTCGGGGCCCCCACAAACCCTGGGCAGCAGGGCAGTGCCTCCTCTTGTAGGAGAGGCCTCGATGTGCCTGCTGGACCGGGGCTGGGCCTTAGTGGTGGGCAGCCCAGCTCTTCACCCCGAAGGTCAGCGAGCGAGCAGGCGCCAGCAGACGGCAGTCCAGTCTGCTTCCAGGAGTGGAGGGTGGGGACTCCTGAGGCCACTGCTTTCTGGGTCCTTGCTCTCGTGTCTGCCAGCTTTTCCCCGGTGCTCACCTCTCTTTCCAGCTAGCCGCTGCTGTTGCTGCCTGGAGAAACTATGGGAGGGGAGGGTCTGAGTTCGGGGTCCTTCCCAGAGAGCTATAGGCTTGCATGTTTCTGTCCTCAAGTGGAAGTGTTCGAACTCAAACATGCTTTTATACTAGAAGAGATGGGCTTTCAGTTCCGCAGGCCCTCATGGAACATGGAGGCACTCAGGGACGAGGGAAGTCGAGGAAAGAGAAGTGGGCCCTTGTGTCTGAGAAACTGGGCTCTGTGCTGGCTGTCCTGGGAGGCCCAGTGGAAGGGCACGGGGAGCCAGGAGCACCATGCCACCCCATCCTCCAGTGTCCCTGTGTGTGCCTTTGGAGCCCGTCCTGACTCTGGCATCTCGCCCAGGAGGCACTCTGCTGCCCTCAGCTGTCTGTGGCCAGCCTCCCCAGGTGACACTGCCAGCAGGAGTGGCTCACTGCAGTGTCTGCAGAGCCTTGCTGCCTGCTCTGGGAACCTCGCCTCCTAAGAAGCCCCAGCGGTGGGTGTTGTTCTTGCAGGGAGGCCTGCCCGGATCTCGTGGACCTCCAATGCGCTCCCATGAGGCAGCTGCCTCCTGCTGGTACTGGCGCAGGGCACCTTGTGTGTCCCTGTCAGCGACTCAATGCTGGTGCTCTGGTGCTTGCTGCAGTGTGGGGTGGACAGGGGAGGGCAGGGGCCTAGGTGGCAGAGCTCCTGTTGGGAAAGGGAGACGGCTCCTCGGGACTCTGGTCCCTGAGCAGCTGGGGAGGACCTCAGGGCGAGCAGATCTGGCGGCTGTGCCCAGCAGGCCTTCCCAGAGTTGGGTACGCGTGTAGCTCCCTCAGCTTCTGGGCTGCCACCTTTTGTGGGTTTGAGGCGGGGCACCTACCACATCTGGCCTGTTTCTGCATCTGCAAACGGGTTGTCAGCCCTGTCCTTTTGTGCTCAATGGGAAGACTTTGTGCCCCTGAGAGTCTTTCCATGCAAGCCTACAGGGATGGTGGCGTCCTGCCCCAGCAGTGGTCCTGCTGAGGGAGAGGCCCTGTCCAAGCGTGGGCACCTGGGCTTGGTGGCTGCCGAGACCCCTAGAGTGGTCCTTGTCGTCTTGCACCTCGTCTAGCAGCCTGAATCCAGTGGCAGCTTGGGGGTTTGGCTGGGTGAGGATCCCCTCCACGGCTCCAGGTGGACGGTGGGGGTGAGAGGGGTGCTCAGATGGTGTCTGCCAGGAACTGCCCACTGCAAGGGATGATGGAGCAGTGCTGTCCTGAGCAGGTGGACTCGCCCCCCTGGGATTTTGGTGGTGGGTCTGTCTGGTGCTTGCCTTCTCTCTCCTGCACCAAACTCGCCTCCACGCAGCTTCTGAAAAGGCCCTCCAGCCTGCTTGGGCCCCCTGTCTGACTGCCTCTAACCTTGCTGCTTTCTCTTCATGCTGTCCTAGGAGATCAAAGCGAAAGTAAGTACCCATCTGCTGCATGCCCTCTGTGTCCCCTTCATCTGAGCCAGGGGCCCCCAACCCAGCTGTCGCTGCGCCTAGGAAGTCCCAACACCTGTGCGGCTTGAGAAGTGGCCCCTTCTCTGAGCAGAGCCTGGTCTGATGTCGGGAGCCGAGGACAGCGTTTAGGCCAGTAGGGTCTGGCAGGGCTTCAGTGCTGGGAGGGAGCGAGGCGTCAGCTTACTGGGTGGAGCCGAAGGGGCCAGCCCTGCCTGATCTGCACTGCTCTGTGAGGATCCACGGGGAGCTTGGCGCTGGAGAGGTTGGGGGCAGACAAGCCCTGCCTGGTAGGTCAGCAGTCCCTCAGGGACAATGGGTGATGTCACAATGCCCTGCCTCCTGGGCACACGCTCCTGCCTCCCATCACTGCCTCTGCCGCCAGCCTGGCCTTGGTAAGCGCTGCTGCTGGCCTGAGGGGGGAAGCGGGTGCAGGGGGGAGGCCTGGGGCCTCTGTCCGCAGCCCTGGCTCCTTGCTGGGATGTCACCAGACCTGTGGCACATGCCATTAGAGGCCCCTGATACGCCCCTTCAGAGTACGAGGGGAACCTCTGCGAAGTCCCAGGCGGGCACAAGACTCAAAACCACAACACGGCCCTCAGGGTGACCGGAACCAGGTTTCGGTTCAGTGTGGGGGGGGTTAGGAAAGGGACAGAGACCCTGCAGTGAGTGGTGAGCAGGGTCTGCCATCCAGGCTGAAAGGCAGCCCCCACTGAGACCTTGTCTCTTGGGGATGAGGGCCCAGCAGGTGGAGGCCCTGTGGGCCGGCGGATCCGCCATCCCTTATGCTCCACCAAACGGCCCCGTAGAAGCAGAGGACTGCAGGAGTTTCCCGAGGGCAAGCTGCTCAGCCCCTGGCAGGTCAGCTCTGGCTGTTAGTCAGTCTGCCCCAGTGCTTCTGCTTTGGGGAGCAGGGCAGTTCTGTGGCTGGGAAGGAATCCCTGTGCTGGGTCAAAGCCACCCCTCTAGAACAGGCCGCCCAAGTGTGAGCTTGGGGACCCCTAGGCGCGTACTAAGAGCAGACTGGCCCCCAGGGCTTTCTGGGCCTGAACCTTTCCTGGCCAGAGGCCGCAGTGGCCCAGACCCCTCGGTGCTGGTTGAGTGGGGTGCTGGTTGAGTGGGTTGCTGCCTTAGCATTCTGGGCTGGCCAGCAGAGTGGGGGCCAGCCTTTCCATAGCACCACGTCTGGGAGCAGAGTAGGGAACCCCTGTACCAGGAGTAAGATTGGCATGTGGCATGGGACAAGGCTGTTGCCTCGTGTGGCGGATGGCGCATGCTAGCTTGCATGGGGGCAACAGATGACCAAGGCCACTCTCAGCTAGAGGGAACACCACCTCCAGCGAGGAAGCTGCGGCTCCCAGGGCAGAGGCTTGTCCATGGGCCACAGCAGCCAGTGGGCTGCACAGTCCCCTCGCCTGCCTTTCACAGAACTGGTGCTGAAACGAGGGGAGGGGTCCCACGTGGTCCCTTTAGTTTAGGTGCAGCCAAAGGCGTGAGCTGATTGCTTCCCAGTGAGGAGGCGGCTGCAGCTGACCAAGGAGCCTGGTTCCTACTTGCTGCCTGAGACACTGGGCTCCTTTCCTATTAGACCGTCACCAGCACCCTCCCTGGTGTCTCCCCTGATGTGGCCTTGAGGGAGTGGGCACTCTACCTTCTGCTCTAGGCTGCCCACTCAGAGACTGTCCTTTGGCCCAGACCCTCAGCTGCTCCCCCTGGAGCGTGCACTGCTCTGCTATGGCAGTGTGGCCGTGGCGGGTGTAGGGGACCCAGAGGCGGGCTGCACTTTGGGGGGCCGTCCTGAGACAGCCGGGTGCATTTGTGTAGGAGAGAAGCACTAGGAGCACCTCAGGGCAGGCGGTCTGACTTAGCAAAAACATGGGATGTCCAGGTGAAGTTTCAGAGGAACAGGGAGGAACTTTTCAGTATAGGTGTGTCTCAAATATGTCACGGGGCCTACTTATTGTAAAAATTATTTGCTGTTTATGTGGAAGTCAGATTACCTGTGTCCTGTATTTTACCTGGTGTCCCTCCTTGGAGGCTCTGTGGACAGAGAGGTTTGGAAACCGTGTTCCCGGGACGCCTGGAAGAGCCTAGGTGCATGTTGGATCGGCAGAGACAAGTTTTGCAGTTCAAAGAACACACATGTGCACCATACATGTATATGTATGTGGCGTGTTCGCTGCTTTATTGAGCTCCCCATGGGTTTGACTGTGGGCCCTTGCATGCTACCTCGTGGCACCCCCACTGGGGAGCATCCCCAGACCCTGCCAGCCCTGCCGGTCAGGCTGAGGGGCTGCAGGGGTGCTGTCTGCGGGGCCCTCTGTGTTGCAACTGCCTTCTTGTGCTTGCCTTTAACGCTGCGTGGAAGATGAGGAGCGGGAAGACCTCCTGTGCCCTGGAGACCGTCTGGGAGGACAAGCAGAAGTATGGGGAAGCCGAGCGGCGCTTCTACGAGCACGAGGCCACGCGAGCCGCCGCCGCTCAGGAGCTCGTGGCCGAGGCACCAGCCGTGAACGGGCCTGGTTGGGAGGACACTGAGGAGGCCGACACCCCCGACAGCGGCAGCGGGGGTGACCCTGGGAAGAAGCCCCTGCAGAAGAAGAGGAAGCGCTCCCCGAAGAGCGGGCTCGGCCAGGCGGACCCGGCTCTCGTGGGCCTCTCGGCCGACCACGTCTGGCTGGACAAACCACTTTTCGACCAGGCGGAGAGCTCCTACCGCCAGAGGCTGGCAGACATGGCCGCCCAGGCCTCCCAGCCGCCGGCCCTGGCCCCCCGAGGTCCCTGCACCCACGGAAGCCACGTGGCCTGCCACCACGTGACCTGGGGCGTCTGGGTCAACAAGTCTTCCTTCGACCAGGCCGAGCGGGCATTCGTGGAGTGGTCTCAGGCCCTGCTGCTGGCTGCAGAGGGGAGTGGCAGGCAGGGGGCTCCTGACACGGGCCAGCGCGAGGCCAGCCCTGACCAGGCCCTCGCCCACCGGCCCAGCTCACCGGCCAATGGCCAGCCCCCGCTGGGAAACCTGCAGGCACTGGTGCAGGAGGTGTGGCTGGAGAAGCCCCGGTACGACGCGGCCGAGAGGGGCTTCTACGAGGCCCTGTTTGACGGCCACCCCCCCGGGAAGGTGCGCCTGCAAGAGCGCACCAGCCAGGCTGAGGGCGCCAGGCGGGGCCGCAAAGACCGGCGGGGCCGCAACACCTTGGGGAGCAAGCGGGCCGGGCCACGGCGGGCCGACGGGGAGGCCCCCTCCTCTTTGCCCTACTGGTACTTCCTGCACAAGGACGCCGAGGCCCCCTGGCTCAACAAGCCTGCCTATGACAGTGCGGAGTGCCGCCACCATGCTGCAGAGGCCCTGCGCATGGCCTGGCGCCTCGAGGCCACATCACTCACTCACCGACCCAGTGCCCGGTCTGGCGCATCCATGTCCAGCCTGCGACCCAAGTAGGAGAAACATGCTGGGCGCTGCCCAGCCTGGGCCCTGAGTATTCCCCTCCCAGCCCATCAGGGCCTCCCCAGACTCCTGGACCTGGCTAAGCTGGATACAGGAGCGGGTTGGGCAGGGGTGGCTCTCGGTTCCTGGGGCTGTGTGGCCTTGAGGATCACAAAGTTCTGGGCTGTTGGGAGAGGGAAGGGGTCAGCACAGGGCTGAGTGTGCCCTGTACAGGGTTCCCCTCTTGGCCAGGTCACTGCCAGGGTCTCTTCTGGGTGTCACAGTCAGGGCAGGGGGAGCGTTGAAGCCTCCTGGCCTCTGAGTCCCACTGGGGCAAGACGTGGGATCCAGCAGGCCCTCGCCTGCTCCTCCTGTCTGTCTTCCCCTGCCTCCCAGCCGCCCAAAACCACATCTGAGGTAAGGTGGGTGTCTCGGGTACACCAGCACGTGGTCCTTGGAGCGACCCAAGTCTGAAGGACAGCTGCTGGGCAAGGCCGACTTGCCTTCAGCCTGGGGACCCAGGGGCCTTGCCCCAGGTGGTTTCGTGCAGCACCAGCAGTCGTCTCTGGAGGCCAGGGGCGTGGAGAAGGGCAGGGTAGGGGCAGGTCAGTGACTGGCCACAGAAGAGGTCCCCCAGGCAGCTGGGCAGAGATAGCTGGACTCCAGGGAAGATGGGAGGCGCAGGAGCAGGCAGGGTGCCTGGGGTGCGGGCGGCCGTGCAGCAGGTAGGCTGGTGAGACTTGGAGAGGCCTCCCTGGGCCCCAGGGCAGCAGTGCCCACCTGGGCCCCTCGGCTCCTCGGCAGGGTTAGATTTGCTGGTTTGACAGGATCCAGGCCTTGATGTGAGGAGCATGGTGTGGGACCCCGTGACAGGGGAGTGTTCCCCATCAGGCAGGGTGGGAGGGAGCGTGGGGCTTGACACCCTGTTGACGGTGGCCTGGCTCCTCATTGTGGGGAGTGTGGGGGGTGGTGGAGAGTTTTGAGACCAACTCCCCTCTTGTCACCAAGGGGACTTTTGTCCACTGATGGCCTGGTGTCCTTGGCACAGGGGATTGGCAGGATGGGGTCTGTTTCTGTTGGATTTAGTGAGGAAGAGGGGCTCCCGCCGTCCGTGGTCAGCAGACTTTGTGACGGGCCGGGGAGCACAGAGTTTGGGCTCTGCGGGCACAGGGCTGTGGCGGCTCCCCCAGCTGAGTGGTGGGAAAGCAGCAGGCGCGGGTGGGTGTGGCCATGCACCAGCACAGCCATCTGCACACAGACCATGGCTGGGTTTGGCTCCCAGGCCACAGTTTGCCCACCCCTGGTCCAGAGCAGGATTTTTCAAACTGACTGGTCTTGAGACCCCAAGAACTTTGATTATATCTATTGATTTTTACCACGTTAGCAACTAACAGAAATGCTAAAGTACTTATTCACTGAAAAATAGCTTGTTACATGTTAATAATATATTTTTGTGAGAAATAGTTTTCCTGTAACAGGAGACTTCAGTGAGCAGAGCGGCCTTGTTTTCCGTTTTTGCAAATCTGTTCAGTGCCTGGCTCAGTCGGAGGCATCTGGGTTCCCACACCTGCTTCCACATTCAGTCTTGGTGGACGTCTGACAGGGATCCAGCCTCGCAGAGAGGTGTCATTGGAGAAGGGAGGGCCTTGGGGACCCCCAGAGGCTCCTGGCCACACTTGGATATCCGCTGGCCTCGGGGACAGGCCTGAGCACTGAGGGAAGCCCACTGCAGGGAGTGGTTCAGGGGTTTACCGGCTCAGCCTGGTCTGTGCTGAGAACCCCTGTGCTCTGTCCTGGAACCTGGAGCCCTTGTCGTCCCCAGGACTGGGACAGCCCACCCTGCACCCTTGCCATCTGGGCTCTTGGCAGGGGCACACGTGCAGGCCCGGCCTGGGGCCTGTGGGGAGGTACCCCCTCCTCCAGCCCGGCAGTCTTAGCTTCTCCTCCCCCTCCCAGCAGGAAAATGGCCACAAACTTCCTAGTGCACGAGAAGATCTGGTTCGACAAGTTCAAATACGATGATGCAGAGAGGAAATTCTACGAGCAGATGAACGGGCCTGTGGCTGGCTCCTCGCGCCAGGTAGGGCCTACGCTTGGGGACGGTGAGTGGCTGTGCCAGCTCCAGGAGGGCAGGGGCACGTCGGTCTGAGTAGCGCTGCTTCAGGTGCTGGTGGTAGGGTCTTTGGAGGGGTTGCCCTGCTGGCTCCTGTGTTGCTGGGTCTGCTCTAGTCCCAGCAAGGGTCAGTGAACTCCCACCGTCTCCCAGGCAACCGGGGCCAGCGGGCACTCAGGTGTCCATCAGGACGGTGCAGGCCTCACCTCGGCCTATAGACCGGCTGCATCTCAGGCCCTGTTTTCACGGCCACCAGGCTCCAGCACCTTCCACTCCTCGCGGTCCTGCTGAGCTTTAATCTGTGTAGCACTTTCTTGCTCTCTCCACGTGAGGGTCCTTTTTTGGAAATTTTTTTAATGAAAGAAAAGACTTGGTTCTTTCTGCACTGTCTGCAGGAGAACGGCGCCAGCGTGATCCTCCGAGACATTGCGAGAGCCAGAGAAAACATCCAGAAATCCCTGGCCGGAGTGAGTACCCGCGGCCCGTGTACCCACGGGCTCGCGCTCGGCACAGCTGCCCTCACACCAGACAGCGTGTCTGCCTTTTCCCCGCAGTCCTGCTGACTGTTTTGGCCTTTGGCGCAAAGTTAGGGTGGGCTGTGCAGTGCTGTGTCCTGCCGCCACATGGACCTGGCCCCGACCACCACGAGAGACGCCCTTACTCCTGCCTTCTTGCTGTGCTTTCTCCCCTGCTTGCTGGTGGTCACCTGGGCTCCCTCCTGCCCTCGGCCTGGCCATGTGAGCGGTGCCAGCCCTGGGTTGATGCTGTCCTCCTGCAGGGCGCGCTCTGCGGGCACGTGCCTGGAGGCCTTTTCCTTCCTGCCTACTCCCTGCTCAGGAATGAAGGCAGGTGGGGGGCTGGCGTCTGCCACACTTCCTCCCTTCTGCCTGAGGCCTTGCCCTCCCCAGAGAGATGGGTTCGCGGGGTGTGTGGAGCTCAAGTCACAGAATTGGCACCATCTTGAATTTGAGGCCCAGAGAGGGGCCCTGTGGCTCCGCTCAGCCTCCAGGCCCCAGATGAGGTCAGGAAAGGAGCTCTGCCCACTGCCTGGCTGGGGAGGTGGGCCCCTAGCAGGTGGCAGACGTGCTGTACCACCTGTCTATCCAGAGGAGTCAAGACCTCCTCCTCCCTCTGGGACACACAGTAGCATCCCAGCCTTGAGGGCCAAGTGTCAGCAGAGCTGTGTTCCTTCTGGAGAGTCCAGAAGAGAATCCAATTCCTTGTCTCCTTCAGCTTGGAGAAGCTGCTCACATTCCTTGGCCTGTTGCTTCTAGCTGGCCATGTCCTGACCCTGAGGTCTGCTTCGGTCACCCTTCCTTCTCTCTCTCTTGCCTCTCTCTTACGTGGACCCACCTGGATAATGCAGGATAGTCTCCCAGTCTTCAGATCCTTCACTTCCTCATAACCTGCAAAGTCTCTTTGGCCACGTGAGGTCACCTTTGTACAGGCTTCAGGGACAAGTTTGTGGACATGTTTGGGAGCCTTCTGTCGGCCACAGCTGGTCCGGGTGTACTGGCTTCTGGGCCATAGGCCAGTGGCCCTGGGCGGGTGGACCCCAAGAAGTGATGCCTCTGCTGTCTGCCCAGCAGGACCTGCTTTGTGCTTGGCCCCTACTTTCTCCTGCTCTGCCTTGTGCCCACCAGCCCTACATGCCACCTGCCACCCGCTGCTTGCCTGACCAGGCTCAGGCCAGGCAGACACAAGATCGAGGTGGCGCAAGGTCTTTGCACCCGGGCCAGGCCTGTTGGGCTCCAGCACCAAGAAGGCCGGGGCCACAGGGGTTCTGGGGCTGCAGGAACTCTTCCTCCTCTGGCCCTCAGGGGGCCCTGGCTGTGTTGGGTCGGCTTCTAGGTCCAGTCTTTGGGAAGAGTGTGCGGGCGTGCTGCTGGAGCTGGGGGGCTGGTCCGCTCAGGCTGCCATAACAGCACCGCACACCCGATGGCGTAAACAACAGAAATTGATTTTCTCACAGCCTGGAGGGTGAAAGTCCAAGATCAAGGCGTGGGCAGGGGTGGTTCCTTCTGACGCCTCCTTGGTGTGTAGACGGCCGTCTTCCTGTGTCTTTACATCGTCTTCCCTCCGTGTGTGTGTGTGTCCAAAGTTCCTCTTATAAGGACACCAGACGTTGGATTAGGACCCCCCTCATGACCGCGTGGTAACTGGATTTCCACTGCGAAGACCCCATCCAAATATGCTCCCCTTCTGAGATGCCTCTGGTTAGGCTTCCACGTGAACTTCAGAGGAGCGTCGTCCAGCACACACGGGCCCGGGAAGGACACTGCGGGCCCAGCCCCAGGCTTGGATTGGGTGGGGTGGGGCTCAGCAGACACTGGGACTTGAGAGCCCGAGGTTCCTGGACACTGCGTGGTGCCAGGTGCGGGGGTGGAGGTGGCGGTTCAAAACCTTGGTGTGTGGCTACAAGGTGGCCACCTGCAGCAACTCAAGGGCTGTGAGTGGACTGAGTGGCCTGGGCCTGACAGCCCTTGACTGAGTGGCCTGGGCCTGTCTCATTGAGGCTGGGGTTCGGGGCCCTGGGCCCCCTGGCTTCCTCCTTCCCCGCCTGGGTCAGAGTCCGAGTGGCAGGTGCTGGGGTGGCTGGGGCAGCCCCAGGGCATAAACCTCATGGAGAGGCCTGGTGGCATGTGTGGCCAGGTGGTGCTGACCTGATGGCCGCTTGCACCCTAGGATGTCCCCACCACTTTCTCTTGGCCTCGAGGCAGATGAGGCCTTGCCCAGAACCTGCACCCTTAGGACCTGTCATCAGGCAGTCCCCGCTCCATGTTGACACCAGGCTGAGGCCAACATGCCAGGCAGCAGGCACAGCAGGCCAAAGGCTTGCAGCACGAGCCTCCGCCCCACCTGCCGCCAGGACCTGGCTCGTTTGCTTGGCTGGCACCGAGCCCCCAGGAAGCAGGCTGTGAGGAAACCTGCTGAGTTGAGAGCCGGGTCCTGGCCTGCAGGCTGGTGCAGTGGTAGATGGGTCGTCGGGGCTTCATAGGGAACAGAAGCTCCTGGATTTCATCCTTGTGCGATGGAAGCTATTGGGAGATCTTAGTGGGAATGGCTTTGGGAGCTGACTGCTGTGAGGAATGGGCTGGAGGGGAGGTCACCTGCCCAGTGGTGGTGGCAGCTAAGACTTGGGAGAGGATGAGGCCAGCACAGCTTTTCAGTGCGTGCTGCCACTTAGTGACCATAGGAGGAGGCTGGGGCAACGAGCCGGGGGTGGACGCCTGAGTTGAGCTGAAAGGAGGGGAGTGGTGGGAATGGAGCCCACCCTGGTCCCAGCTCTTTCACAGCCACATGGCAGCTGACCACCCTTGGCCGGCTCTGCTCCGAGCAAGGGAGTGGGAGCTGCTGTGTCAAAGGGGACAGTGTCAGCCGTGCACTGCCCATCAGTCCAGAGGCAGGAAGCTGCGCGCCCATCAGGCTGTCTTCTCTGGGGACCTTTAGCTTCTCCGTGGTCTGGGGTTGTGCAGAGCAGGCGAGGAGGCTATGCAGCTTGCCCAGTGGCTGCTTGGCGGGCCCACAGTCATTATTGTGATTGGACACGAGAGGGCAGTAGCTGCCCTCGGGAAAGCCAGGTGCATCCTGTCCTCAGAGTCATTCCACTGGGATGTGGCTGTGCCAGATGATACCCACATATGCGTGCAAGCCCTTGGGACGTAACGGACTGAGCTGTGGCCCCTGGGGGGGGGCGCTTGGGCAGCACTGCTTGGGTCAGACAACAGGGGCTGTCATTGAGGGAGGAACCAGAGGGAAGCCGGTGGGCAGGCTTGTTGAGCCCGATGGCGTGTGCATGACCTGCGGGAGGCGAGGCACTGCTGCTCTGGCGGCGCAGGGTGGCTGCCTCTGCGCAGGTGTGCTCCTTCAGCTGCTCTCCCCTCCTGCTCCCAGCCCGCCTGGGGTCCCCGGCCAGGCTGCCCCTGGGCCTGTGAGTCCCCTGCTTCCTCCCACCAGCCAGACAGTGGCAGCTGTGGCTCAGCTCTGCTCTGCACTGCCTCCTGTCTTCTGCTTCCCACTTGGCAGTGACTGTCACCACATCTCCCCTCTCAGGACTTCTCCCCCTTGCCTAGCCAGAGCCCAGCAGGTAGACCCAGCAGGGCTGACAGGAGCCACTACCTGGTGGATATGAATAGGGGGATCCTAGGAGCAGGCTGTGGTACTGAGCCCTCCCTTCCCCTGCCTTACAGAGCTCTGGCCCTGGGGCCTCCAGCGGGCCTGGTGGAGACCACAGTGAGCTCGTCGTCCGGATTGCCAGCCTGGAAGTGGAGAACCAGAGTCTGAGAGGCGGTGAGGCCCTGGGCCAGATAGGTGGGGGGACCCCACCCTGGCCCCTGCCATCTGACCGGCATTCCCTTTGCTCCCACAGTGGTGCAGGATCTGCAGCAGGCCATCTCCAAGCTGGAGGCCCGGCTGAGTGCTCTGGAGAAGAGCTCACCTGCTCACCGGGCTACAGCCCCGCAGACCCAGGTGAGTATCCTCCCCAGACACAGGGACCCCACACCTGGCACTGCAGAGGAGCAGGAGGCCAAGGAGGGCCTCCACCCCATCTACAGGCTGGCCCAGGCGGCAGTGAGGGGCTAGAAGCCTGGGGCCCTGTCTGGGTGGGCCTCAGCCTCCCTCCCCCATGGCAGCACGTGTCTCCCATGCGCCAAGTGGAGCCCCCCACCAGGAAGGCCGCCACCGCCACAGAGGATGACGAGGACGATGACATCGACCTGTTTGGCAGCGATGAGGAGGAAGACAAGGAGGCCGCTAAGCTGCGGGAGGAGAGGCTGCGGCAGTACGCTGAGAAGAAAGCCAAGAAGCCCGTGCTGGTCGCCAAGTCCTCCATCCTTCTGGATGTCAAGCCCGTAAGTGGCTGTCCTCCAGCCCTCCCCCTGCCCTGGGGTTCTGGTGGGATCTAAGCTGAGTTTAGAATCTTGGGCTAAGGAGAGAAATGAGGGGGCCAGGCAGGTGTGAGCTGACAGTTCTCAGTGCCTTTTGAGAATTGCTAGGCAGGAGGGGGCTCCCGGTGTCTGTAGGCTCCTGACCCCAGCCTCTCCTCCCTCTTATTCCCCAGTGGGATGACGAGACGGACATGGCCCAGCTGGAGGCCTGCGTGCGCTCCATCCAGCTGGATGGGCTGACCTGGGGCGGCTCCAAGTTGGTACCTGTGGGCTATGGCATCCGCAAGCTGCAGATCCAGTGTGTGGTGGAGGACGACAAGGTGGGGACTGACCTGCTGGAAGAAGAGATCACCAGATTCGAAGAGCACGTGAGTGGGCAGGCCCACCTTGGGGGGGGGGTCCCCAAGTGAACTCCTGGCTGGACAGGTGACAGGTGTGGGTGGGCTTTTGTGAAACTGGGCCCCACATGACCACCAGGCTCCCTCCTCTCCTCAGGTGCAGAGTGTCGACATTGCTGCTTTCAACAAGATCTAAGACCTGGCCGTGGGCCTGAGCGTGTGAGGCCCTGCAGCCATTAAAGACTGAGATTCTGGCTTTCTGGCTCTTGTCCTGGTTTGGGCCCCCCGGGTGGGCTCATTCAGTGAGCAGTACTCTCCTAGCCTCCAGGCCTCAGACTTGACCTGCATTTCATTAGTGCCCCTGGGGTCCCGTCTATCCTGTTCCTACACAGCAGTCCCAGGGGCCACCACCATTCTCCCCTCTCCTGGCCCCTCCACAGCCTTCCAGTGGCTCTGCCTGCCCCTCCTGTCTTCATTTACCCTCAGTTGCAAGTGCCATGTCCAGTTCAAGCTGTGAAGCCAGGAACAGAGCATGTGCTGGCTCCTTCACTGTAGGGGCTGCTGGTTCCCTTTGAGGCACAGGAGGCATTCCTGGTCCTCCCACCTCCTCTCAGCTCCATTCCCTGCTCAGCCAAAGTGCCAGTCTGCAACTGTCCAGGGAAGTGAGGTCCCAGCAGCCGTCCTGGCCCTGCTGCTGTGACTACAGTCACATGTCCCACCTGGTCTGACCTGTTTGAAATCCTGCCAGGCTTCCCATCATCTCTAGAAAAAAGATTGAGCCTTTTTTCTTAGCTCCTCGGCCCTGCTGTCCCAGCCTTGGCCCTCTGGCTTCAGTTCTCAGGGGGCACTCACCACTCTGCCCCAGTGCACTGCCTGCATCTGCTCTGTGGTCTGCCCTCACCCACCAGAGGTTGGGCCCTGGACAGAGCCCATGACAAACTGCCCTGTGGAGTTGTGGCCACTGCCCTGTCCCCCTAACTACTTCTGGGCAGTACTTTGTCGCTAGTGGTTTCTTTCCTGTCCTGTTGGCCAGCATGGCTGATGAGTGGTGTGGGTCGGTGCCTGGGACCCAGAAGCATTCTTGGTGCCAGCTGGGGGTCGGCACATGGCACTGCACTCATTGCTGAATGACACAGTGTGGGCCCCACCTAGGTGCCGGCAGAATCTAATCACCTCTACCTGCGGCCAGGTTGGGCTGGTTTCCAGGTGGGGCGGGGTTAATAAAGCCTGGCTGGATGTGAATTACCCCTGCCCTCTCCTACCCTCCCCCCGCTGACTGTAGAGAGCGGCCGGCCGGGGGACTAGGGGGCTGGGATGACCAGCGGCAGCAGACACATCCCCAACTGAGTCCGGTCCAGGCGCTGGGCCGCCTCTGGTGTCCGGAGGCCGGCAGGCCCGCCCCGCCCCCCAGTTGCCAGGAAAGGCGGTGACTCCCGGGTTGTCCCGGCTTCACTGCGCGTCAGCGGGCGCGGCCCGGCCACTGGGCAGCGGGCATCACGTGGGCCGGGGCGGGGCGGCCTAGCAGATGGCGGCGGAGCAGGAGGCAGAGGGGCGCGCGGCGGCGCGGCCGCTGCTCTCCGACCTCTACCAGGTCACCATGGCGCTGGGCTACTGGCGCGCGGGCCGGGCGCGGGACCCCGCCGACTTCGAGCTCTTCTTCCGCCGCTGCCCGTTCGGCGGCGCCTTCGCCCTGGCCGCGGGGCTGCGCGACTGCGTGCGCTTCCTGCGCACCTTCCGCCTGCGGGACGGAGGTACCCCCGGCCTGAAGAGCCCCCCACCCCGACCCCGACGAGAGCCCCCCGCAGCCCGGATAAGACTCGCCCCGACGAGCCCCCTTCCCTTCCCACGCCCCGACGAGTCCCCCACGGCCTCGGGCTAGCCCCACCCCACAAGGGCCTCTCGCCCCCAGACGTCCAGTTCCTGGCCTCGGTGCTGCCCCCAGACACGGAGCCCGCGTTCTTTGAGCACCTTCGGGCCCTCGACTGCTCTGAGGTGACGCTGCGGGCCCTGCCCGAGGGCTCCCTCGCCTTCCCCGGCGTGAGTGCAGGGTGAGGGGGGCGCAGGGGGGCGCCCAGTGGGGCGCGCGGTGCCGAGCTGATGGCCCTTCCTGCAGGTGCCGCTGCTGCAGGTGTCCGGGCCGCTCCTGGTGGTGCAGCTGCTAGAGACGCCGCTCCTCTGCCTGGTCAGCTACGCCAGGTGGGATCCGGGCCTGCCTGGGGAAGACTGGGCTCCCTGGGGAGGAGCATGGACTTCTGGAGAGTGGGGCCCTTCAGGGTGGGGGCGAGCTCCAGGGGTGGGGCACAGGGCCCCCTGCCCTGGAGAGGGTCGTCCCACTCCCGCTGTGGAGAGTCTCAAAGAGGGGCCGGGCTCCGGGTGGCTTTGGGACCTTAACCCCGGGTCCCCTGCCCCCTTGCTGTCCACAGCCTCATTGCCACCAACGCAGCACGGCTTCGCCTGATCGCGGGACCAGAGAAGCGGCTGCTGGAGTTCGGGCTGCGGCGAGCTCAGGGCCCGGATGGGGGTTTGACGGCCTCCACCTACAGCTACCTGGGTGGTGAGGGCCAGGGGAAGGAGGGCTGGGACAGGAGGAGGCCTGGCCCTGGGAGCCCCTCTGCTCTACCGCCTGAAGTCCCCCAACCCTGCCTGATGCCCTGGCCCAGGCTTTGATGCCAGCAGCAACATGCTCGCAGGACAGCTTCGGGGCGTGCCGGTGGCCGGGACCATGGCGCATTCCTTCATCACTTCCTTTTCAGGCACTGAGGTGCCCCCTGACCCGGTCAGTACTCCTCTCCCCTGCTGCACTTCAGAGGGCAGACTTCAAAGATCAGCCTTTGCCCAGGGAGCATGAGCCAGTCCCTGCTCTGCACACAGGCACATGCCATGCCTGGCCCGCCCAAGCCACCCTGGGCAGGTAGCCCCAGTGCTGCTGGGAAGCTGGCAGGCAGGGGGCATTACCCCTGCTCAGACCCTCAACTAGGGGTGAACCAGGCCCCACCCTGCACTCTGGGCCCCCCATGCTTCACCAATCCCTCTCCATAGATGTTGGCTCCGGCTGCTGACCAGGGCCCCAGGGTGGACCTGGCCGCCTGCGTGGAGGCATGGCTTGAGCGTGTGTGTGCCCACCTGGGGCTGGGGGTGCAGGAGCCGCACCGGGGGGAGCGGGCGGCCTTTGTGGCCTATGCCCTGGCCTTTCCCCGGGCCTTCAATGGCCTACTGGACACCTACAGTGTGCAGAGGTGAGGCCAAGGCATCCCCCAGGGTGGGCTCAGCAGAGCAGCTGCAGTCCCCTGACCCCCTTGTCCCTGCCCGCAGGAGTGGTCTTCCCAATTTCCTGGCAGTTGCCCTGGCGCTGGGGCAGCTGGGTTACCGGGCAGTGGGCGTGAGGCTGGACAGCGGTGACCTGCTTCAGCAGGCCCAGGAAATCCGCAGGCTCTTCCGGACCATTTCGGCCCAGTGAGTCCCCCTGAGAGGGCTATGCCTGCTGAGAGACCCCTTCCAGGGCAGAGGGAGGGAGGGACTGTGGCTCTTGTGTAGTGATGAACTCTGATCTGGTTACTTCCTCAGTGGCGGGGAAGCCAGAGGTGGGCTCACCCAAGGGGTCATAAGCAAAAAACCAAAGCTGGTGTGGCTGAGGGCAGATCCTGAGGTGGGGAGGATGGCATGAGTGGGGAGGGAGGGAGACTGAGCAGCTCGGGAACACCTGAGGGTCTGCTCCCATTACAGGTTCCAAGTACCCTGGCTAGAGTCGGTCCCCATTGCTGTCAGCAACGACATTGATGAGGAGGAGCTGGCCCGGCTGGCCCAGGAGGTGGGGCAAGGCAGGGCAGGCCAGAGGGTGACTAGGAGAGCCCTGGGCCTGCAGGTGCTGGCCGAGCTCAGTGCTACCTCCTCTGCCCTCCTTCAGGGCAGCGAGGTGAACGTCATCGGTATTGGCACCAGTGTGGTCACGTGTCCCCGCCAGCCTTCCCTGGGCTGCGTCTACAAGGTGGAGACAGAGTCTGGGGCCCAGTGGGGGTGGGCTAGGGGATCATGGGTCAGCGGGGTGGGGGGGGCGGGGGCGGGGGCAGAGAGTCCAGCTGTCCCTTCACCCTGTCCCTGCAGCTGGTGTCTGTGGGAGGCCAGCCACGAATGAAGCTGACCGAGGACCCTGAGAAGCAGACACTGCCTGGAAGCAAGGCGGCCTTCCGGCTCCTGGGCCCCGATGGTGAGGCCCCTCCCAGCCCTCAGTGGTCTCCCTCAAGGTCCCAGGTTCCCTGCATTAATTTTGGCACCCGCCCCACCACACACACACACACATACAGGGTCTCTGCTGTTGGACGTGCTGCAGCTGGCAGAGGAGCCACCACCCCAGGCTGGCCAGGAGCTAAGGGTCTGGCCTCGAGGGGCTCAGGAGTCCTGTACTGTGAGGCCAGCCCACGTGGAGCCACTGCTGCGACTCTGGGTCCAGCAGGGACAGGTGACTGCCCCCACCAACCCCTGTAGTTTGCACCTTCAACTGAAATAGAGTCCTGACCCCTGACCTTGAACCAACCCCTTCCTTCCTCTTTCCCAGCTGTGTGAGCCCCTCCCATCCTTAGCCGAGTCTAGAGCCTTCGCCCAGCTGTCCCTGAGCCGCCTCAGTCCTGCACACAGGCGGCTGGAGCAGCCTGCGCTGTACCAGGTGGGTGGGGGCCCACGTCATCAACCCCCCCTGTGTGCTCCATGCCCCCACAGCCACCCATCATCCTCTCCTCTCCTCTGTGCAGGTCGCGCTGTCTGAGAAGCTGCAGGCCTTGGTGGACAGACTGAGTGCCCGAGGTCCCCTGTGAGAAACCCGTGGTGGGGGCTGCCTGAAATTAACATGAGTCACTCACTGTTCCCGACAGCTTGTCACGTGTTGTTTCTTCACGCAACCCACCACTCACTTGACACCCAGGGCCTTCCGGGGTGGGCTAGAGTCAGGAGTCAGAGCCAGAGTTCATGCTCCCAGGAGAGGTGCAGGCCCGGCCAGGATGGGAGGCAGCCCCATGCTGAGGCCTGGCGGTGGCGAGGAGCTAGGCCAAGGCCGGGGAGTGTCCGAGGCTCAGGGAGCTGGACTCTGGGGGCAGATCTGAGGCTGGAGAGGACAGAGCTACGGGGAAAGGGAGGGCTTTGGTGCCCACCCAGGAGTTAAGGGAGTTACTGTGGAAGGCCTCTCCCTGCTGGAGGCTGGGGATGGGGAGCTGCGGGGGGATGAGGTGCCAGAAGGAGGGTCTTGGGGACGTCCTGTGTCCAAGCACGGCCCCAGGCTCCCACATCTGCCAAGTATACTACTTCTGGGCTCAGGGTCAGTAGGACGCCTCACGCTTCCCAAGCCAAGGGGGAGCCCAGGTGTCCCCTGCCATTGCTGCTGCCAGCCCTGCAGGACCCTGCCACTGGGGACCGTGTGCCCCTGGGTTCCACCCATCTGGCTCCCTCCAGGCCCTGGCATCTGTCATGCGGTCAGCCAAGCCCAGGCCTTGGGGACCCAGCTCCTGATCCAGCAGCCCTGGGAAGGGAGAGGAGGAGGTTAGGGGCCTGCACTGGAGCCAGTGAAGAGGTTGAGGGACCAGGGCGTGGCTCAGCTCTGGACACCTGGTCACTGTCCTGGGCTGGCCCTGCCTCTGTGCAGACAAGCTAGTCAGGTCTCCAGAGGATCTGCTCAGGAGAGAGGTTCTAGGCTCTACTAGACCCGGAGGGCGGGGACCTGGGCCTCTCCTGTCTGGGCAGCATGAGGTGGCACAGGCAGGCAAGAGCGTGAGGGAATGCTGAGTGTCTGGGGTGCTTCCCGGAACACTTCCGCCTGCCCAAGTATTTGGCTGGACCAGCTCTTCTGGCTCCCCAGGCTCAGGCTGGGCAGCACCTGCTGTGTTGCTGGGTGAGGTGACAGTGGGGATCTGGGGCAGAGGCCAAGTCAGGCCAGCCATGGGGAGCATGAGGCTTGGAGACACACACACGCACATACATGGCAGAACACACACTGGGCCCCAGGGACCCACAGGCACCACTTCTCAGCTGTGCACTTCCTAGGTGCCAGGACCCAGGAACCCTGTGGTCCAGCGTTGGGGGGAAGGGGCATGTCAGAACTGGCCAGGACTCAGAAGGCCCACCCCAATCATGGCAGTCAAGTGCAAGAGCGCCCAGGGGATGTGGCTCCTGGCCTTATCTCTCCTATCCCAGGACCTCCCAGTGCTCAGAGGCAGTGACAACTCCCAATCATCCCCATCCCCAGAATGGCTGCTAGGTGAGAATGCAGTGGAGACAGCCCCGCCCCCAGCCCCAGGCCCGCCCTGGACCAGACGGCTTCTTTAGGGTTGAATTAGGCAAGGCCTTAGCTCAGGGCTGGGCCCGGACTTCTGGCCCCTGCTGCGGCCTCCTCAGGGCTATCCACACCTGCCCGGGGTCCCCCCATCCAGAGGGATGGGAAGTCAGGGTCAAGGGCCCTTCTCCCCCTCCCCTTGCAGATCCACTGTCTCCAGGAATCTTGCCCCTCCCCCAGGGCCCTGGTGGGCAGAGCCAGACCCCAGACGCTCAGCTTCAGGCTGGCCACTCACTGCCAGCAGCCTGGGCAGGAGGGCCCTTCACATGCCCCCAGCAGGCACTGTGCCTGGGGACACCTCTGTGTGGCTCCCCAACCCCCCCATACACACAGAGCACATGTTCACACACGTACATGCCACACCTGTCCCTGGTCCCGCCCGGGGCCTGCTTCTAGGTCAGGCTGGGCACGACTTCCTGGGAGGATCGGGGGCAGGTGTTGCAGGCTGGGCCCGGCTGAGCAGCTTGGCGTGTGCCATGGCCATGGCTGGGGGTGTGTGGGGCCGGCCCCGGGGTGCCCCTGTAGGGGCCCTAACCCTGACAGCTCTGGCTGAAGGGATCCGGGCCAGCCAGGGGCAGGCCCTGAGACCCCCTGTCATGGGCCCTCAGCCTGAACCTGAGGCAAAGCCTGGGAATGCAGCCAGCATCCCCACAGCTGGCCGTGAGCCCCGCTCCCCACCCTGCATACAGGAGCCAGCCCCCAAGGGAGCCCATCAGGTGAGCGGTAGGGGAAGGGAGGCTGAGGGGGACGGGCCTGGGGGGCAAGGGAGGGGGCTGGAGAACAACAGAAGGGCACAGGGACTTTGTCAGGAGCTGAGGGGTTGCTGGGTAAGAGAACTGGGAGAGGCAAGGGGACTTCGTTCATCTGCCCACCCCACCCTAGGCCCCCCAGAGTTCCCCGGAGGAGGGGGCCCTTGCTGACCTGGCGTTGTACACGGCTGCCTGCCTGGAGGAGGCTGGCTTTGCGGGGACCCAGGCAACAGCACTCACCCTGTCCTCAGCCCTGGAGGCCCGAGGGGAGCGGCTGGAGGACCAGGTCAGCCCCCAGCCCTCCCTACCCAAGAGACTCCTGCCTTTTCCTCCAAGGTTGGGGGGTTGGAGCGATCAGCCTGACGCGCACGCCCCCTTCAGGCTTTCCCTACGCCATGCGAATACAGGGGGTAATGTCCAGGTATCAAGGAGGCCTGACCACTGACATCCATCCCTCCATGCCAGGTGCATGCCCTAGTGCGTGGGCTGCTGGCACAGGTGCCCAGCCTAGCCGAGGGGAGGCCCCGGCGGGTGGCCCTGCGGGTGCTGAGCGCACTAGCCCTGGAGCACGCACGGGACGTGGTATGCGCGCTGCTGCCGTGCTCGATGCCCCTGGACCGGTAACCTGCCCCACCCTGCCAGGCACCACATCCCCCAGCCGCCACGCAGCTTCCTTCCCTCTTCCCGCTTGGGGTCGAGTCTGACCCTGAAAGGAGGGGTCATGGGGGAGACAGAGCCTCTGAATTCCCTCCCCTCAACTCCTGCTGCCCACCTCTCCCCTGCCTCTCCTTTCATTCAGAAAAGTCCCCCACCCTTCCCACCTGGGGTCCTCCGTACTGGGTGCCTGGCTGGGGGCCTGCCTTCTCTGTCCACGTTGCCCCTGGAGCCCAGCCTGGGCTTGTGCTCCAAGGCAGGGTAAGTGAGCCAGGTGGTTTCTGCACCCCTGCGCCCCCGGCTCTTTGAGTAATCCGCCCCAGGAGAAGTTATCCTTGGCTTTATTCTCTACGGTATTGTTTACCATGCCAGGTTTCGTTCACTGTTGCTGGCCCTACAGGCTTCTGAGAGGTCCTGCCAGGCAGCTGATCCTGTGGAACTCAGCTCTGTTGTGGTCTGCACAGATGCCACTTATGTTGTTTTTCTGGAATTGGGGGAGGGTGTGGGGGCATGGTTTGCCTGCCTCACTCCCTGCTGGAGTCCTGTGGCCACCTCCAACCCTGACCTGGCAACTCCCCGCATCCTGACACCAGATCCTGTCTCACGAACCTCATATCCCCAGGGCGGCAGCAGAGCTGTGGCGCAGCCTGAGCCGGAACCAGCGCGTGAATGGGCAGGTGCTGGTGCAGCTGCTGTGGACGCTCAAGGGTGCGGCCGGGCCTGAGCTGGAGGCGCTGGCTGTAGGTAGCTCTGGCCAGCATTGCCAGGGGACTGGCCCCTCTCCCCGGCACTCCCCCTCCCCTGCCCGGGGGGGGGGGGGGGGGTGGGGGGGTGGGGGGGGGCAGAAGAGTTGCCCCACAGGGGGTTGGGGGCAGCAGGTTCTCACCTGAGTCAGGTGCTTCCCGAATGTCCCTCCAGTGTCTGAGGCTTTGTCCTCGTCCTGTCTTTGGTGCCTCTGAGCCTGAATGGGCCACTTGTTCTGCAGGCCACTCGTGCCCTTGGGGAGATGCTGGCTGTGTCTGGCTGCGTGGGCGCCACGCGGGGCTTCTACCCGAATCTCCTGCTCGTACTGGTCACACAGCTGCACCAGCTGGCCCAAGGAGTGCACTCCCCTGACACCCCCAAGGTTTGGGCCCCATTCCACCGCGGGCCACCGCACAGCCACGCCAGGTGAGGGGCGCACACTGAGGGAAGTGAAGGCTGGGCCAGCGTCCTCCTGGCCCTTGCTGCCCACTCCCCTGCTGCCTCCCCCTCCAGCTGCGCAGTGGAGGCCTTGAAGGCCCTGCTTACTGGGGATGGCAGCCGCATGGTGGTCACGTGCATGGAGCAGGCTGGAGGCTGGAGGAGGCTGGTGGGAGCCCACACCCACCTGGAGGGCGTCCTGCTGCTGGCCAGGTGCAGAGCATGGGGGTGGGGCAAGAGGCAGGGGCATGAGGGTGGTCGGGTGGAGGCAAGGGGTGAGGCAGGAAGCAGAGGGAGAGCTCCCATTTCCGCCCCATCCCAGTGCCATGGTGGCTCACGCCGACCACCACCTGAGAGGCCTGTTCGCCGACGTGCTTCCCCGGCTGCGCAGCCCCAACGACACGCAGCGCCTCACGGCTATGGCCTTCTTTACCGGGGTGAGCCCTTTTCCGGGATGCATGCTGAGAGGTGACGGTGGACTGCGCCGCCGTCCCAGCACAGGGACCGGGAGCGTGCTGACCCCTTGTCCCCCGCCCAGCTGTTGCAGAGCCGACCCACGGCACGGCTCCTGCGAAAGGAGGTCATTCTGGAGCGGCTCCGCGCCTGGCAGGGCGACCCCGAGCCCACCGTGCGCTGGCTCGGCCTGCTCGGCCTCGGCCATCTGGCGCTGAACCGCGGGAAGGTGAGGGGCGGGGCGGGGCGGGGCGGGGCGGGGCCTGCGAGGGCCGCCCACGAGTCCCTGCCTCCGCAGGTGCGGCACGTGGGCACGCTGGTGCCTGCGCTCCTGGGCGCGCTGGGCGAGGGCGACGCGCGGCTCGTGGGCGCCGCGCTGGGCGCGCTGCGGAGGCTGCTGGTGCGGCCGCGGGCTCCCGTGCGGCTCCTGAGCGCGGAGCTGGGGCCTCGCCTCCCGCCGCTGCTGGATGACGTGAGCCCCGCCCCCCCCCACCCCCCCACCCCCCCACCCCCCCCCCCGCCGCCGGCCCTGCCGGTTCCTCTCCAAAGTCCTCCCTTCCAGACTCTGCGTCTCTGTGCCCCTCTCCCCAGGCTTCCCCACCAGGCCCCACTCCAGGCCCCCAGGTCACGCCCCCAGACAGCAGCCCTCCTTAGACCCTCGCCCTCGTTGCTCCGCCCTGACTGCGTCCTCCCACGCAGGCCCGGGACTCGGTCCGCGCCTCGGCGGTCGGGCTCCTGGGGACGCTGGTGCGGCAGGGCCAGGGCGGCCTCCGGATGGGGCTCCACCGACCCCTGCGGAAGCTGATGCTGCAGAGTCTTGTGCCGCTGCTGTTGCGCCTGCACGATCCCAGCCAGGACGCTGCTGAGGTCAGCCGCCCCCCAAGACTGTCCCAAGGCTGTCCCCACCCAGCCCCATCCCTCCACACCCCATTGCCTCTCCGAAGATCGCAGGTCAGGGACTTCCCCAAGGACCTTAGGGGCAGGCGTCATGGGCTCCCAGGTTCCTGGTCTTCCCTGGGCTGCTTGCTCTGGGCTCCTCCATCCCTCATCCTGGCCACACTCTGGCCACCACTTGTCACTTTCTAGATCCCTAACCCTGCTTCCTTCCCCTGTCCCAGAGCTCGGAGTGGACCCTGGCCCGCTGTGACCAGGCCCTGCGCTGGGGCCTCCTGGAGGAGATGGTCACTGTGGCCCACTACGACAGCCCTGAGGCCCTAAGCCGCATCTGCCACCGCCTGGTCAGTCGGGGGAGGACACTGACAGTGGCAGGATGTCGTCAGCTGCCCACTTGGTCCAGTATACACCGGGGCCACTTCCCCCTCAAAACTGTCCCCTTCCCAGCCAAAGTGGTGGCAAGTCTAAGGTCTCAGACCCTGATGCCCTGCCCTGGGGGCTCCACAGGGCACCCCAGCCTGTGGGCTCACCTCTGCTGCCTCCTGTCCTGCCATGAGCCCTTCTGTCCCCAGGTTCAGCAGTACCCAAGTCATGTGCCCAGCTTCCTGAGCCAGACCCAGGGCTACCTGCGGAGCCCACAGGTCCCCCTGCGCCGGGCAGCTGCAGTGCTCATAGGTGAGGCAGGCCTGGTGCCACACAGTCGCTCCCACCCAGAGCCCTCCCTGCTGGAGGTGTGGGGCCAACACTCACAGGTCTGCCTTGGTCCAGGCTTCCTCGTCCATCACTCGAGTCCCAGCCATGTCAGCCAGGACCTGCTGGACTCCCTGTTCCAGGGTGAGGACCCGACCAGGGTGTGGGGTCCTGGACAGGCAGTGGGTGCTAGGGTGGGGTGGATGGGAATGGATAGGTGGAGGGCCAGAGACCCAGGGCGCTTGGCCATCCTAAAAGCCCCCCCCACCCTGCCTGAACTGCCCTGTCCCCGCAGACCTGGGGCAGCTGCAGAGCGACCCCGAGCCGGCTGTGGTCACCGCGGCGCATGTGTCCGCCCAGCAGGTGGTGCTGCTAGCCCAGGAGCAAAGCCGTCCCCGCAGCCTGCTCCTCTCCCGCCTTGGTGGGCGCCGCGCCTGTCCCAGCCGGCCCTGGCCAGTCTATGCAGACAGCCCCTTCCAGCGTCGGAGCCTTGCAGGCCGCTGGGGCTGTTTTGGACCCGGCTGAGCCTGACCCCATGCCCACCCTCAGGGGTCTGAGTCGGGCACCCCACCACACTGTGGCCAGTCCTGGTGGGGGCAGATCTGCAGAAGATGCTCTGCTTGAGGGGCACCCTGGGCCTGGTGCTGGACGCTGGTGCCCTCCCCTCTCAGGCCCCCCCACCCCAAGGCCTGGTGTGCACAATGACTGCTTTCTAGGAGCTCAACACCATGACCGCCGTGTGACCTATAGGGACAGCAGCCCCTTCTGTCCAAGCACCATTTCACCCTCAGCCCCTTGCCTCTTGCACCCATGCGTCCATTTGTTCCTCCTCAGATCTGTTGCTTTCCTGGCCCCCTAGAATGTGCCATGCCCCCCTACCTGGGTCTGGTGGGGGACACTGTGAAGCTGGCACAGCCCTGTAAGCTGGTGCCATGATAGTTGCCCACTTCCTGGGCTTCCACCCCCTGCCTGGCCCAGGCTCCCCTGCCTGTCAGGGCCCTCCTGGCCGCCCCAGCAGCCTGCCTCCTGCCCTGTCACGTGCCCCTCTCCTCTCCGGCCTATGTCCTGGCCTGAGGTTCTGAGGTTTCTCTCTCCTCAGGAGGCATTGATCTGTCTTCCTGCCCACACCTGCTGCCCTGTGGCCTGTTGCCATTCGTGCCCCCCGTCCCCCCCGCTCATCGTGTCAGAGCCCCCCCCACCGAGCCTTCTTCAGAAGGTGTCCCCTCACCTCCCCACTGGACACCACAGGGCTGGGATTAGACCTGTGGGTTCAGGCGTGGGGTGCCAGCATCTGCACCCCACCAGACTGAGCCCTCGAGCCGGTACCCCAGCGCCCCACACGGGGGTGAATTAGGAAGGGGTGACTGTGGGGAAGAGACCCTTCTGGGAGCCTCTGAAGCTGTGACCGTGCCCCTCCTGGCGCCGGCCCCGGCGGGTTCCCCCACTCGGAATGCCCACCTCGGAAAGTCCTCTTGCTTTTCAAGGTCTACCCCCTAAAGTTGCCTCCTGAGGGAGACCTCAACTCACACAGCCTCTTGCAGGGCTGGGAGCAGTCCACACCAGACTGGGGACCCTTTGGGGACAGGTGTGGGGTCCTGCCCACCCGTTATGGAAAGTGTTTACAATAAAGACACGTGGATCAAAGCGATCTGTTATCTGTCTGGGGCCTGGGCCTGGGCCGAGGATATGATTCTGATGAGCTGGGCCTGGTCCAAAATCAAGGTCAGACTGAGATTATAGATAAGGCAGTGTGTGGCCGAGAGTAAGGGTCAGCCCAGGGGTGGGGTCAGAGGTCAGGCAGGTTCAGGGTTCAGGCTTGTGACCAGGGTCAGGCAGGGTCTACCTTGAAACAAGGAAGGGAAGCTGTGCTGTGGTCCAACACACGCTGAATTGACGAGGTCGGAGCTCAGTCAGGAAGGGGTTGGGGTCTATGGAGGTCTCCCAGGGCAGGGTGGGGTCAGGCCAAGGGCACAGGTCTGTGTGGAGCCAGAAGCATGGTTTGGTGTGTTAGTTTAGATCTTCCAAAGCAGATGCAAAACTGGTTAAACGACAAGAAACGTATCTCTGGACATGCCGTGCGTGAGACCCCCAGTGAAGGAGAGGGAGGGAGGGCAAGGGGATTGGTGGGTGCATCGTGGACATCTGTGTTGACCTCGGGGTGGTTCTCAAGCTGGTCACCCTTCAGGGAGGCCTGCGGCTCCCAGGACAGGGGCCCCTGTGCAGGGCTGGGTTTCCCTCCTCAGTTTCCATTGCTGCAGTTGGGGTCCGCGAGGCGCATTCTCACAGACCCCTGACTCGGGCTGGGCCCCAGGCTGGGCTCACCAGGAGCTCATGGACCCCCTCACGGCAGCCCCTGAGGGCAGAAGCAGGCCTGCCTCCACCCCACCCCTTGCAGCCCAGGAGCCAGAACCTTGGCTGAGCATTCGCTGATCACTCTCCTACCAGGCATACACTTGTCCCCACACAGACCACAGCAGGACAGGCCACTGGACTGCAGGCTGTCGCGTGCACGTGCACACGGCTGCTGCCTGCTCATGGTCGTGCGTCCGCCCACCTGGCTGTGGCCCCGCCCAGGGGCTGGGAGCCCTGTGGGACTCTGCCTGCCCCACACGAGTTTGATGCAAAGCCCACGCAGCCTGAAGGCCCAGACTATTACGGGACCCTGGGAGCATGACTCTTCTTGGGAACTTCGCTGCTGGGGTCCCCGGGGAGGCTCCCGGTAGAGTGGTGGCCTGATTCACCAGAGGCTGCCCCCACCCGCATGGCAATACCACAGCCCCGCCCCCCCGGTGAGCGTTTCCGGTCTGTGAGTGTCCGGAGGACAAGGTCCATCAGCTCTGCCTGCAGAGAGCCCATCCCGTGGTGAATCTTCCAATGTGGAGCTAGGATCAGAACCCATTCCTTTCCCCATAAGGCTCTCCTGCCTTGCCCTTGGTGCCGAAGTACACTCAGGTGGGCTATGTCGCTGCAGACCTCAAGGCACTGGTGGTCCTGGAGCCCGATGGCCAGCAGTCATATCTCCAAGTGGGGCTTGGGTGGGGCTGACCAGGACGTGTTTTATCCCCTCAACTGAGGGCAGAGTCTCAGGCGCCGAAGCAGTGCTGTGTGCCCACTTAGCTAGTGCTTCCTAAGACCCAGGCCGTTCCAGACAAGTCACCTAACAAGGGTCCCCACAGGAGGCCCTGGGTCCTGGAGAAGACAGCAGGGCCTGAGGCGCGGAGCTTCTCACTTGACTGTGTGGAGACTGATCTCTAGGGTGTCCTGTAACCCGGACCTGCGGTGTTTGGGGTGCACTCTGTCTTCTGTGTTTTGTTTTGTTTGTTTTTTGAGGAAGATTAGTCCTGAGCTAACTACTGCCAGTCCTCCTCTTTTTGCTGAGGAAGCCTGGCCCTGAGCTAACATCCATACCCATCTTCCTCTACTTTATATGTGGGACACCTGCCACAGCATAGTGTGCCAAGTGGTGCCATGTCCACACCCGGGATCCGAACCAGTGAACCCCAGGCCGCTGAGAAGCAGATCGGGCGAACTTAACCGCTGTGCCACCGGGCCGGCCTGTCTTCTGTTTTAATATTAATTTCACCGTTGGGCTTGGATCCTGGGTTTTCTGGGGGATTAACATCCCAGCCAAGCAGGACCCACTGTCCCTTGCCTTTAGCGAGTCCTGAAGCTGCATGTCAATGGTGTGCCATGACAGAGGTGGCATGTGGCTTCCTCCACCTTCCAGTGAGTGGAGGAAGGCAGACTGTGGTTCCCACCAAAGAAAGGCACATTTCTCCTGGCTGTTCAAGCTCCCAGAGACGAGATAAACTCCCTGGCTAGATCAGCTACCATCTCTTCCTGCGCATGGGGCTGCTACCCCCACTGGCTGCCGAGGCCCTGGATTTCCATGGAGGCAAGTGCTCTGAGACCTGCTGGAGCCCAGGGACCTGCAACTCAGGGTTAGGAGGCCTCCTCCGTGGAGAGGGACTCTTACCTCCGGGTAAATGCATTTCAGTGAGATGGACACCAAAGGCCAGTGGCTCCGGTGGGTCACTGCTTCTCCAGGAGCCTCTGTGCAGCCCCAAGAGTGTAGGGTCTGTCTGCCCATCAGCCACACCTGCTCTAGTCCCCTCTGCAGCCCCCGTGGGCCGAGGATGGGCCCATTAGCTGCAGCAGAATGTTCTCAAGTTCCCTCAGGCAGATAGAGACCCATCCTGGTGGAATTGTTCTGCCCTATTCTTTCACAGGCCAGCATGCTGGGGAGGGGCCAGGAGCCTGGCCACGTGGCTGGTCACTCCAGAGTGGCCAGGTGCAAACACAGGGAAGGCTCCCCTTAGCCCCAAAGCGCAGCAAGAGTGAGACTAATGAGGAGAGGCCTGCTCTTGGCCCCCACATCTCTCCCTAGTCTATGTGGCACAGTCCCCACTCCTGCTCCATACCCCAGATCTAGGGCCCTCAAAAACTGAGTAACACATCTTTCCTTAGTACATCACATTTATTGACTTTCCCCAACTTCCAACCCCATGGTGACCTGGCCACATGGCTGCACTGAGCTCTCGCCTTCCCAGGGCTGGGTGGGCGTGAGCTCTGCTCTGCCTAGAGAGCTGCCCAGGTGTGCAGGCTAGCAGGGCTCGCTCAGCCTCAGCAGCACCGCCAGACAGGCGTAGAGTGCACACGTGCAGCCCTGGGCCTGCGGCTCCCAGGACACCTGGGGGGCGCCCACTTGCAGGCCTAGGCCGCACTCCTCCAGCAGGACCCAGGCAGGCGCCTCTGGGCCCCAACTGCTCCCCAGGAGCTTGGGTGGCAGGAACACAGCCCTGCAACTCTGCCATGGGGAGCTCTGCTCCAAAAGGCTCCTCACCTGCCAGGATAGGGTGGAAGGTTGTCAGTGGGGGCCCCTGGGCATCCAGTGCTCTCCCCTACCACCCCATCCTAGATGGGGCCCCATACCACAGGCCGGCCCCTTCCGCTCCAACCTGCGCCCTCTCACCAGCTCGAACTGCTCCAACAGGGTCCCCGTCTCCAGCAGCTCGGCCAGAAGCACGTGCTGGGTTTCATTCAGCACTGGGTAGAGACCATGGGTGAGAGGGGGTTCCAGAAGGCCCAGCTTGGGAAGCCCTGCCCTCTACCCACCTGCCCCAGGGCTCCCTTACCAGCCAGTGCTCCCAGCAGGTAGGAGATGGGGCCGGCGAGGTCCTTTTCCAGCACTCCGGAGGTGAGCACCATGCAGTCAAGGATGGCGCGCCCTGGACCGTGTAGAGGTTCCTCCACCCGCCCACAGCACAGGCCCTGCTCCAGCTGGGGACACAGGGTGGGGCACGTGAGCGTGGCTGGCTGGGCACAGGCTTCACCAGCTCCACCAGCCCTGCCCCACTTGCTTACCGCCTCCTCCAGGGCTTGTAGGGCCAGCTCTTCCCGCAGCACCTGCCGCAAGCCTCCCAGCAGCTGCTCACACAGGTCCTTGCACAAGCCCTCCAGGCCCTCGGCCTGCGCCCTCACCTCCTTCTGCAGGCCCTGGAAGTCTTGGGTGGGCACCAACCCGTCTTCGGTGGACCCATCTGTGGGGACAGGGCTGGCATTGCCCGGGTGCCCACAGGGCCCTGGAAAGCCCTGGTAAGGAAGGACAGACCCCCCCAGGGGGCTAAAGGGGAGCCCACCATGGGTCCCAGAGGCAGTCAAGAAGGTACTGACCCGACTCAATCCTGAATCCTGACACGCTCTTGGAGCTGACGTCCAAAGTCTGCAGTGGCTTGCTGTCTTCACAGGAAGGCCTCTGGCCTGGGCAAGCAGAGCTGGTCAGTGCAGGGTGTGGGTCCCCAAACCAGAGAGAGCTGAGGCCTTCCCTGGGCCCTCACATTGCGTCACCACCACCCCAACACTGGCAGCCCAGGGCAGGGAGCAAGGCCATGCCAGACTGATGTCAGCCTGTGGCTGTATCACCCTTGTGCGTGTGTGTGCACGTGCATAGGAGAAGGCCTCAGCGCCTGGAGCATGCTCCTCCTGTCGCCCAGGTGGGGCGGGGGGCCATGGGCCTCACCTGCCTGGGGCGGCTCGAAGGTCCTCTGCTTCTTGCCCGGGAAGAGGAGGACGTCTGGCAGCCATGTGGGGGCAGAGAGAGGAGGCAGGTGGGCTGGGGCTCCCAGCCTCTCCTTCACCCCCCGGGGCTACCCCGCGAGGTTCCCCCAGTGTGCCCCAACCCCCTACACCCCAGAGCCTGGCACCCTCGGCCACCCTGACCCAGGAAGCTATGCAACCAGATGCCCACAGCACCCCCAGCCAGCCGGTGGCTCATCTCAGGCCTCCCTGTCTCTCTGCCCCTCTGCCCTGCGAGTCTTGGCCCCAAAAGTACCCCCAACCACGGCTCACCCCAGTCAGAGCCAATAACTAGCTGGGCCACTTGGAATGCGAGGATGCTGCCTGGGGGGATGGTGACCGTCTTCCTCTGGCTCAGGTGGCCTTGGCCCTGGCCCTGAAGGATGGATATGGGCTCAGGACCAGGCACTGGGTTGTAGGGCCGGGCGTGGGCTGGGTGCTGGTGGCCAGGGTCTGCCGGGGGGCACCGCCCTCCTGCCTCCCAGGCCCCTGCCCGCTGCAGGACCTGCGCCACACCTGCAAGCCCACGGCTCCAGGCAACACAAACTGGCCCGAGCCCTCCTGCTTGTGGGTCCGGGTGACCTCCACCTCCTTCTGCGTCTGCAGCACCTCCGTCACCACGAACACATCGACCCCACGATTCCGTAGCTGCTGCAGGATTTTGTGCTCAGGCTGCCGCAGGCGCCTGTGCGGGGTAGGAGCCCAGGCAGCTTACGGGGGTGCCCTTCCCCAGCCCGGACCACAGCACTAGCTTCCCTCTCCCGGACCTTCGTGCACACACAGGGGGGATGAGGACAGCTGGCAGCAGGGACCGGGAGCTGTCAGTGTTGGTGGGTGGGATGCAGGGAGGAGTGGACACCTTCACCTGGCTGCTCCCTCCCTCCACTCCCTGCCCCTTCCTGGGTTCAAGTTTCAAGTCTTCACTCTGAGCGAATGGTCCTCCTCACAGGTGTCCCCACGTCTGCTCCTCCCACCCCAGCCTCCACACAGCAGCCTGACCTGTCTGACCCTAGACCCCCTGGGCTCCGCCTGGTCACCCTGGTCCTCGGGATGCAGGCCCCCATTACCACTGCAGCCTCCTGCCCTGCCACCTGGCCCCACACGCCCCTGCTTCTGGGAATTCCCTCTACTGTACTGACCCTCAGCCTGTGACCCCTAACGCCTCTAGGTTGTGACCCAGAGGCTGCTCAGGGTCAGCAGGTACCCCCCCCTCGCGGCTCACCGCTCTTGTTGCATGGCCACCCAGGTGTTGGGGACGACCTGAAGTCTGCACACGTTCATGGAGGCACTGGAGCTGCCGGACACTGAGGCCCCACCTCCCAACCGCCCATGTCCTGGGGCTGTCAGCTCCACACTGCCCTTCACCTGCCCGTCCACAGTGTCTTGGAAGTGGAAGGGGCCGCCACGTTCCACAGCTGGAGAAAGACCAGAGTTGAGGCCCCGTGCTACAAGCTACCACCTGTCCCACCCAGGCTGGGGGACCTTTGAAAAGGTCCTGCCCTCTGGCAGCAGAGAGCCCAGAGGCCCAGGGCAGATGGCAAGCTGGTCTGCTTGTTCCCCTCCCACCCAGGGCTCTGATGCAGTGCCAGGTGGGGTACCTGGTTCCGGGGCATTGGGCTCCAGGATGTCCCTGATGGACAGGTTGACACACTTGTAGCGGTGTCTCCAGAACCACGACCTCGAGGGCTTCCTGACCAATAGGCAGTAGGGCTGGAAGCTGGTGGAGCTCTGCAGGCTGTCCACTGGGATGAGCTCCCCTCTTTGGTCCAGCTCCCGGATGACGCTCTTGACTACCCTCTCAAAGGCTGATGCCATGCTCCTGAGGAGGACAGATGGGTCAAGCATTGTGCCCTCAGGGCTGGAAGAGTGGCAGGGGGGTTGAGCAGAATGGTGGTACTTGGATGCTTCCAATGACGGGGAGCTGTCTCCCTCCAAAGCAAGCCTGCATGGCCAGTCCTGGGATGCTCTGATTGGCAGAAAGCTCTTGCCCTGACCACTACCCAACACAGAAAGAAATGGAGTGCCCACGCTGTCATCCACTCATCCACCTCTCCACGGGGCTGTGAGCGCCCCCAGGCTGGGACGTCATTCACAGCCTTCAGCAGGACTCAGCCCATTCACACCATCTGTTCCATGGCCAGAGTGCCCAGAAGCAGCCCAAGAAAGCCCTGGGACTCTCAGTGCTGGGGTGGGGTGGGACGGGGCAGGTGGGGCTACCCACCAAGGCCACCACCCTTTGTCAGCCCAATAAGGCTTATGGCCACTCAGGAAAAGCACCTGCTAAGGGAGAACAGGGCGAGGGGGGCTTCAGGGGACCCCCAGGCTGATGCTCTGTCTGTTGTAGCAGTCGCCTCCTGGCTGAGGCATCCAGACGGCAGGGGAGAAATGAAGCCACCATCTCCTGGGTACCTGCCACAGGGCCCACAGCAAGGCCAGCCAGAGGGTCCCCAGCTCCCAGGCGTATCCTCTAGGGCTTTCTCATGCCTGGAGCTTCATGAGCCACCAGTCCAAGGCCAGAGACCAAAGCAAGCCTGACGCAGGAAACAGGAGAGGGTCCAGCAGAGGAGCCAGCCATCCCCACTGGGCAGGAAGCCTCTGAGCCTCAGTGCTGGTCTGAAATCGGAGTGGGGGCCAAGGAGCACCTGGAGGGCCGACCCTGGAGTCAAGCGGAAACGCAGCCGGGCTGGCGAGGTGGCTGCCTTCCCAGAGGCTTGGGGTTTCCCCCGAGCTGGTCTGGGATTGTGGGGAGTCCTGAGAGGGTGCTGGGACCAGGGCGCCCCGCAGAAGGGCCGGCATCCCCCCACCCAGAGTGAATGGGGCCCCACCCGGGCGCCAAGGGAGGCAGCGGGGGAGGTGCCGAGCACAGCTCACCGTGACCGTGGCGCTCAGGCTCCGGCCCAGAAGGGAAGCGAGGCCACCCTGCGGGTGAGGTGCGTTCACTCTGCCCTGGAGCTCCGGAGCAAGGGCAGGGCCAGCGAATGTCCAGATCCAAAAGTGAAACTGCGGGAGAGGAGGTGGTGTGCTGGTGCTCCCGGAAATGCCCTCATGAGCCCGCCCCGGGGGCCCTAGACCAGGAGAGGGGACAGCCAGCTCTGCGTCCTGCCACCACCGCCGCCGGCAGCCTGCCTGCCTCCAACCGCATGGCCCTTCTCCCTGTCTCTTAAAACTCTAGCTCACGGCAGGGGCTCTGAACAGACATTTCTCCAAAGAAAACGTACGAGGGCCAACAAGCATAAGAAAACATGCTCACGTCACTAGCCATCGGGGAAATGCAAATCAGACCGCAGTGAGAAGCCACTTCTCGCCCACCAGCATGACTGCATCACAAAAGAGAGAGGCCGCCAGTGCTGGGGAGGGTGGAGAAACCGAAACTCTCACATGCTGGGGAAGGTACAATGGTGCAGCCGCTGCGAAAAAGTCTGGCAGTTTCCTCAGAAAACTAAAGAGAATTACCACAGGACTCATCCACCCCACCCCTGGGTGCACACTCAAGAGAAGGTGAAAATCGCACGTAAACGTTCCTCCGGCATTATTCATAGTAGCCCAAACATAGAAACAGCCCAGATATCCATGAGTGATGCAGAGTAAAGAAATCTGGTGCCTTAACACCACGGGAGACCTGAGACGGAGTGGCGCCCAGCCACAAAAAGGAAGGAGGTTCTGACACATGGTACAACACGGAGGAACCTGGGACTCAGAGTCCAGGAGACCTCACTGAAAACCCGGCCAGGAGGCCAGGAGTGGGGAGCCCTCCACACTAGACTCCACCTACTTACAGACCCACGGGAGGGCCTGCCAATTACCACCCCAACAGGAAGAAGAAGAGTTCCTCCTGTTCCTCCTGCCAAGCAGCTCAGCCAGTGAGAAACTGTCACCACTCTGAACTCTCCATTTCCACCAAAGGATGCTCCTTCAGAACAACCCCTCCCAACTTCCTCCTTTTTCTTATAAAGTAACGTTCCTCTCCTTTGCTTGCTGGACTCGCCTATGGCTTTTGCTATAACTTGCTTGTTCCAGTCTGAAATTCCTCTGCTATTCGCAAATAAACCGATTCCACTGGTCAAATAACTGGCTGTTTTTTTCCTTCATGTCCACAAACCTCAAAGCATGATGCTAAGTGAAAGAAGCTGGACACAAAAGACAACATATCACATGATCCATGTCTATGAAATGTTCAGAACAGGCAAATCCATAGAGACAGAAAGTGGATTAGTGGTTGTCAGAGGCTGGGGGGAGGCAGAATAGGGAGTGACAGCCAATAGGTACACAGTTTCTTTCAGGGTGATGAAAATGTTCTTAAAATAGATTGTGGTGATATTTGCACAACTCTGAACGTACTAAAACCCATGGAGTTTTACACTTTAAATGGGTGAATTGTATGGAATGTGTATTATATCTCAATAAAGCCGTTACAGTCATACCTTAGAGATCTTGCAGATTTGGTTCCAGACCACTGAAATAAAGCACGTATCGCAATAAAGCAAGTCACACGAATTTTTTGGTTTCCCAGTGCATATAAAACTTACGTTTACACTATACTGTAGTTTATTGAGTGTGCAATAGCCTTGTGTCTAAAAAAACAATACATGTACCTTAATTAAAAATTAAGTGCTATTAGAAAAATGGTGCCAAAAGACTTGCTTGACACAGAGTTGCCACAAACCTTTAAGTTGTAAAAAATGCAGTATCCGCAAAGTGCAATAAAGCAAAGCACAGTGAAACAAGGTGTGCCTGTACTTAGGAGATCCAGAGCCAGCAAACAACACCAGGCCTGTCAGAGGCTCCTCGGTGCTCGAATTCTCCGGGACCACAGTCAAATCCTGTCCAGCGCAAAGCAGCCGGGGAGCCCCAAAGCCCTCCTTCTCCACCACCACAGCCTGCCTCTAGGCCCTTACCCCTCCATACTCTGGAGCCCACATCAGGGCCCCTGGCCGATGGCTGTCCTGAGACCTACCTTGAAAGCTCTGCCACACTCCTTCACTCATTCAGCACACGTGCATCAGCACCTGGTGCCAGATGCCCTTCTGGCTGAGGAACCTGGGAGTGACCCAGACAAGGCCTCCGCCAGGCAGAGCCGCTGCCAGCAGCCCTGACACCAGTGCAGGGAAGATGATTCCCCGTGGTGTGTGTGTTGAAATGTTGTGGCTGCAAATAACTGCAAACACAGATTCAAACAGAAAGGGAACATCTTGTGCAAGCAGAAGTCCAGAACTGCTGTGTGTACCCTGCGTCAGACACGGACAGGCACCATCCATCCAGGGGGGTAGGGGCCTGCTCCAGGCTCACCTGGGGCCTTTGAGACCATTTCTGTCTCCACGCCAGGGGCCTAGGGTGCAGGCCTGAGAGCTCTGATGGCTGAGGGTCTCTGGGGCAGTGGATGACCACTCAGCTCAGCGTGGGGCTCCCAAGCTCCAGTCCAGCCCCTGGAGCCCATTCTCTAGTGTGAGCAGGGTGTCCTTGCTGGTGGTGGCAGGAGGCTCCAGGAGCCTGGGGAGGGCTGAGCATGTGCGTGTTCCTGTTCACGTGTGTATGTGTGCATGCATTTGCACATGTGCACACACGTGCATATTGTATGTATATGTGTGTCTGTGTTCATGTGTGTATCTGTATCCATATGTTTTTTGGGCAGTGCACGCTTGTACCTGTGTATGTGTTTGTGTCCGTGGGTGCACACATTTGTACATATGTGCACTCGAGTGTGTGTGTTGGGGGGCTGTGCTGAGCCCACAGCTGTTGATGCTAGAAGGTGCTCCCTCCTCCATGCCCCCTTTCCTCCGGCTCAGCCTGCGTCTCCCTGGTCCTGCAGGAAAGAGCCTTGAAAGCCGTGCAGCCTCTTGAGACCTCTTGCGTCTTATCTCCCTCTCTCCAGGCACTAGGCTCCAGGTCAAGGTCAGGAGGTGGCGGCCTCCTCAGTGCGGGGTGAACCTCGCTGTGGGGTTCCAGCAGCAGTGTGACCAGCCCTGGTTTACTTTTCTCCAATGCCTTGGCTGCCGTCTGGGTTGATGGGGTGGAGGTGGCGCAGCAGCAGCCCCTGGGGGACTCAGTCTGAGGCAGAGGCACCAGGCAGGTGCCATCCGTGGGCAGGAGGAGCAGCATGGTGGCCGCAGTGGCCATGGCAACAGGAGATGGCGTGGTACACTGTGCCCACCTGCCTTGAGGCAGGGACCTGGGGCTGCCACAGCCTGGGGCCGGGTGGGGCACCAAGGACCGCTGCATGTCCTTGTCCACTTTCCGTTCTTCACCACCAAACCAAAACAAGAAGCACTGGGCTCCTGACTCAGCCCAGGACAGAGGTCAGACTGAGAGGGCAGGAAGTGAGCCTGCTGGGGAGAAAAGGAGGAAGGATGGGGGGAGGCTGGCCCTGCACCCCATCTGCTCCCTGGCCCCTATTTACAGGCAGAGGGGTTTGGAGCACCAGGACATCTTGAGGACCAGGAACTCTGGGGCGACATTACCTCTTCCTCACAGCCACCCTATGTTGTTGGAGATGGGTCACGCCGCCTGGGCAAAGTCTAGGCAGGCCCTGGGGTCCAGAGCTGCGGAGGGAAAACCATGTCCCCAGTAGCGATGGCGAGCTCTCACCAGGGACTGGGAGCCTGGGAGGGGTCAACAAAGCTGGGGGGTCAACAAGCTGGCCTTCGAGGAAGACAAGCTCCCTGTGGGCGGATCCCAGACTCCCCCTAGCCGGTGTGGGGCGCTGGCGCCGCGGGGACCTTGGCAGGGGCAGGCCGCAGCTCCCGCCCCCGGGAGGCCAGAGCAGGGCCCGAGAACCGGGAGAGCGCGCTGGCGGCAGCGCCCGGCGGACTTCGGGGCAGGTGGGAATGGGCTGAGGGGGAGGAACGAGGCAGCTGCGAACCGGGAGGGGCGTTCCAGCCCAGGGAGCGCAGGGTCCCGCGCGGCGGGCGGCACGAGGAAGCCACCCACTCTCCGCCGGGGGGACTGTCGGACCTTGGGGCGAGCGAGGCCGGGGGCCCGGGGCCGCGGGGCAGGCACGGACGGCGCTTCGGGCGCCGGGCCCCGCTAAGTCCGCGGTGGGGGCCGGCGCCGCCTCCCCGAGCGCGCACGGGAGCAGCCCGGGACCCGCTCCACCCTGTGCAGCCCCGTGACTCTCGGGGCTTCCCGCGCTGCCGGGAAGTCGGTGCCCACGCCCGCGGCAGCCGCGCCCGGCCCCACCTCCCCTCCCACGGCTCCCCTCTCCCCTCTCCTCCCCCCTCCTCCTCTCCTCGCCCCGCCTCGCCCAGCCACCCGCGCTCCGCCCCCCGCCTGCCCACCCCCCCCCCCCGCCGCCCCCACAGCTCCTCCCCAACCTCCCCTCCCTGCCTGCGCCCGCGTCTGTGCCCCCGTCGTGGGCCACCTGGAACCCGTCCCCAGCAAACAGCTCCCCGGAGGGCTCCGAGCGCCGAAGAGCCGACGCGGCCAGAACTAAACAGGCAACCAGCGCCGCTGCTGCGTCAGGGCCAAGCGGGTGCGAAGCGTGGACGGAAGGCCCCGAAGGCCTCTCCTTACGGGGCTCGAGTACCCCGCGGGGCCTCTTTCCCGCCTGTGGACCCCTTGCTTGCCCCAGCCCCTCGCGCACGGCCTGTGGGCATCTGGGTGCCCTTCGGGCGGCGGCTCCGACGGGCTGGTCAGCAGCCCTGGCCCAGCAGGCGCTCAGTCGATGTTCGGCGGGTCGCTGGGCCGTGGAAGCAGCCCCAGAGCAGGGGGGGGTCTCAGGTTCAGAGGCTCCCAGGAGTCTGGAGGGACGTGAGTGGCGAAGGCCCGGCAGAACCAGGGTCGGGGGAAGTACCCTCCCTCCCCCAGCTCCGGGCCCCCAGTGGCTCGCGGACCCCCTTGTGGTTAGACGGCCCCATTGCCTAGGCCTCGCCTCCCGGCGCCGGTCTGCGGCGTGCCCCGCCCAGTCCTGCTGCTTTTTGGGGTCCTCTGCCCTGAAGCCCGCTGTGTGCTGCGGGCTGGCGGGGGCGCAGGACTCTGGCCCCGGGAAACAGCAGCGTTGGTCCTGCTTGTGTCTCACTTCACTTTATCCCCACTGGAAGAAGCCCTTACTGCTGGAATCCAGGCACTGCTGGTGAGGGTCTTTCCCTGGAGGTGGGGATGCTGCCCGAGGCGTGCCCTGTACTAGGGCGTGTGGGACACTGTTGCAGTGAGATTCACACTGCGTTCATCCTGGTCCCTGAGAGCCTGGTGGAAAAGCCATGATCTAGGAAACAGTAGACTCATAAACTTTTCTTCCAACAGGATCTGGCTCAGAGAGTCTGAGGGTCACGCTCTGCAAGTGAGGGTCAGGGTGTGTGTGTGATGCTGGGGTGAAGGGGGGACCCACAGGGTCCTCGAGGGTAGTTCTGTTCCCCAGTCACTTCCTGTTTGCCCTCCTCCAGGATAAAAGGTGAGGGGGGCATCCATGGTTAGGTAATGGTCCCAGCCTACCAACCACCTGTGCCCACCTGAGGGCCTGGTGAGTCAGGTCACCTGACTCCTGTGTAGACCTTCTAGAGGGAAGGAGATGGCAGGAGGGGGAAATTCCCCCAAGAGTGGGTGCAGGCTGGGTCGGTGGAGCAGGGAGGCAGATACCTTTGCAGGGCATAGAGACAGGGGGGCAGATAATACCCAGGTGGGATTTGACATTTTGTGCATGTCCCTCTGATAAGTGTGTTTGGTGTGGCTACGTTGCATTCCTTTTAGTTACTCCTCCACCCCCTTCAGAGAGGCTGGTGCACTTGCGTAGCCTTAGGTGGTAGGGCTGGAGAGAAGTGGGGTGTGGCAAGGCCCAGGGCTTACCTGGGTGGGGTGGTCGGGAGGCACAGCTTGCAGTTCAGGAAGGAGGAAGCTGCTCAGGCTACATAGAGAGAAACCCTCTGCATAGGAAAAGAGCTGGAAGCTAGGTGGGGGAGAGCAGGGTGGGTAGGGTGAGAGAAAGCCTCCCAGTGAGGAAGAGGAGAAGCCCATCTCAGTGGACTTCCCACGGCTGGGATGTCTGACACCCGGTTCTTTTGTTTGTGGAATGTCTGTAATGGAAATCCTTTCTACCACCCCAGACCTGCATGTGGGCAGGCTGTGGGAGAAGGAAGACAGACAGAGATGGTAGGGATAGCAGGCAGTTAGCAAGACGAGACCACTGGAGGAGAGATGGCCAGGGAGTAGACGGTCCAGGATGTGCAGGAGTCTCGGGAGGGTGTGGCTGTCCTGCCAGATTTGAGAGGAGAGATTGACTCACTGTGCACTCATTTGCTCACCCCTGAGATGGAAATGACGCCTGAGAGGGCTGTTATGAGGCTTCAATGTGTCCATATGTGTTAACACTAGAACAAGGCCTGGCATTCGGGAAATGGCTATAGACATGCTAAACATTTTTGTCTGGTATTCATAAAGAACGCAGTGCTCAATATTTTTTGTTCATAAGTTCTTGCATGTGGTTTGTTATTTCCTTTGGGGGATTCCTAAAAGTGAAATTGCTCAAAAGGTATTCAATGGGCCGGCCCGGTGGCGTAGCAGTTAAGTTCGCATGTTCTGTTTCGGTGGCCCGGGGTTCGCCAGTTCAGATCCCGGGTGTGGACATGGCACCGCTTGGCAAAAGCCATGCTGTGGTAGGCGTCCCAAGTATAAAGTAGAGGAAGATGGGCATGGATGTTAGCTCAGGGCCAGCCTTCCTCAGCAAAAAGAGGAGGATTGGCAGCAGATGTTAGCTCAGGGCTAATCTCTTTCAAAAAAAAAAAAAGGTATTTAAGGTCTTGGCACGTGTTGTAAATTGCCCTTCAGAAAGGCTCTGCCAGCATCAGAGTGAAGAGTGTCAGGGAGCCTCTGCTCCCCCCTCGCCAGTGCTGAAGGCGGATTGTTTTCATCTTTGCCAGTTTGATGAGTGTTGAAGAGTTTTAAGTGTAACTGTCAAGATCAGTTTTAGCAAGTTAACTGTGACAGCACTTACATCCCATTTATAGTCTCACAACCCCAGGAGACAAAGCCACAGTCCCTGCCTCCTCTCAGCAAGTGGCTCGGCTCTCCTCTCCGCCACCTGGCGACTGGAGTCTAGGAGCAGAGAGCTCGTCTAGCACAGAAGACAACAGGCTCAGTGCTAGACCCATGCAGCCGCCAGTTTGTGCAGTGTAAGAAGTCACCCTAGAGGCCAGCCCCGTGGCCTACTGGTTAAGTTTGGCACCCTCTGCTTTGGCGGCCCAGGTTCAGTTCCTGGACTCAGAACTACACCACTTGTCAGCAGCCATTCTGTGCCGGTGACCCACATATGAAATAGAGGAAGACTGGCAAGATGTTAGCTCAGGGTGAATATTCCTCAACCAAAAAGAGGAAGATTGGCCACAGGTGTTAGCTCAGAGCGAATCTTCCTCAGGAAAAAAAAAAAAAAAACACTTGAAAAAAAAAAAGGGAATCACCCGAAAACTTAGTGGCATAAACAACATCCATTGATTTTCTCATAATTATGTGACTTGCCCTAAATTATGACATTCAGGCTGGGAGCAGCCGAGATGGTTCATCTCTGCTCCGTGTGGTATCACTTGGGTTCATTGACTTTGTGGTTAGCTGGCAATTTTTGGCCTCACGTGTTTGGTAGATGGCTGGCTGTCAGGATGGTCAGTGGTATTAGCTGGGCGTGTGATGTCCGTCCTCCAGCAGGCCAGCCCTGGCTCATTCACATGGTGCTGGTTACAGGATTCTGAAGAGAAGCAAGACACGGTAAGTCCAAAGCGTAAATGCTTTTCAAGCTCCCCAGTGGGAAATTCCATCTCACTCATTCTCTGGGACCTCCCCTGCCCTCAGAGTTTTGCCAAGGGCTAAGGATCGTGCATAGGTCCAGGTGCTGAGGCACAGCCCATGGTCACCAGTCCTGGTACATAAATCACCCTGAGCTTGTACACATGGTCTCTTTCCCAGGGTGCCACTGGCTGCCTTATGGAGAACTCCTGGAAGGAGAGAGATGGAAACTCCAGCTAGCGTTCAGCTGGGACAGTAGCAGTGGGAGAGGAGAGGGGCTAAGAAGGAGGATGGACAGGACTGGGCAGTGCTTGGAATGGGGCCAGGAAGGGAGCCCCACAGCCTGAGTACAAAGGCCATTTTATTGCCTGGTCTTTCCAGCTTGGCATGCCGCCACTGCAGAAGGAGAAGCCCTCACAGCGCCCATCACTGCATGTGAAGCAGACAATACTAACACCTGGGGTGGGGCCAGGTGCAGAGTTGGGAGGCAGGCTGTGGGCTGCATCCTCACCTGCAGGAGACACAGTGCGTGTGAACCTCCCAAGTCATTGTTGGCATATGTTTTACTTCTACAAATGTTATAAACCCATGATACGTTGTTATTATTTCTGCTGTAACTATTTGTCTTTTAGAGGATATGAGAAGTGAGAACTGAAAAAATATTTACTAACGTACTTCCCATTTCCTGTCCTCTTTCTTCATGTAGATCTGTTTCCATGTTATATTATTTCCCTTCAACCTGAAGAATTTCCTTTAACATTTCCTACTGTGCATGTCTGTGGTGGACACATTCTGCTCACTTTTTAAACTGTGGTAAAATATATACAATGTATAAGTTGTCATATAACCATTTTTAAGCATAGAGTTCAGTGGCATTAAGTACATTCACGTGTTATGCAACCATCACCACTATTTCCAAAACTGTCTCTTCACTCCAAACAGAAACTCTTGTGAAATAAGACAAACCTCAACTAAACTAGAGTCACGGAGACTTGTAGGGGAGCTCTCACCCCATCACACATGTCAATCACACCAACCAGGAAGAGATGGGCACTTGCATCTCCCACAGCAACTACCACTACTTTACTACTGACGGAAGATTTCTCTCTCCACCAGGCAACAGTCCAGCCAATGAGAAACACTGCAGCTCAGCCAATGAGAAACACCACAGCTCAGCCAATGAGAAACGCCTCAGCTCAGCCAATAAGAAACACCACAGCTCAGCCAATGGGAAACGCCACAGCTCAGCCAATGGGAAACGCCACAGCTCAGCCCATGAGAAACACCGCAGCTCAGCCAATGAGAAATGCCACAGCTCAGCCAATGAGAAGCCATTCCCACCCTGCACTGTTCCTCTCCCCCAATGGACTTTCCTTTAGAACAGCCCCTCCCTCTCCCCCTTTTTCTCTATAAAAGCAGCTCCCCTCCTTTGCTTGTGGTATTTGCCTATGGTTTGACGTAGCATGTGCTTCCTGAATTCCTATTCTTTTGGCTATTTTGGAGTAACCTCATTTTGAGGGTAAAATAAAAGACAAATTTGCTTTTTTTAAAAAATTTTTTTTAAAGATTAAGCACCTCTTGCTTTTACAAAATACATGATCTGCTAGTTCTATGACTCATGCTTACATACGTCTCCCAGCTGTGAAAAGCCGGCTTTGTTCTCTGAGTTCCCCAGGAACATGATGACCTCCAGAAAGAAAAATTCTGCATTGGTACCCATCACAAATGACAGAAGAAAGAGAGAATGTGGCACTCTGAAGTTCCTCACACGGGATGGTCGACATCCCTAATCCCCCTCCTTCCCTGCCCGTTTCCCATATATAACTGCCTCAAGATTCTGTATGATTGTAACATGGTTCTTCAGGACGCTAGTCCATCATCTTCTGATTATGCTGGGTAATCGTATACATTTTCCCTTCTCAACCGCTGGCTTGTTTCCAATTGATTGGCACCAGATTGCAGTGAGCGGAACGAGCCCCTTTCTGCTCGGTTACAAATTTCTGGTGACCCAGATGGGATGTGCCTCTGCCTGTGGCTAGTCAACTCCAGGAGAACTCTCAGGACTCTCCCAGCAGCTGCTGGGATGTTCTTTCTCCTGGGGACTGTCCTCTGAGTTCTCCTGATTGTCAACTGCCTTCAACGCTGCCTCATGGCTGAAGAAATGAAACAGGCTCTAGATTTGTTTGTTTGTTCGTTTGTTTGTTTTTGCTTCTGGTGAGTTGACGGGCTCAATCTGGAATAGGGTAAGTCGCCTTGGGGATGCCTATGAACTCCGTTCCCCTCCATCTGGGGTTCCTTCCATTAATGGAGGGGCCATCTGGGGTCCTTTCTGTTGGCGGAGGGGCCATCTGGGTGCACATTCGGAGTGGGAACAGTTGTAGGGCTTTCTACTCTAAATCTGGGAACGAGTTCACTGGTGTCTGTTTTTTCTGTGCCTGGATCTGTGTGTCTGTCTGTCTCTGTGTATCAGAATGGGGGGGGACATCCATCTATCCCAAGAAAAGGCCTCTGGACTGCCACTTGGCTAAATGGGCTGACTTTAGCTATGAGCCCACGTCCAAAAAGAAGATAGTTTTCTTTTGTAACACCACACGGCCACAATATTCTTTAGATTCCAGAGAGAAAATGGCCAAAATGGGACAGTCTCAGTTTACCTAAACTGGTGTATTTGCATATGCAATTGGAAAGAGCTGGCTGTAAAATTGAACAATGAATGGGAAGCCTATTTTAATCTTCTGAGGCTTCTAAATGAAATTAGGAATAATTTACTGCCTCTTTAAAAGAAAATAATTAAATAACTAAAGATGCTTGCAAAATGAAACCAAATCTTCTCGCTCACTGAGCTTCCCTACTTCGACTCCCCAAAATTCCTGATCTAAAATTAAGCAAGTGAAAATAAGTAAACTTTTGAGATAATTTGGAATTACAATGGTCATTCTGGGGAACCTCTGTTTCAGATGAGTCCACCTTAAGGAGTCACCCTTAAAAGAGAGAATTCAAACCTCTCATGATGGAATGCAGTCTTTGATTAATATGCAGAAACTTCAAAAAGACAAAATGATTTCAAAAACAGCTATAAAGGGGGCCCAGCAGTGTGGCTGAGTGGTTAAGTTCACACGCTCTGCTTCCATGGCCCAGCGTTTCACTGGCCGGTTTGGGTCCTGGGTGCGGGCATGGCACAGCGTATCAGGCCATGCCACAACTAGAAGGTCCCACAACTGAAATACACAACGATGTACTGGGGGGCTTTGGGGAGAAGAAGGAAAACAGATAATAAAATCTTTTAAAAAAACCAGCTATAAAAAGAATCCTTATATCAAAAAGACAAAAATATTTAGTAAAAATCGTTGACTATCTGAGCAGGTCCACCTACCAGAAAAACAGTTCAGACCCAGCTGCTCTTTCAAGTTTTGTACCTGAGACCTGGTTAAAATTCCAAAGATCTCTATCTGTCTCTATATGTATTTGTCTGCCTCCAGGTGATATAATTTCTAAAGGAACTCTATTTAATTGGCTTGGAGTGAAGACTTTTCTAAGTTATTCCTAAATATAATAGAAACTAACCCAAAGGTCTTTCAAGTTAACAGGATATAAAATGATCTTCGGTAAATGGAAGCTTATTTGTTTGTTGGTTTGATTGGAATAAATGTGTTTTCAGAGTAACCAACATTGGATATGGTGCAAACACTATCTCTGTTACTAAATTTGTTAGCAAAAATAATAACAGAATAACAGCTGATTTTGTCTGATCTCTCATGAGGGTTTTGTAGGCAATCTAAATGTAATTATTAAAATAATTATAATTATAATTAAATTATAATATATAAATATTTATATATTATTATAATTATATATAAATATATATATAAATAAATATATAAATAAATATATACATATAATAAATATAAATTATAATTAAAAATAAGTAAACTAAATAGATGGGGAAAGGTTAAAAGGTTGTTGGAGGAACTTTTAAAGAATAATTATGTATTATGGTGTATGTACTTAAAACAACTTAAGATGATGGCTAACTGCTTTAATGTTACATGAAACTTTTGTAAGTAATCTAAACATAACTGTTGGGAACAAATAATTTAGATAAAAATGGGCAAGAGTTGGGCTGGCCCCGTGGCTGAGTGGTTAAGTTTGTGCACTCCGCTTCAGCAGCCCAGAGTTTTGCTGGTTTGGATCCTGTGCCCAGACATGGCACAGCTCATTAAGCCATGCTGAGGTGGCATCCCACATAGCAGAGCCAGAAGGCCCTATGACTACAATATACAACTATGTACTGGGGGGCTTTGGGGAGAAGAAGAAGAAAGAAAGAAAGAAAAAGACTGGCAAAAGATGTTAGCTCAGGTGCCAATCTTTTAAAAAAATTTTTTTTAATGGGTAAGAATTTTTGGGTGCAATAGTTTTGTTTGATGGTCTGTATACTTGAAAAACAGCCTCCAAAATCTTTTTGGCAACTTAAGCTTTAGAGCTTTACTAAGTCAAGTTATATGATAAAAACTTGTTGAGTATCTAGGTCGTTTCCACGTAAGATAAAATATTAGAAATTGATTGCTAAGCATAGACTTGTCTGCCTCTGGTCTCTTATCTCAAAGAAACTGAAAGATGCTTGAATTTATTGATAAACATGTTTTGTGCATGCTGAGAAATTTTCTATGAGAAAGCACATATTTCTGGAAAGTCTTTATACAAGGAAAGTAAAATATATGTTTTCAATAAAGAAGGTATAAAGAATAGAGGTATTTTTGTTTGTTTTGTTAAGAAAGATAAATTTGTCCTAAAGTATGAGGAAAGGGAAAAAAAAAAGAAAGAAGGCGTGGGACAAATTTTGATAGAAATTTGTGGAAGGTTTGTAGAAGTAAAACCCTGAGGAGTTTTGTGCATGGTCAAGTTGGCTAAAGTAAGCTGGTGAAAAATCAGAATTTGGCTTTCTCTCTCTCTCAAGAAGATAATTTTCTTGAACTTTTGGTTTGCTTTTGATACAGAGGTTATGAAAGGTTTTCCTTTGAGTAAGTCTACCCAAAAGACAGAAAATCTATGTTTTGTTAAAATAATTTCCTAAATTCAAAAAGATTGAGATCTCTCTATTAAGGTTTTTTGACTGTTTTAACTCTGTTTGTCTTTGAGTGTTTCTGTTGTCACCTGGATTAAATAGATGACTAAGCATTGCTTCCTATTTGATGAAGTGTTTTAAAACCTTTTGATATTTCAATAAACTTCTGCCAAAATTAAAGTCTTTCTTTTGACTTAAAAAAAAATACTTTAAGAATTTCCAATCAGCTCTGGAACTCCTCAAAGAATTTGTTCTCTTTTTCCATCAAGAGGAAGATATTAAACTAATTAGACTTACTTGGTACGTTAAATTACATGGGAAACATTATCAAATAAATGATAATAAGCCTTCCTAGGTTATATTGTATGGGTAAATGTTATTAATATGTGTTTTAAAAAAAAATTAGACAACATTCCAAAAATTCTGATCTGTCCTGGTTTTCAGTCATGATTCTAGTTATTATCTCAAAGTGTTGTATATTACAGAAATAGCTGAGTGTCTTTGTCAGTTGCCATTTTTGAATGTTTTGTCATTTGCAGATGGTTGTTCTTTTACTCTGATGTTTTTGCAAATATGTTTCCTCTTCAGAGAGATTCATGGAAAGAATTCTGACACTTTCTCTAGAATGCAAATTTCTGATAAACTTTCAGATTATGAAACAGCTGGGTAAGAAATTACAGAACTGTAACTGAAAAACTGATGATCTCATGAAACTGCTAACAGAAGATCAAGAGTTGGTTAAGGAAACTAAATGAACTGATAGGGATGATTCTAATTTTTGACTTTTCATTTGAAATGTTGATTTTTTTAACCGTTTGTTTTTTTCAAGTTTAAGGAAACCTTTTTCTCTTAAGACTGATAACAATTTGGTAAATTATACTTTTGTAAACAGAATTGAAACATTTACCTTTTACTCCTTACCTTATCCCTCCAGAATTTGGAAACTCTTAGTGAATAAGTATTTTCATGGCAACACAGTTATTTGCATAAGTTCAGTAAGAATCTGTTCTCCTTACAGCAGGACACAATAGGAAACATTGGTTATATTACCAAGGCTTTGACTGGAATGTTATATTTGAGAGAAACATACATAAACTCAGATATGACCATAGAGCTTTGAAAGCAAAGATTGGACCTTATGAAATAAAGCCACTTGGAAATTGGCCTGGTACCTTGCTTACAGGATTCCCAGCAACCTTACCTGGTTAATAAGGAAGGTCACTTCCCTGGCAGGTGCAGGAACCCCAGGATATTTTGGGGACCTTGGGAAGAGAGGAATTCACCCAAATCTGTAGGTGTTGCAGGTGGAGTATGATGATAAGTTCTTGGTCTTCCTCAAAAAGAAAAGAAAAGAAAAGAAAAGTTCCAGCCAAGCAGATTTAAAACAGACTTTATGATCAATTGCTACTTTTGCTGTACTTATGTAAATAATCGGGCTCAGTTTATTATAACTAGACATTGTACAAACCAGTTAGTCTCTCTCTTTTTTTTTTTTTTGAGGAAGATTAGCCCTGAGTTAACATCTGCTGACAATCCTCTTTTTTCTGAGGAAGACTGGCCCTGAGCTAACATCCGTGCCCATCTTCCTCTACTTTATATGTGGGACGCCTGCCACAGTATGACTTGCCAAGCGGTGCCATGTCCACACCCGGGATCCAAACCGGCAAACCCTGGGCCGCCAAAGTGGAACATGTGAACTTAACTGCTGTGCCACCAGGCCTACCCCACAAACCAGTAAGTCTTAATTTGGTTATTTATGGTAAAAATGAGGGTGATTTTAGAGAGAAAAAAAATGTTTCAACAGAAACTATAATACACATTTGTGGATGTTGGATTTTGGTTCTTTTAACTGTCCTTGAGGTTTTTGTTTTCTCTCTGTAAACTGGATTGGATCCTGAATTCTTCTAGTTTCCTCAAATATCTGGTAGAGATCCCCAAAATAACATTTTCAATTTTTTTCTGTCTTTTTCATTTAGAATCATTGAGAACTGAAACTGTCCTTTCTCCTGAAGCCCTGCAAACTAAAATTGGACAACACTGATATAAAATCTTATTTGACATGGGAGCTAGAACTTAGACCTGACTCTGCAGGACAGGTCCTAGAAACTGCTTGGCCAGAAGAGGAATTAACTTTATTTAATGAAGAATTAACACAGGCCCTAAACAAAACTTGTCATGTATATCACAGTAGACAATGGGGGAAAGAAAATTGTCCAGTTGGTCAACAAATATGAACATATGTGTACAGGATTCATAGGTGGCACGAACTGCTTTTTCTCTGCTCTCTCAATTTGAGTATCTACCCCCATTGGAACTACTGTCCTGGCATGTGCCACCATTTTCCTCTTCTCCCTTTGTCGTAAATGTAGAAAATGTTGTTGCTGATGTCTCTGACAATGTTGTTGGTCCCCATCAAAACAATGAGGAAACCAAATAGCCTTAATAGAGGTCAGAACTAACCCTCAGTTCCAAGAAAGAGTGAGACAGTATAAACGGCTTGCTTAGATCCACACTGTCAGTTTTAAACTTCCAGAATCTTCCCCATTTGTGGCACCCCTCATCAGCAGGAAGTAGCCAGAAGATGTCTACGGCCTTATTCCCCAGTACTTCATGTAATTTTGAAGCTACAACTGACAGTGGGGAAATTTTAACAGCTAGATCTTAAGTTAACGTGAGAGAAGCCATTTCAGGGAAAGGAAGCAGTATTGTAACTATGCCCCTGACTCACTAGTCTTGGTGAATATATTCTAGCCTGCTCATAGCCTCGATGATTAAGCACCTCTTGCTTTTACAAAATACATGATCTGCTAGTTCTATGACTCTTGCTTACATATATCTCTCAGCTGTGATAAGTTTCTTCTCAGAGTTCCTCAGGAACATGACAACCTCCAGAAAGAAAAATTCTGCACTGGTACCCATCACAAATGACAGAAGAAAGAGATAATGTGGTGCCTTGAAGTTCACCACACTGGATAATTGATATCCCTAACCCCCCCCCCCTTCCCTGCCCTTTCCCCTATGCAACTGCCTCAAGATTCTGTATGATTCTAAGATGGTTCTTCAGGACACTAGTCCACCATCTTCCAATTATGCTGGCTAATCATGTAAATTTTCCTTTCTCAACCACTGGCTTGTTTCCAATTGATTGGCACCAGATTGCGGTGAGCAGAACGAGCCCTATTTTGCTCAGTTACACCCCTAGAAGGGAGACCTTGCCTAAAACAATGCTTTCTTTGCTAATAATTTCCTTTGAGGAAGATTTGCCCTGAGCTAACATCTGTGCCAATCTTCCTCTATTTTGTATGTCGGTCACTGCCACAGCATGGCTGCCACAGGCTGAACTTAACCACTAGGCCATGGGGCCTGCCCCATTCAATAAAGCCAATTTGATCTTTTAAATTACTCCATTCATTTTTTGCTATTTAACAGGGTATACACCCAGAAGTGGAATTGCTGGGTCATATGGTAATTCTGGGTCCATGTAAATCTACTCTAATTTTGAGGAACCACCAGACTGTTTTCCAAAATGGCGGCACCATTTTACGTCCGCCAGAAACGCACAAAGGGTGACACATCTGTTTTTACACTTGTGTTTCCACTGATAAGCCAAAATCTGTCATGTTTCCAGAGGTTTAACACGTCTGTCCAGGGACTCCTGTTCTTGGACCTTTCTTCTCCTGCCCTGGCCCACGGAACAGTGTTAACAGAACCCCGTGGGCCCTCGTCCCACCAGGTCGCCTCCCAGAGCCCCAAGACGGTAATTCTACGCGGACACTGGGGAAGGAACACCGCTGCGTGTGGGGTGGCGTCCCGGTCTCGTCCACTCGCCCAGCCATGTAGGGAACAACAGCCCGTAGCGGAGAAGCCAGGCCCGACCGCTCGAGGCCGGCGACCACCTGCCCACAGCCACCTCCTCCCCAAGCGAGCTGAGGCCGCTTCCCAGCGCTCCGTAGTGACGTCAACAAACTCTCCCTCTGCGCGTGCGTGGCCCCCCCCCCCCCCCCGCGCCCCCCGGCAGGCGTTGCCGGGGCGACGGCACGGCCCTGCCGACGCCCCGGCCTGGCCAAAGTGCGCAGTCTCGGCACTTCCCCGCGCTCCGCCCCACCCCGCCCGCGGGGAAACGGTCGCGCGGCGATGACGTCGCGGGGGCCTGGCCGGGCGTCGCGGACTGTGGAGATGGAGGAAAAGGAGCAATTACGGCGACAGATACGCCTCCTGCAGGGTGGGTCGGGCCGGGCCGGGGTCGCGCGTCCCTTTCTTTCTTCTCACCTCATGGCGGGCCCCCACCTGCCTCTCCGAACAGGGTCGCTCCCCGCCCGTGGTCTCGACGGCCGGGTCAGGTGGGGTGGGGAAGTGGGTAGGGTCGGGCAGGGGGTGGGGGACCCGGAGGGGCTTCCGGACCGGCCGGGGTTAGCCCCCTGCCCAGGTTTCGTCCGACGGGTAGTGCGGACCCTTCCGGCGCTGCGGCGGGTGGCGGCGGGCCGTCGCTTAGTAACCGGCGGGAGGCGCCCCCCACCCCCAACGGGCAGGCCAGTCCTCGGCGCCCCCTCGCTCTCGGCGCCCGGCAGTGCGGCGTGGTAGAGCCGCCCGGGACCAGGGGTGTGTTTCTTCCCCGGGCGCCCGGTTTTGCGCTCCTCCCCTCGGGACAGTCACACCCCCCTTGATATTCCAGGCCCAGGCTCCCCGAGCCTCAGTTTCTACCCTTTTCAAATTTTAGACCTGAGTTGGACTTTCTATACTTGGTAAAGAAATTCCTTTTTGAGGTTATTCTCACGAAGAGAAGACTTAAGGACTTGGAAAGTGTGTATGGGGGAGAGTCCAGATGGTCTGGTGGGGCCCTGAAGCCACTTCTTGGGATTCCTCCATACCTGTCCTGAGGTGTCACCAGGTCTGGACGTGGCTCTCTTTGGGCCTGGGGGCAGGACCTGTGTTGGGGGAGTGTTGTAACTGAGAGGCTGGCTACTGGTTTGTTGGTCGAGTTGTAACGCCCTGGGTTGTTCCTGACAAGGTCTGTGCCCACTCCCCACCCCACTCCCCCTGCCCCCTGAACAGCTACCCAGAGCTTCCTTTGAAAGGGTTGTGTCAGTCCACTGCACTGGGCTCCAGACGATCAGGCCCCTCCTCTCCTTAGGGGAGGATGGTGTGACGTTCTTGTCAAGTGTGGAGTGCCCAGTGTTGTCAGTTGCATTGCATTCATTGACCTATGTGTCAGGCAGGAAGATCACTAAACTTTGGTCCTGCACCCTTTCCAACTGTGGGCAAGCAGAGGGCCTCCTGGCTGACTGACTCCCTTCTTGTCCAGGCATTACAGCATGGGGCCTTGCTGGTCTCTTCATATCGAGTGACATTTCCCCTCAAAGGATTGTGGGCCCAGCATAATATTCCCGGCAAATAGAGAATGTTGCCAAAGGGTGCGTTTTCAGGATAAGTGGCCGGAAATAGGCTGAAGTAGGACTGATGGAAAAGGCTCATGGAAAAGACAGGCCTGGGGGCCTCAGTGGTTCTCAGGCACTAGGGGCTGCCCCTCCTGCACTGGGACCTGGCAGGGACTGAGGGCTGAGGTGGCGTCGGGGCTGTCTTGTCAGCTGGTGGCAAGGAGATTGTCAGTAGTTTCTTATTGATTTTACTCTCACCCTCTGGTTAACTGAGCCTGTGATTCTGTCTTTTCAGGTCTGATTGATGACTACAAAAACCTCCATGGCAGTGCCCCTGTCCCAGGCACCTCAGCCGCTTCTCGATGGCAGCCACCCGCTTACAACAGCAGCAGGGCCTTCAGTGCTCGCTACCCTTGTCCGAGCCGGAGGGGCTTCTCCCCAAACCACGGGCCTGCATGGCGCAAGAAATACTCCCTTGTGAATCGGCCCCCAGGGTCCTTGGACCTGTCTGGCGACTGTGCCTCACGGCCGCCCCTCGGGGCCAGGAGCAGCCAGCGTTCCGACCCCCAGCAGTATGTCCTGGAGAGGCAGGTCCAGCTCAGTCCAGATCAGAACATGGTCATCAAAATCAAACCACCTTCAAAGCCGAGCTCGGCTAGTGCGGCAGGGGTCCCGCGGGGCTCCTGGGAAGAACGTGAGGACTCCCCCAGGAGCCACCACAGGCCTCAGGAAGGTGAGGGCGAGCCCCCTGGCGGGCAGCAGCAACCCTTGAGGCCAGGAAGAGCCAAGGGGAGCTGCAGTGCAGAGGACTCCCTTCTGGTCTGCCAGAAGGAGCCTGGCAAGCCCCGGGTGGTGAAGTCTGTGAGCAATGTGAGTGACAGCCCCTCGGAGCCCCAGCGGACGGTCAGTGAGAGCACAGTTTTGGTCAAGGCACACTCCATGTCCTCCACCTTGCTCCAACGTGGAGGCATGGCCCTGGGTCGGAAGGTGGGCTCTCAGTCTGTGGCAAGCTGTGTTGCACAGCTCCTTGGGGACGGAGGAGCAAATGCCAACCACCCAGATCAGCCAGCTCCCTCTGGCTTGGTGGCAGACCCAGCTAGACCAGCTTCTGGACCCAGGCAGACCCCAGAGGCCTCACTGCTTGTGTCCTGTCGAACCAATAAGTTCCGGAAGAACAACTACAAATGGGTGGCTGCCTCGGCGAAGAGTCCCCGTGCTACTCGGAGGGCCCTCAGTCCCAGATCTGCCTCAGAGAATGTGAGCAAGACCCCCCTTGGCACAGCAGAACGAGTGGACAAGCCGCAGCTCAGAGCCAACCTGGATGCCAAGCCCAGGAGGTCGGCCATGTCCTCCACACCTGGGGCCTCCCCCAGCAAGTACAAGTGGAAGGCCTCCAGCCCCTCTGCCGCCTCTTCCTCCTCCTTCCGTTGGCAGTCAGAGGCTGGCAGCAAGGACCATGCCTCCCAGCTCTCTCCAGTCCCATCTAGGTCCCCCCCAGGGGACAGACCAGCAGTGGGACCCAGCGACTTGAAGCCCCTCTTCAGTGAGACCCCGATCTCGGCTTACAAAGTGAAGAGCCGTACCAAGATCATCCGGAGGCGGGGGAGTGCTAGGTATGTGTCCCTGCTGCCACCCTAGGGTCCTGTCTGGGCAGGCGGGGGTAAGACTGGTCCCAGTGAGCTCCTTCCTTGGTATGCAGAGCCAGTGGGATGGCCCACCTGCAGGAGTGTGGGAAGAGGAAATGAAGCATCACCTGGCACCCTGCCAGGTCAGGGCTGAGCATGGAATGTTGGGTGTGGTGCCATTAACGTTCCCACTAGGAATGAGGCTGGGGTTACTGCTGTGCCTTACAGATGAGTAAGGGGGGCTCAGCATGGCCAGGGGCTTGCCTGGTGCCCCCAGCTAGGTGAGGACAGTTGGAAGTGGGTGCCAGGAAGCCCACCTTTTCTCCTGTTGGTGAGAGACCGGAAACCGCTAGGGCACAACCACAGGGTTTGTGGATGGCCTGCTTTGTGCCTGGGCCAGGCACTGGGCTAGCAAACCCAGGGTGCAGTGTGTCTGCGGGAGGGGTCATTCTTCCACCAGGGAGGAAGGCTGCCCCCTTGGCGGCCAGGTACTGGGTAAGTCACCACCTCCTTGAACATGAGTCACTTTCCTGGCCCTCTACCCTCGCAGACTGTGAGGAGGCTCAAAGATGATGTCATGGCTCAGTGCTTGGTCTGGGGTCAGGGACTTAATCGTGGGAGCTACTAATGGCAAGGGCAGAAGACCTGCCTCTACCATCAGACATGGTGGCACGTGCCATCCTCGCTGTGATTCCCCCTCCGGAGGTCCTTCCTACTGTCTGACCTTGGTCTTTGGCCCTGCTCTCCCAGACAGGTGCCATCTTGGATTATACAGGCTTCCTGGCCTCCCCTCACTTTTTCTGGCTGGCAGCCTCCTCTGTTTCAGCAAGTGTGGAAAGGGGAGCTGTGAGAAGTAGCCCTTCCCGCAGAGAGGGCTGGGGAGGTTGATGGCAGCTCTTCCTCTGGGATGGCACCCTTCTCCTTTGTGCCCCTCCAGCCCCATGTTGGGGCTCATCTGGGCTAGGGAGATGGAGAAGACGTGTGTGGACACACCTGGCAGGGGTCAAGGGCTGGGGCCGCTCTCCTCTGCTCTTTGCCTGCCCTGGCTCCAGGATCCTCCATGGTTGTGGCTGGGAGCCTCACTGCCGAGGGTGAGGGGAGCAGCCATCAGCCAGCTGCTGTGGCTGATTAGGTGAGAAGGCAGAGCGGGTTGGGCTGGAACCCACTGGGGCTGGCTGCCTCCTGGGGCCGATTCCATGATGCTGGGATCCATGGCACTGGAATCCAGGTAGGCAAGGGGGTGGGGAACTGCCCATCAGGGAGCCTCTTGGGAGCTGCTTGCTTGTTATTTCTGCAGCCTTCCCGGGGACAAGAAGAGCAGTCCCCCACCTGCTGCCACTGCCAAGAGCCAGTTCAGCATGCGGCGGAGACAGGCCTTCCGGGGGAAGAGCAGCCCTGTTTTGAAGAAGACCCCCAACAAGGGCCTCATGCAGGTCACCCGGCACCGGCTTTGCTCCACGCCTCTAAGCCGAGCCCACCTCTCCACCAAGGAAGGTAGGACCAGCAGGAGGGGCTCTGGGAAGCGGGCTGAGCTGGGCCTGGGAGCCCCACCTCTCCCTGGGCCTGCGCTGGCTCTGCTCGCCTGTTAGGAACGACCTTTGCCATCTACCTTGAGCTGTCAGGGCCCTGGCCCAAGAGTGCTCAGCCTAGTGGGCTGTGGCTGGCCTGGGCTGGTGAGTGGAGGAGGGGAAGGGCCGGGGCCCTGTTCCCTACACTCTAGGTGGGGAGATTCTACTGGGCAGGCATGTGGCAGCCTTTTCAGTGCATCCCTCTGTAGGCCGAGCAGGTTTGGCCCTGGGCAGTCCCATCTGGGACTTGTGCTCCACCGCTGTGCTGCACCTGGTGTTTAGGGGACCCAGCTGAGGGCACTGTCCTTGGCAGGCCAGCAGGGCTTTGGAGAAGGCTCTGGGGGAGTGGTTACCTGGGTAGAACTGAGCACCTGTGTGGGAGCTGGTCACACAAGGGTGGAGTGTGGGGTCCCAGGTGGAGGGCTGATTGGGGCCACAAGGGAGACGTGAGGAAGTGAGGCTGGAGGGTTCTGACTGTCCACCCATCCTTCTTTGGCTGCCACATCCTGTGTGCTGTGGTGAGTGTGGACTTCGTCCCCGGGTGACAGAGCAAAGGGGGCCCGATGATGGTGCCTGGTGGCCACAGTGAGGTGGCTGGATTGGAGGTTGGGCCTTGGCTGCAGAACTGACTGAGAATGGAGAGAAGGTGGTGGGTTGACCAGTGGCCGGGCTGCCCCAGGACTGACTGGGGAGGATGAGTTGAAGATGCCCCCAGCTTTGGTAGGCCAGCAGGGGATGGCTGAGCCCCCAGGGAGGTTGAGGGCAGCTGGGGGTTCAAGTGGCCTCTTGGAGCAGCTGGGAAAAAGGCCAGGAGATTGTACTTGTGGACCTGTGGACCTCTGTGGGGACTCCTGGCTCCTTCAGCTCTTCTCTGTCACAGTGTTGTCAGAGCCAGCAGAGGTCTGGGTAAGCGGAAGAGAAGTTACAGGTGGAGATCTGTCCTCAGAGATGAGCTGCCACACCGGCCACCTGTGGGAGCTGTGTGTGTCCCTGAGCCTCTCCGCATCCCAGTCCAGATGCTGGGGGTCCAGGAGTCATGAGGCAGAGGTACTCCCTTCTGCCCTCCTGAGGCTTGCGTGCTGAGACAGTTCCATGGCTACTTGCCATGAGGAGAGTCTGTCGAGGCAAATAGAGACCAGGTAGCCAGACAGGCCCTTCGAGGAGGTGATAGTTCAGGGAGACTTGAATGACAAGGACGTCACATGAGGTGTCTTGCGAGAGGAATGTCCCAACCAGGAGCCCCAGCTGGCCCCAGCCTGGTGGGTCCTCTGTGCTCAGGCTCGTCTTCCTTAGCTAGTCTGAATGTGAGCAGACAGTGTGATCTGGACCCTGCATGTGCCCAGCTGGAAGGGCTGCCCTGGTCCATTGCTCTCAGAGCAGCAGCATCCCTGCCTTAGCTCTCTAGGCCTGGGTCTGGCTTGCCTGGGAGTCACTGCTTCCCGTCCTGCCTTCTTGAGCCTTTCCTGGCACCAGTGCTCTCTGGGGAACTGGATTCCTGGAGTGCTGGTGAGCATCTGCTGGGCATCAGGCCTCCTTGCTGGGCCTGGAAGCAAGTGTTTGTGGAGCAACTGCTGGGCCGGGTGTTGGGTGTGCCAGGGATGCAGTAGACAAGGGCCAGGCCTCAGGGCCCCCTCCTGACTCCCTGGGGTGCTGTGTCTTGATGCAGGGGTGGGCACTGAGGGTCCTGATGCAGGGGTGGTCACTGAGGGTCCCAATGCAGGGGTGGGCACTGAGGGTCCTGATGCAGGGGTGGGCAGTGAGGGTCCTGAGGCAGGTGGGCATTGAGGGTCCTGATGCAGGGGTGGGCACTGAGGGTCCCGATGCAGGGGTGGGCACTGAGGGTCCTGATGCAGGTGGGCAGTGAGGGACCTGATACAGGGGTGGGCACTGAGGGATTGTGGGTGTCCTGGGCGGGCACACCTTGACTTCCAGCCTGTGCTCTTGCCGTGTGTCAGCTGCTTTACCAGGAGTTCAGCAGAGCTGGCCTTGACTGTGGCTTGGCCCCAAGGAGCGTGGTCTAGGGGCAGACAGGCCTGAGACAGACTGTTTCTGTCTCATGTGGTAGGCATTCCTGAGGAATAAGTGCCACATGGTAGAGAAGTTCATTCTGTCTCATGGGCTGGGGACCTGCAGACTGAGGAGCCCTCTCCAGACAGGGCAAGGCCAGCAATAGCTGGAACCCTCCACATGAAGCTGCGCTTTGTGGCCAGGTGGGCAGTCCACAGTGTTCTCTTTCCCTGCTCTGGGCGGGAGGGCTCTGGTGTGGCTTAGGAGGCTGGGATGAGGGCTGCCCCAGGCACAGGAAAAGCCTGGCAATGGCCTTGCTGCAGGAACTGTTGGCTGAGGGGCTGCCGAGGAGCTAGAGAGCCCGGCAGAGCCATATGGGCAATGTCCTGGGGCCATAGCCTGGAGCTGGCATGAGGGCAAAGCAGAGACGTTCTAGGATGCTCATGCTGGCTGCCAGCTGGACTAGCATGGAGGCTGAGCCTGCACATTTGGTAAGCAGGCTGAGTCGGGGAGAGAGGAAGGCTGTGTGCGTCCTCCTGGGAGCTGTGCCGCAGGCTCAGCCTTTGCTTGCTGGTGCCCGTGGCTTGCTCTTGCCCAGGACGGTTACCTTGTTAGGCTTAGAGCAGAGTCGGAGTAGGCTGGGGATGACGGAGCCTGTCTCCCACGGGCAGGGCAGGTGCAAGTGCTGTGTAGGAGGAGGAGAAAGGCTTTGGACCAGCCACTCTGGGGATGTGGGGTGGGATTGCAGTCTTGAGGGGGCTGACACAGCTCCTGTCTTAGGAGGTGAATGAATAATCTCGTAATTATAGACAGACACAATAACTATGGCACAGAAAGCCCTGGGAGGGAAGTGGAGGAGAGAGAAGGGAGAGAGTTCTTTTGGGGGACGTGCTTGGAGAAGGCTTCTACTCACTCATCCGCTTATCCATCCCCCATCCATCCTTCCGCCATCCATCCATCCTTCATCCATACGTGCTCCATCGACCCATTTGTCCACTTATTGATCACCACTTATCCATCCCCCCGTCTGTTTTCCATCCATTCGTACTCCACCCAGCCATTCTCCATCCGTCAGTCCTTCATCTACCATCTATCCATCCATCCACTCATTTATCCACACATCCATCCATCCTCCATCCGTCTATCCTCCATGTTCTACCCATCCTCCACCCCCATTTATCCATCCATCCATCTATCCTTCCATGTTCCGTCCATCCTCCATCCATCCATCCATGCCCTGATCCCTCGCCATCCACACCCTCCCATCTATTCAATAAACATATATTGAGCACCTTTGTGCAGGGCATTGTGTTGTCTCTTGGGGATGCTGTGGATGCTGGAGCCATGTTGTGGTGGTGGAGACAAGCAGCTACCTGGGTACTTGTAAACAGATCGAAAAGATGCTTTCAGGTGGTAAAAGCAGTCTGAGGAGAAGAAAATGGATAATGCAGTAGAGAGCTGCTGGGAGGGGCAGGGGTGGTGTTAGCAGGCAGTCAGGGGCTTCTGGGGGGAGGTGATGCCTGAGCTGAGACCTGAGTGAGGAGAGCAGTGAACAGTGCACATCTCTGAAGGTGAAGGGAACAGGTGGGAATGAGCTTTGCCGTGTTCCAGGAGCAGAGAGAGGCCCTGTGTGGCTGGCATCCTGGAGGGTGGGAGGGGCTGAGGCCAGAGGGCCGGTGGGACTACATGATGGGGAAGGGTCGTGTAGGCGACAGTAAGGGAAGGAGGTTGGTTCTGGTTATGCAGGGAAGCCAGAGTGGGACAGGGGAGGGACCTGGGACCTACATGAGTGTGCTCAAGGGCATGAGGGGGCTGTGTTGGGTGTCCCCCCAGGAGTGTCCAGCAGGCCTGGAGGGGGCAGTGCAGCAGGATGAGCCTGTGGGTGAGGATTTGAATGCCAGGCCAAAGAGTGGGATCTTCATCGATATGGGCAGGGAGCTCATGGAACATGCTCGCACAGAGACGTTAGATGCTGGGCAGGTGGCCCCAGGCATGGCCACCTTGGGACCCTGAGGTGGGCAGAGGTCCTTGTGGTGGGGATAGGAGGGAGGATGAGCATTTCCCTGGGCTGAGGGCTGTGATAGGGTCAGCGTGTGGCTCCCCTAGGCCCCTCCTGCAAGGCCTGCTGTCTCCCCTCTCCTGTCTCCCGTCTCCCCGCCTCCCTCCCTCCCTACTCTGCCTGCCTCCATGTCCTGGGCTGGGGGCTCCTGGGAGGACCAGCCTGGCTGCCTCACACACACTTTCATTTAATGCTGTAGGTGCTTGGGGTGAGTGAGTCCTTCTGGCTCTTCCTTGATAGGCTGGAGCACCTGGTGTGTGTGTGTGTGTCCACATTGCCTAGGTCATGCTCTCCTGCCTCCTGAAAGCTGCAGACCCTGGGCTAGAGGCCAGCCAGCAGGGCCTCCTGTGGATGGGGTCAGGGGGCAGGGGTTGTTTCTTCATCTTGATGCGTTGAGGCTTCTCTTCTCGGTTTCCCCACACAAATGCTAGCCCCAGGTCCAGCGGTCCTCTTAGACAGGGTTGGGGAGGGACCTGACCCCTTCTGGGCTCCTGCACCGGCCGTGGGAGGGAGGGAGGGGCTGAGGGGCCTCCAGAAGCTGCCCGCAGCACAGCCCCAGGTCCCAATATCAGCCCTGCCAGCCTGGTGGCCGGCAGAGGGCGCACTTGCCCCTCTTATCCTTCTGCCCACCTTTTTCTGGTAATTGATTGCCTAATTTCCTCTTTATGTGAAAGAAAGCAGATATCAAGTAATTTGCAGCAATAACCTGCTAATGCTGGGCCAGTATCGAAACTCCCCTGTTCATTTCAAGTGGCAGATAAAATACTAATACATAATTATCCTTGCAAATTGGATTGTTTTAAATAACCAAAAGGCTACGGCCAGGAGAAAGCGATCCCATCTCCCTTGAGTTACTATTGCAGCGTAATTGCCGCCTTCAATCAATTTCCCTGGCATTAGAAATTCCATCACAATCAACATTAAGCTTTATTCATTGTGATGGCTAAGAGCCGGGCCATTTCTCCTCTTTTTCTTAACTGGCAAAATTAATCAGGGAAAAGATTTTAAACATTTACCCGTGCGAAAGAGGTCAGCTCTGCCACTATATTGCTCAGCAGATAAGGGGGCTAATAAAAAGAAAATTGAATTACTAATGATCACCAGGAACAGAGTATATAAAACCTGGCAATCGCCGGTTCAGGAACAGGGAGAATCAATTTTCTTGGGACAAGGTGCGCTCATTTTTTATTTTGGCGCATATTATCAGCAATTTAATTTGAGAGCGCATAAACAGGAGGAAACAGTTAGGGAGTAATGAGCCCGGAGGTGTAAAGTACCGCAGGATATATGCTGTACACAATTTATTTGGCACAACAGATAATCCGCTTTAATTGAATTCAAAAGTGCATTGTTCAGCAGGCTGGGGCCTCGCCTCGGGGACTGACTGACTCCTCCTCTTGCTTTCCCTCCTCTGCCTCCCGTCCCCCTCCCCTGCCCTCTGATCCCCTGCCCAGTTCCCTGGACCTAGAGTCAGACTTTGGCTAGGGGGCAGCCCGGAGGTTGCCATTTGACCCCCTCTGCTCCCATGGGAGCTGAGGGCCAGGAGGGTGGAGGGTCTCCCCCTCAGCTGTCGGTGTGCCTCCGACCTTCGTTCCTTCTTTCTCTGGGGGATGGGTCCTTTGGCAGCTGGGGAATTGAGAGATGACCGAGGGGAGGTGCATTTGCTGAGGACTGGTGCGGACTACTGCATCTCAGCTGCACAGAGACCCTATTGATCTGTCTCAGGGCGGACAGGCACTGAAGGCAGAAGAGAGGAAAACCTGTTAGACCTCAGAAACGGTTTCCGGTTTACCATCCATGTAATTGCGGCAATTAGTAATCCCAGTGTGCAGTGCTTATAGTATGCATAGCCCACGAGGCTCTCCCTCCCGTGCAGTGCCCGGGGATTCAGGGCCAGCTCTGTGGTTCGTCCTCCTCTAGCCACATTGGGCCCAGTGCTGCGACTCGGGCTGCCCTGAGGTGACAGGCTTGATGCGTGCCTCTGAACCTGGCTCCCTGTATGCAGAGAGGGTGCTACTCAGCCCACACGCACCCAAGCAGGCCAGGAGGGAGGGCCAATGCACTTGCCTGTGGCATGGAGGCTGGTGGCTCACCTGATACCCTGGGCCCTAGGCTAGGGGGCTTCATGGTGGCAACAGGTCATGGGATTCCTACCAGCCACTTGGCAATGTTTGCCGTCGTGTGCCAAGGAGAAGCCATGGGTGGGCAGGCAGGTGGGTGGGCTGTGGTGTTGTCACCTCCAAGAAGTCGCTGGGGTGGGATGGCCCCTCTGCCTTACCTGACCGGGACGCTGGACGTGTCGTGATAACCTCCCTCCTTGCTCTCCCCTGCCTGTCTTGAGCCCGGGGCCCTGCTGTGAAAGCCCGGGACTGCACAGACAAGTGGCCAGCGTGGTGAGTGAGGGGGTGGGCCTGGGGGTTGCTCAGGGCGGTGTGGGCAGGGCTGTGGTGGACAGGAAGGGCCCAGTTTTCGTGGTCTCAGGTGTGGACCTGAGGGCTGCCGAAGCTTTCACAGGAGCCAGGCCTGCCTCTGGCTGAGAGCTCGCAGGGCATGTGGTGAGTGCTTGCTACATGTCCTTTCATCTGCCATGCCAGTGACATGGTTTGGAGGAACTACTGTCACCTATTTACAGGTGAGAAGTGGGAGGTGTCCATTCGCCCTAGGTCACTGGCAGAAAAGGCAGGCATGGTCTTGGACGCTTGTCTGGACCTCGATGGGTCACCATGGTGGTAGCCAGTGTGGAGCTTCTCTGGCTGGCGTCCCCCAGAGCTGGGGTGGCCACCCTGCATGAGTGCAAGTGTTCCCCGGAACCGGGACACCCATTCTCTGAGTTTCTGCAAGGAAGTGCTCGGGGAGTCCCTCCCTGTGTGAGCTCCCCGTGGAGCCCCTCCTCTGGCCTGACCCCCTCAGTACCTAAGCCCCTCACCAAGCCCCCTGGGTGGCTGTCCTACCCTCCCCTAGCCCCAGAACAGGGACCTGTGGAGGCCTTGGTTCCCTCAGGTACACAGTGCTCACTGGGCAGTGGATCCCACCCACTGGCCCCCTAGTCCCTGGATGGGGCTCTGTGGGCTGACTGCAAGGGGACAGCCTGGGGCTGCCCCCCACTCACTGCTGGTCATTCAGTCCTCAAGGGCCTGCCTTGAGGCCGTCCCTTTCCTCCAGTGCCTTCCTGTTCCTGTAGAGGTCAGAGCAGACCTTATCAGCTGCCCGGGTCTGCTCCTTGAAGCCTATGGGGATGCACTGAGATTGTCCAGGGATGCTGTGGGGCTCTCGCTGAGCCAGCACCAGCTCAGAAGACTTGGGCTGCACCTGCGGGGAGTTGCTGGCTGCATGCTCTATGCCCCAGTAGCCCCTTGCGCAGCTGCCGTGGGGGCTTTTAACACCGTCCTCACTTCGCCTCCTGCTCTGAAGTCCTGTGGTTCCTGGTTCATGGAAAAACTCAGCTCAGGCTGTCTGCCTGCCCTGCCCTTCTCTGACCAGGCGCCACCCTTCTCACATGCCCCACCCTTCTCTGACCAGGCCCCACCTCCCCTCTGACCACGTGTGCCCCTGGAGCAGGGGCAGGCTGTGAGCCAGGCAGCAGCGCTGCAGCACTGCTTTCAGGAGGCAGCTAAGAAACCTGCTGCTTGGCACTGGGCAGTCCTGTGCATGGCCTGTGTTGGCCTCAGGGTTGTGGGAGGGTCAGTGGGCAGAGGGGGCAGAGCAAATCCTCCACAGGAAGAAGGCGTTCTCACCACTAGTGCTCGATGAGGGTGCTTTGGGATGGTTGGGAGCAGATGGGTCGCTAGCTTAGAGTGGCTGTGCCCTACCCTGCAGGCGGGCTGCTGGGTGGACCCTCTGGGCTGTGTGGCTCTCTGGGAGGCTCATTGTCATGGAGGATGGGCTTTCGGTTAGTGCCCAGACTCCAGGGCACAGTGCCTGCAGCAGATAAGCCTGGTGATGGAGGCGTCACTGCCTGCCCAGGGCCAGCCTCTGGAGCACGGCATGGTGCGGCACTGGCCCCGTGGCCCTCCTCACAGTGCCGGCTGGCACTCTTCTCCTGGGTTAGCCGGAGGCTGCTGATCCCAGCCTCGTCGGGGAGTAGGAGACCTGCAGTTGAGTCCAGGTCCTGTGTTGTGGACAGGGACACAGCAGTTCTTGCCACAGCCCCAGGAGGGCTCTGGCTCCCACCCACAGCTAAGGAGGAGGAGGGCAGGTGGGAGGTTGGAGGTGGGCTTGCTGTGTCATGGCAGGGAGGACAGCAGGGCCAGGGCTGGGTGACTTTCCCACGGTGTCCCCGTGCTCTCCTATCGTGTGCTGGGAAGCATCTGGGGCTCACATCCCGGGCCTTTCCCCAGGGGCCAGCGATCACGGGTCAGGAGCCTCCCGGCTGGTGCTGGCATTGCCTCCTTCCATTTCCACATCTGTGACCGGGACCAGGGGTTGTCTCCCAGGGGTGGCTGGGCTTATTGAAGGAGTGGGTCAGTCAGGTGTTTAGGGTGGGGCTTCACAGATGCTAGATGGGGCAGCTGCTGGAGTTTCCTGCTGCAGCGGGGTCTGCGATCCGTCATCATTCACTGGTATGCAGTTGGGTCATTCAGTTTTACTACAGCAAACACCGTGCAGGGTGTGAGAGCAGTTAAATCCAGAGTCCTGCTTTCACAGGGAAAAAGAAAGTGCTGAATTAGGCGCTACGGAAAGCAGCCGTGGTGCCCTGTGAGTCCCGTGTAAATATTCCGGCGTGTGGAGGCCTCTGATTTTACATTTGTCGTGGCTGTGCTAATTAATTATTCTGTAAGAACTGGCATAAGAGTGCATGTCTGTGTGCACGTGACACTCATGTGGCTCAAGGCAGGCTGGGAGCCTTGACGGGGCTGTGACCTCTGTGTGGCTGGGTTGCCCAAGTGATGCTGTGAGGCTGAAGCCCCGGAACCTGCCAGCCGGACTCCTGGGCAGGGAAGGAGTGATGATGTTCTCCGGATGGCCGGAGCTCACACCACTGGGTCTGGGGAGCATCCTTCTTGTGGGCCTCGGCCAGGTTGGGGACAGCTTGGGCTGCTCCTTGTGTCTGATAAGTGGAGAGGGTGTGCCAAGGGTGGCATACCCCTGTGTCCTGGCCCACCGAGCCCAGCCTGATCTGAGGATCCCTCTCAACCCAGTGGGCTTGCAGGACCCTGGCATCAGTGGGCACTGGGGTACAGGACGAAGGCTCTGCATAGCCACCTTGTCTCGGGCTGTCTCAAGCCCACCAGCTGCTGACTCCATGGCCCTGCCCTCCCCCTCTGCTCCCAGTGCTCTTCCTGTGGCCTGCCCCTGGGTTGGTCTGTTCCCCCAGCTCTCCTGGGCCTGGCCCCTCCCTTCCCTAGGGAAAGGGGTTCAGCATCAGGGGGGCTGCCTGGTGAAAGGGCGGGCAGCTCCCCCCTGCTGGAGGTGGAATGTGGCCTTCCAGTTCCCTGGACTTTGGCACCTTATCTCCACAGCTGTCAGAAGGGTGCTGGGCACCCCCATCCAGGTCCTGGGTCCCACTCCTGCTTCCTGCTGGGGACAGCCCGCCCCCTGCCTCTTTTGACCCCGCCCAAAACCCTCACCTGTGGACACCTGCTGTGGCACCAGGCCTTTGGCGTGCTCCGTGTTAGTGGATCCCTCAGGGCAGAGCTGAGCATGGCCAGAGCTCCCCATGGATGTGGGTCTCGGTCAGGGCCCCCCATGTTCCCAACCGACTGATGGTTTCCCATGCCAGCTGTACATTGGTATGCTGAAGTGAGGTCCTGGTAGGGAGGAAGTGCCACTTCCTCTTGATGTCTCCTGGTACTGGGTTGGTGTGGCAGGAGCAGGGGGGCTGCCGGCCCGAGGAGCTGTTGAGGCAGGGGCTGGGAAATGGAAGGTCTCTGGGGGAGGAAGCAGCCTTGGCTGGTGCCTCCTGCCCACAGGGCACCTTGTCTTCCTGTTACTTACCCGTTCCTCTGTGCCATCTCTGATCCTGGTAATCAAACGGTCACTGAGTATTGCTGAGACCTAGACGCTGTACTGGGTATGTGGCTGATGGCCCAGCCCGCGAGGTCCCCTCTGGCATGGGGACGAAAAGGGATGATACCAGCACAGATGTGACTCTTGGTGGCAGAGAGAAGACAGAGACTGGCCGGCTGGCTGGGAGGCAGGGAGATGGCGCTGGGCTGGGCAGGGCTTCCTGAGGGCCAGCAGGTGGAAAGGAACCTGGGGACAGGGTGAGGGTGCGTGCTGAGCAGAGTGCACGGTGAGCGCCGACAGGGGCAGTGCAGGTGTCTGAGCAGGTGTGACTTTCCTTCACCTGGAGTTGCCTGGCATGAAGGCACACCCGCACACTGACAAGTGAACACACCAGGCAGGAGGACCCACAGCTGCCTGACCCTCTTTCTTCTCCCAGCCTCCAAGAAGGCTGTTTGCAAGGCTGCCAGCACCTTGGCTTCATTAGTTCTAAGTGTTAGGAATGTCTTTCTGCCCCGCCTCCTACTGACACGCTGCCCAGTGGACTGTGTCCCTGTGTAGCCAGAACCAGCTGTCAGCGCCCCGTCCTGGGCACGGGCTTGGAGGGAGGCAGCCAAGGGAGGGAAGAAGCCAAGTTAAGTTTGTTGAGTGACTGTTGTTCCAGACCCTGAGCTCAAGGTGGCCCACTTACCAGGGACAGAAAGTGAGGCAGGGGAGGGACCTGTTTCTCTGCAGGCGGCAGTCTGTACCTGAGTGTGGGCCTGTGTGCCTTTGTGTGGCCTGTGGAGGCTGCTGGGCTCCATGCCAGCTACAGGGCACACAGTGGGTGTCACCACTGAAGTGGAGACAGGGTGGGAGGAGCTCAATGGTCCCAGGCAGGGATGGCAGGTGCAGGAGCTGCTACATGACTGGCAGAGTCCAGGTGGGCAAGGAGGCGAGGAAGCAGGCCTGGAGAGGCCTCCTGGGAAGGGGTGCAGAGGCACAGGCTGCCCCCGAAGGGCCTGCTCACTCCCAGTCCACGAGCCCCCTCCTGTCCCTTGGTAAGAATTTGGTACAAGCTGATGTCCAGGCTGGCGGCTGTGTTTGAGTCCTGGGTGACAGAATCCTATCAGGGCATCCAGGAGCTAAGTGGGGATGCTCCTTGGAGATGCATGCAGACGGGGCCAGGGCATGGAGGGCCCAAGTGCCAGCTTCAGTGTGTGCTGTCAGTCTGAGTGGTGCCTGATTGGTGGGTGGCCCTGAGCTATGCTGAGGATGCCTTGGCATCAAGTTAGTGGCCAGTGGCCTCAGCAGGTCACCGGCCTCTCAGCCTCCTTTTCCTCCTCTGCACCTTGGGGTGGATGACAGACCTCTGCCTTGAGGACTAGTGGGTCACACCTGGCTGCAGAAGGCCTGGGGGTCTGAACTCTTGGCCCTGGGGAGGACTGGAGTGGGGCCACCACTTCTCTGCCACTACCCTCGTGGGTCCCTGGGGCCTCCTTTCCCTGCTGTCTCTTGTTCCCTGTGGCATTTGGAGCTGAAACCAGGGTACCAGGCCTGAGGGGCGTGACCCAGCTGACCCCTCGGTGCCTCCTGGTCGGGACGTTTTTCACAATGGAGAAGGAGCCAGGATGAGTGCTTGGTGCTGGGTGGCCTGGCTGGGGCCAGGTGCCTGTGACTTTGGGATGCCCTGAGACCATTCCCCAGCACAGTACCATCCCCTCAGGGCTGCTAAGAGCTAGAGTGGCAGCCAGGCCATCCGTGAGCTCCAGGTCGCAGCGCTGGGAGCTGTGTGGGGGAAGTGCCTGTGAGGCCTGTGCATTCTGGGCAGACTTCTTTCCTGCTGAGGACAGGTGGACGGAGGAGGAAGACCACCCCGGCCATGGTGGGGACATGGTTTCCCCAGGGTGGACCTTCTGGTTCAGGCCTCTGGAGAGGGACAGTAGCTGAGTTTGGGGAGGACAGCAGTCCCGTGGCCTGTCCCCTCCTATGGCCTCAGCTGCCTAAGGTTGGGGCTTTGGTGCCTGGCCCTGTGGGAGAAGCCCGGCAAGGCTTCCATCACTCCCAAGGGACCTGCACCGAGAGCCCCTTCACCTGCATACCTCGGCCTGGACATGTGCTGGCCCGGCGGTAACACAGTGGACTCTTTCTCTGAGACTCTGAGAGCCAGCGGTGTGGCCCTGAGCCAGGTCTGAGCTGCCCTTTCCTGTCCCTCTGCTCGGCATGGGGATAGGGGGGCCAAAGTGGGCAGCTGTGTTTGGGCCCAGAGATGGGCATTTCGAAAAGGAACTCTGGGAGTGTGTTTCTCTTTAGCCTGGCTTTCCTTATTCCTTGCGTTTTAAAGGAAGAAGCTACCGGATGGGGTGGTGGTTCATTTTCCGGATCTGGCTGCCACCTCACACTGTGTTATCCCCTTGGCTTGTGAAGGACGGGCGAGTAGATGGAGAGGCTGCAGAGCCACAGTGCCCTTCTTGCTGCCCTGGGTGCTGGGGTGGCTGATGTGTGTTTCTTCTTGACTCTGGTCTCTGAGACAGTGCCCCAAGGGGCAGCAAGTGGGGAGACGGGCAGCTAGGGAGCAGAGGCCAGGGGCTTGGGCTGCTGTTCAGGGTCAGAGCTGACCACACAGGCCGGTGGACCTGAGCTCGGTTGCAGGGCTAGGACCAGGTGGTTGGACGGTTGGCCTTCAATCTCTCTTTTTTTCTAAAATATGTAATTGTAAGGTTATAAATTTCCCCCTAAGCATAGCTTTAGCTGTATTCTGCAAGTTGTTTTGTTTTCTTCCAAAATGTTTTCTAATTTTCGTTGTGATTTTTTTCGTTGACCCATGGCTTATTTAGAAGGGTATTGCTTCATTTCTGAACCTGTGGGGATTTCTGAAGTTACTGGTAATTACTGCTCTCTAGGCTGAGTCCGCCGTGGGCACAGTCTGTGTGGTCTCAGGCCTTTGAATTTTGCCGAGACTTATTTCATGGTCCAGGTTATGGTCAGTTTTGGTAAAGCTCTTGTGCGCACTTGAAAAGAACGGGATTCCAGTTGTTGGGTGTGGGGTCCTATGAAGTGAATTGTATTAATCCTGTTGTTCAGCTCTTCTGTACACTTACTGATTTGGGGGCGGGGAGGGCGTCTGTCTGTCCCACAGGCACTGAGGGAGGTGTGTCAAATCTTCCACTGTGCTTGTGAATTGGTTCATTTCTCTGGTTGTCGACTTTGCGTTAAATATTTTGAAGTCACTTTACTGAGTGTGAACCAGTTTAGAATTGTTATATCTCCCTGGTGGATTGAATCTTTTAATGTTATGAGATTTCCCTTTTTATCTCCAGTAATGCTTTTTGCCTTAAAGTCTGCTTTTGCTTTCTCTGATATAAGTATAGCGACACTGGTTTTCTTTTAGTTAGTATTGCCAAATGTGTGTACATATGTGTATACAGACATACACAATATATACAAATACTACATGTAATTATATGTAATTTCTGTATTATAGTAGTCCCCTCTTATAAGCTGCGGGGGATGTGTTCCAATACCCCCAGTGGATGCCTGAAACCGTGGATAGTCCCTAACCTTATACAAACTGTGTTTTTTCCTGAACAGTCATGCGTTGCTTAACAATGGAGATACATACTGAGGAATGCATCGTTAGGCAATTTCGCCCTTGTGTGAACATCACAGGGTGTACTTACACAAACCCAGATGATACAGCCTACCTGCGCACCGAGGCTCTGTGGTACTAATCTTATGGGACCACTGTCGTATATGCCATCCGTCATTGACCGAAACGCTTGTGGACTGTAATACAGATCTATGATAAAGCTTAATTTATAGATTAGGCACACTTAGAGATTAACAACAATTAATAATAGAATAATTATAACAATATACTGTAATAAAATCTACTGTAGATCTTAGCACCTCTACATACGATTTTTTTTCTTTCCTTATTAAGTCGACAACTTTCACCTTTTCACTTAAAAGAAGCACTTTACGGGGCTGGCCCCGTGGCCGAGTGGTTAAGTTCGCGCGCTCCGCTGCAGGCGGCCCTGTGTTTCGTTGGTTCGAATCCTGGGCGCAGACATGGCACTGCTCATCAAACCACGCTGAGGCAGCGTCCCACATGCCACAACTAGAAGGACCCACGACGAAGAATACACAACTGTGTACTGGGGGGCTTTGGAGAGAAAAAGGAAAAAATAAAATCTTTAAAAAATAAAAAAAATAAAAAAAAAAAAAGAAGCACTTTACAGATTCTCTTTGGCAAATCCGAATTGCCATCATCACTATTCCTCTGCTTTGGGGCCATTATGAAGTAAAATAAGGGTGACTTGAATACAAGCACTGCGATACCCCAACAGTCGATCTGATAACTGAGACAGTACTAAGTGACTCACAGGCGGGCGATGCTTACAGCGTGGATCTGCTGCACACAGGGATGATTCTCATCCCTCGAGGGACAGAGTGGGACGGTACGAGATTTCATCCCACTGCTCAGAATGGTGTGCAATTTAAAACTTAGGAATTGTTTATTTCTGGAATTTTCTGTTTAATGTTTTTGGACCTTGGTTGACCTCAGGTAACTGAAACCACGGAAAGTGAAACCACAGATAAGGGGGGACTACTGTCTGTTTGTATATTTTTTTTGTATACTGCAAATTGTTGGGGGCTTTTTTTTGAGGAAGATTAGCCCTGAGCTAACATCCGCCACTAATCCTTCTGTTTTTGCTGAGGAAGATTGGCCATGAGCTAACATCCATGCCCATCTTCCTCTGTTTTTTATATGTGGGATGCCTGCCACAGCATGGCTTGATAAGCAGTGCTTAGGTTTGTGCCCCGGATCCGAACTGGCGAACCCTGGGCCACCGAAGCAGAGTGCGCAAACTTAACCACTATGCACTGGGCCAACCCCTGCAAATTGTTGGTTTGTAAGTGCAGTCTGAAATTATCTTTCTAAGAAAAGATTTAGTCTGTTCGTACTTAATGTAATTACTAACGTATTTGGGTTTAAATCTGCCGTCTGATCATGTGGTTTTTCTTTGTTCCACCTGTTCTGTGTCTTTTTTTTCTTTTGGATATATTTTTTTATTCCATTTTCTCCTCAATTAGCTTATTATACATTTTTTTCTTATTTCAGTGGTTTCTCCAGAGGTTATATTGTACTTTCTTGACTTACTGTTATCGATACTTAGAAATTACCATCTGATCACTTCTCAGTTAGAATAAGAACTTGGAGTACTTAAACTGTCTCCCCTTCTTCCCTCTCACGTGCTGGAACGATCACGATTTTAATTCTCTGAATATTTTAGACTTCACAAAATATTTTAGACAGTCAGCATTTGCTTAGTTTACCTATGTGTTTCTTCTTCCATTTCTCTTCGTTCCTTCCTCTACTTCTGCTTGAAGAGTACCTCTTAACATTCCCTTTAATGTTGCAGGTCTACTGGGGACCATTTCTCTTAGTAGATGTTTATCTGAAAAGTCTTTGTTTTTGCCTTAATCTCTGAGCGGTATTTTTGCTGTGTAAAGCCTTTGGGGCTGGCGGGCGTTTTCCTTCCACGCTGGCAAGAGAGCCTCGTGCTGCCTTCCACCCGCACTGCTGGATGGGGAGGTCAGCCGCCGCTCCCAGCCAGCCTCTCCCTCGGCCTCTCCCTCTGGCTGCTACTGAGATTGCCCTCTGTCTTTGGGTCTCAGCCGTTGTGCTGTGCTGTGCTGTGTTTAGTGTACTTTTCACTTATCCTGCTTAGGGTTTGTGATATTTCTTGAATCTGTGGCTTGATGGTTTTTATCAATTTTGGAAAATCCTTAGCTATTGTATCTTTAAGTATGACTCCTGCTTTCTTCTCACCTCTCCTTCTGGGCTCTCAGCTGCATTTATATTAAACCTTTTCACCATATCTTACATGTCTCCTGTGTTCTTTCTGTATCTTCCATAATTTTTTTTCTCCGTGCTTAAATCTGGACAGTTTCTTCTAACCTATTTCTAGTTTACTTATTGGCTGTTCAGCTTTGTATAATCTGCTACTAAACCCATCCATTGAGGTCTTAGTTTCAGTTATTTTTAAGTTCCAAAATTTCCATTTATCTTTTGTAATAGTTTCTAGGTCCCTGCCAAAATTTACAATCCTGTCTTTAAGCCCTTGAACTATTAATAATTTTTTAAAGTCCGTGTCTAACCACTCAGTTATCTGGATCCCTGTTCATTCCATTGTTTGGATTTTTCTTCTGAGTTTTGGGCCAAGTCTGATTTGTTTGTACATCTGGTTATTTTGTATGGAGTGGTAGACTTTGGATATGGAACTATGGAGATAACCCGAGGCTGGATGCTGTCATCTTCCCCCAGACAGGATGTGCAGCCCTCAGGGACACAGACCTGCAGAGTCAAGAGCAGTGTGGGGAGTGTGTGCCCCTGGCGTGAGAATGCCCAGGCAGGTTGCCTGTGGGACTGGACTGAGTGCAGCTTTGATGGCTGGCGGGCTGTGTCCTGCCCAGGGAGGGGCTCTGTGCAGGGCCAGGTGGAGCCAGCCTGCAGCCCCGTGGGCCCGGGGTGGGCTGTGGGCACTCAGGAGGGCTGCTGGCCCTAGCTCTCCCTTGACAGTGCGGCCAGGGCTGCTCACTTTGCCAGCAGGTTGGTCCAGTAGAGCAGGGTCTGTGCTGGGGGAAGAGGGGGGCAGTGGGAACCGACTCAGACCATCCTTGCATCTAGCGGCCCACTCTCCTATTTGTAGGATGGGTGCACTGGAGTGCCCAGTGTGTGATTGGTGGGGGAGGAAGGGCAGCTTCACGTGTCCCGGTGACCTGTGTGTTGGGGACAGGGGTGGCTCATTGACCTGTGGTCTCTGAGAGGTCTCTGGGGTGTAGTGTTGACAGGGCAGCCTGGTGGATGGAGCCCTTTGGGACAGCCTGTGGGCCTCCTAGACAGTGGCCTTGCACCTGCAGGCTTCTCCCTGCCCCAGCTGCAGGCCCTGGGAGAGGCCTCTGGTGGCCGTGCCCAGTCAGCATGCAGAGCCTGTTGTGGTGGAGCTGGGCAGGCCTGGGTTAGGGTATAGGCGGTGCAGGCTGGATGAGGAGCCTGGGGGTGCACGTTGCCTAGGGGCAGGCATGGAGTTGCTGAGCCGGGTTGAGTGACAGCTGGGGTGGTGGTGCTCATGCTGGCAGGCCCTCGGAATCACCCGGGGAGAGTCTTGGACTTCCCAGGGCAGCCACAGGCAGTGGGCCCTGGTGCCCAGGCTGCCTGAGGGAAAGGGTCAGCGTCTCTGGTGCTTTTCTAGGCCCTGACAAGAACTGACTGCCTCAGGGGATACTCCTCTTGGCCCAGGAGGGCAGAGCCTGCCTGAGCACAGAGAGGGCTCTGCTGGTGCTGAGCGGACCTGGGTGGGTAGAGGGTTTCCCCCCGTGGGGCGTGTGGGCTGGGCTGGTGGGTCTCCGGCTTCCCGAGCACCTCACTCTCCTTCTCTCAGTCTATGGTGGGCGGGAGCTGCTGGCAGCCAGGGAAAGAATAGAGCAGGACCAGGTGACACTGGCCTGTCCTGCTGAGAACCTGGCCTGGCCCCTCACCCCTGTGCACCTGAGACCCTGCCTCTCCTTGCAGGGTGGCAGGAAGGGTTGTGGGCTCTGGGATAAAAAGGCAGGAAAGGCTTGCTGTCCAGGAGCCAGCAGGCAGGTCGGGGGTGGTGTGCTTGCTTGGAGTCTCCAAGGCTGTGTCCCTTTGGTTGGCCTCCCCGCCCACGTCCTCATGGGAGCATGTTGACACGGATGTAGCCCCCTCAGGACAGGCACCAAGGATGGGCCCCCTCCCCCCAGGGTCCGAGCTGAGACCCTCTGCTTCCTGTCCTGCTGGGTCCTGTGGGTGGCTCTGCCAAAGGTGGGACATGAGGGCTATGGGCTGGGTTGTCCTGGAAAGGGCGGGGCTATGTGTCCCTTGGCAGAGGGACTGCGCCTCCTTAGCTGTCGGAGCTTCTCGGTAGATCTTGTGATCTTGTGTCTGTGGAGCCCTCTGCTCTTTGTGGCCCTCCTGCTTTCTCATCTTCTCTCGTGTCCATGGTAGTAGCTTCCCTCAAGTCCATAACAATGGCCTGTTTGCTGTCAAGGGTCCTCGCTCCCAGCAGGAGGCCAGCTGTCCTGTCTAGCTCTCCAGGATTTCCAGTGTCGGGGGTTGGTGCACAGGTGGAGTCTTTTCCAGGTGGAGCCCAGCCTGGGAGCGAGCTAGGCTAGGAGGACCCTGAGAAGACACCATGGCCCATCGGGACCCTGCTGGCGTCACCCTGCGTGGCCTGGGGCTCTCAGTGCTCACACAGGTAGTCTTCCAATTTGAAGCCTTTGTCTAAATGCATAGAATTGATGGAATTTGCAAAGGAAATCTATAGCCTTATACAACAGCTGTAAATCCCGTCACTTCTAATCTTTAAGTGTCCAATTATTTGTTGGTTTGCTCGAGTGTCTGTCTCCCAGGTCTGGCAGGAAGGAGCCCTGGCCTCAGAGATAAGCCCCAGGCCCTTCTGGTGTCTCTGGCACAGGGCCCAGCGGGGTTTGCACACTTGCTTCTGCTGCTGAGTGGTCCATGCACCATCGGGACCAGGTGTCCAACTCAGGGAGGCTGATCAGTTCCCTTGCTGTAGGGGCTGCATTGTGTGGAAGCAAGCTGTTGGCCTCCCCACTGCTTCCTGTGTCCCCCTGGAGGGCTGAACCCAGGGCCACGCAGCCACCAGTGCAGGAAGCACAGCTCACCCAAAGGAGCTGTGCTCCGAGAGGCCCCTGTGGGTTCCAGGGCCAGCACTCCCTCTCGGCCAGGCACAGGCTGCTGTCTACCTTTGCCCTGTGGCCTGTCCCCACCTTCTGTAGCTTTGTTGGGCGAAAGCCTGAGGGAGCAGCCCTGGGCCTGCTCTGTGTCAGCCACCCTGCTCTGGGGGAATGTGCTGAGGGAGCCAGGATGCTGTGGGGCGCCCGCAGGGCATGGTGCCAGGCTGGGGGTCTTGTCCCTGCACACTTCCCCATTCCCAGCTCATTAAAGTTTTTGGGCAGTAGGGACCTAAGAGATATGCTGCCCCTTGTGCCTCTCCTGCCTGCTGGTGGATGAGGAGACCAGGTGCTGCCCAGTGCCCTCAGCGCATCAGCCTGGAATGGACTGGAGCCCAGGCTCCCGTTCCCGGGGCCGGCCCTTCCCCTGACTGCCTCTGCCCAGGAGAGCCACCTTTGCAGGCAGGTGCTCTGGGCCACCCTCTGGCTGTAGCCCCACCCCTGCCCCAGCGCCCCCAGCCCGTTGGTTGTCATTCTGCAGGGCTCTGCGCTTTTTGAGTTGACTCCGGAGCTGTCGTGCTTCCTCTTCACAGTGTGCTCCGAGCTGCATGGATCCGTGATGGGCTCTGGCAACTTCTCTCCTATCTGCCCTTTCCACATCAGCGGCAGAGCGATTAAGTGGCGGGTGCAAGTGGGAGTGCATGGGGGAGCTCCCGTGATGGGAGGCAGCAGCCCATGGTGTGAGGTGTGACACTGGCTACGGCCCTGGAGCCCAACCTGCCGAGGAGGAGGCTTTGGGAAGGGCTCTGGGCACACAGTGACTGCCAGCAAAGGGCCAGGTGCGCTGGGCAGGGTGGGGAGCCCTCCCAGAGCTGTTGTGAGAGCGAACCAACATCCCATGGGAGTGGCAGCAGATTATCCTATAAGACAGTATGTGTCCTCAGCAGTGTGGGCGTTTCTGCCCACGGGAAGTCCTCATGCCGGACATAAACTGTCTTCCCTACAGGGTGCAGAGAGAGATGCGAGCCTGTTCGGCCTGAGACATCTTGTAGAGTGAAAGATGGCCTGTTTCAGGGGTGCCTCCAGAGCAGTGTGACCCCCACCCCATGTGCTGGGCCCCGCAGGGAAGCCACCTGGGCAGGGGGAGGCGTGCAGGGCCAGGCCCAGGCTGAGTGCATTGTTGGCTCTGCCCACCAGAGTGCTGGGCCTGGTGGGCAGACGTGAGAATGGCCAGGGTGACCAGGTGACCATGTGCAACTGACTTCTGGTGCCCCGGCCAGTGGTGCCCTGAGAGCCTCCTGTAGGCCTGCCTGCCTGTACCTCTGTGGCCATTGTCCCTAGAGGAGGCACGCAGGTGGGACAGGCTCCTGTGGAGATCAGAGGGCTGAGATTTAACGAGCCAAAGGAGATAGGGCCTCAGGCAGAGAGCATCACCTGTGGGTCCCCTGAGGTGCCATGTGCAGCTATGGTTAAGGGGGTGGCACGTGTTGTGAGAACTCAGGACATCCGCAGAGATTTGGGCTCCACTGAGACCACGGGTCCTTAAGTTCTCTTTCAGGGTGGACTGCGCCCCTCAGGGAAGCCTGGCTGGGGGTGCTGGTCACTTGGTCAGCACCAGAGAGACCTCAGGGACACATGAGTGGGCACATCCCCTCTAGCCTGACCCTCCTCCATAGAAGTTCCCCCACGGAATCCATGGCCACAGCTCTGAACTGCAGTGCCTGTGGCTGCCGCTGGTGAGTGTGGTGTGGCTGTGCTCTGTGCTGCTCACCTGCCTGCCTACCTGCTACCCTCCCTTCCCATGACCTGAACACAGACACCCCTGAACTCTGCCAGGAGGTGGGCTGTTTCCCTCCTTCCAGGCCAGCTGTTTGCAGCCAAGGCTGAGAGCCTGCCCCCCTTGTGAGACCAACCCATCCACTCACCTACAGCTGTGTGGAGGTGGCCCTGTGCTTGTGCAGGGGGACAGTGTGGGGATAAGCCTGGTGGCTGGGCAGTGGCTCCCTCTCTTTGATTATAGGGGTGGGGGCAGGGCTGGGTCCTTGTGTTACAGGAGGGGATTGGGGGCAGGAGGATGCTGGCAGGGAGGAGCGGCTCTGTGCTCAGGCTTGAGTCTGGGGTGAGGGGTGAGCAGGTCCCAAGGTGGACTGTGTGAGCTGCCTCTCCATGGGCCCCCTCCCGCTTGGGACAAAAGACCCACCCGATTCAGCCAGGCAGGGGCCTAGTGGTAGTGTTTGCTGTGAACTTGCTGCCTCCCCATCACCTTGTCCCAGGGGATGCATTGCTGGCCAGGGGGCCTGGGGTGTTTGGGGGAAGGCGCTTACTTCACTGTGTCTGTAGAAGATGGAAAGGCAGGCTGGGGTGTTGGGGGAGCCCAAACCCCCCAGCCACAGCCTGCCTCAGAATCCGGAGAGAACACAAAAAGGAAGCTTGCTCTGTGCCAACACTCCACTTGAGATGGGAGATCTGGGGGTCTGAGGCAGGCCTGGTGCCCCATCAACTCCCAGTGTATCTGGGGTAAGCCCTGCTGGAGCCCATGGCTGTCCAGCAGATCACTTACGCTGTGTGTTCCATCCGTGTTCGGTCTACACCTGCACGGAGGTCTGGAATGTTGAAATGGAGCGCAGGCTGAACCCCTGGCCCCCGCTATACCTGGCCTTCCCCATGGCTCCTGGGACCTGCTCTGCTTGGGCACTGCAGCTGCCCCTCCAGACCACAGTGTGGTGGCTAGGTGGCCAGGTGCTGTGACCCAGGGGCGTCAGCACCGAGCAGGGCAGCCTGCGCCCCGGCCCTCTCTCAGGAGACTCTTCTGCTTCCTTCTGTTCCTCTGTTGAGGAGTTTCTCAGGGCTCCCTTCTCCCCACTAGGCCCTTGGGCGTGTGTGTGCGCATTGGGTGTGGCAGCCGCTGCCTGAGAGGTCAGGGCCCAACCCCTGTGAGGAGGCTGTAGAGACCAATTAGTGGGAGCTGCAGCTGTAGGGGGACCTGTTTAGGGGGCAGCATGTAGCACTGAATCCACCAGCCTGTCCCCGCAGCTGTCTGGGAGACAGAGCAGTCTGAGGGCAGCCCCCCAGGCCAAGGGGCTTAAGGTTGGGCAGCCTCTGTGCTGGGCCACTGCCTGTCCTGTCCACCCTCCCTGCCCACGCTGGCCCCGTGCCCACAGCCCCTCCTCAGACCTCCCCTCCTCCCTTCCTCCTCCCCTCCCCTCCCCCACTGCACCCCGCCTCCTCCTTCCCACCCAAAGAAGGTGCCCCCCCGCCGCCGCCAGTCTTCAGGAGAGCCCCAGCTCCCATGGTGGGTTTGGCAGGGTGAGTTCCCCTTCTCACAGGTCCCAGCTGCTCCCTGGCTTTGCACTGGCCCCAGCAGAGCCCCTTTGCTGGCCACGTGCCTGGGAGCCATCACTGAGGCAGGCCTTACAGCTGGCTTGGCAGCTGCATCTTGCACTGGGGCTGAGGACCTCAGAGCGAGGAGATGGGCCATCCTCCAGCCTGATGGAGTGCCACCTGCCAGGCTAGTGCCACCAGTGCAACTCCGGCCAAGGCCAGTCGTGTCCCTGGCCCCTACCCCATGGTCTGCTTTGGGCTGAGGGTTGGAGAGGCCCTTGCCACCTTCTCGGACCAGGTCTGTGCTACCCCCTTGCTGCCTCTGCTCTGCCTGGCAGTCCTCAGGTGCACGTGTGAGAGAGCACAAACAAGTGTGGAAATGCCTCCTTGGAGCTGTCGCGTGAACTAGAACGTTCCTGAAAGCGCGGCTGCCGCACTGCCAGCTCCAGCTGCCTTGGCAGGTGGTCTCTGGCCGCCGAGGAGGCAATCAGGGTGAGGAAGGCTGGGGCACGCCCAGTGCCTGGAGCTCTCCCTGCGGCCCACTCCCTGCCCCTGCACTGCCACCCTGCCCCTCTGGCCACCAGGAAAGCCCGGGGTGGCCAGAGGGGAACCGGTGAATAGCCGGGAGAGTCCTGGCAGCCTGGGGTTTGTGAGGGGGACATGCGGTTTTCTCTTAGCAGCTGCTGCTTTTTATAGAGGGGTTAATTCTCTTGAAAGCGTCCTACTCTGGCGGTGACTCAGAGGAAGCCGGGGAGGGATCCCGCAAGAAGGCCAGGCTTTGGTAAACGGGATGTTTTGCCCTCTCAAGAGCGGCCAGCTTTGGGCCACATGGTGGAGCTGGGACCACAGGCCACCTGGCAGCCACCCAGCCCCCTGAAATCCAGCTAGGCCCTGCCTGTGTGAAGTCAGGTGGCAGGAAGGACCCTGGGGCCTGGGTGGGTGGCACTCATGGAGCTGTGGGTCTCTGGGGCAGTTGAGGCCCAGTGTCCATCATAACCTGTGGGGCTGTCCTGCCCACCTTGGGGGGTGGGCCTGCTGTCTGCTGGGGAGAGTCTCGCCTCTGTGTGCCCTCCCTCATGGGAGAGGATAGGGTGCCCTGGGGGTCAGCAGTGAGGAGACAGGCTCTTTCGGTGCCCTTCCTGTCATACCCTGGCAGGCTGGCAGCTGATGTGGCTGCATTGGCTTCCCCGTTAGACCACTGTCAGCACCTGTGGGGAGGACAGGGCATGTTCTGCACTCCCCCTCTCACCATTGTCACTGGTCGTTAGGCCTGTGCCCAGCACAGGTGCCCTTTCCCATCTCTCACAGCTTGGAACATGGGTGTCTGTCCACCTGGGAGTGGTAGGCACTTTCCAGCCCACCCAGACATCCCCCTAGCAGAAGCTGCCAGGGCAGGGTGGGTGGGACTTCACTTCATAGGCCAGGCTTTGTCCCTCCACTCGGCTGGCCCCGCTTGTGTGAGGGCCCTGGTGCTGTCGGTGGAGCATGGACACAGCCCCTTGCCTCTCGCTGGTGTACTTGGGAGCTCCCATTGCTCTCCAGGGCTTCTGGCCTTGTGGGCTCTTAGTCTGGCTGGGGAAACAAATGCCCCTGCACCTTCCCATGCCTTCCTGGCCATGTCTGAGCCAGGCCTTCACACTGAGGGGGCACAGAGATGATGGAGGACTGGCTATCTGTGAGGGCAGAGACCACACGCCAGCAGGCCCAAGGTAGGTATAGGCGTTGGCTGGCACCTGGTCCTGCCCGGGCAGTCAGAGGGCCAAGGCCTCGGACCTGGGCTTGTCAGCCTCAGCCATGGTGTAGGTGGGGAGGCCTTGGGGTGAGGTCTCAGCCTGAACCAGGTCTTCTTGCGTGGGCGAGTTTCATGTCCTGTTACCCTGGCAGGTGCAAGGAGCTGGGACGAGCACTGACCCAGGGAGGGGGTGCTGTGGCGGGCAGCCCCCAGCTCTGTGCTGTTCTTTCCTGAGTCGCAGGGAGGACGGGGCTGCCGGCACCAGGCCCTGCCAGACTGGGAGACCTGCAGTGAGGTGGAAGGAGAGCAGATGGCATCAAGCAGGCAGCACTGCGGGGTCGTCTGAGCCCTAGGTGCGTCGCATGGAACAGAGTCATGTCTAGAGGAGTTTAGGTGCTTCCTGTGGTGCTAGCCCTCCAGAGCCCCTGGAACTCTGGGTGAGAAGGCCTTGCCCAGGCCAGATGCTGCCTCGGACCCTGTGGGTGTTCAGGGTGCTGCCGCTGCTTCATCTGATGTATGCCCAGGGGGACCCTCCCTTCCTGGGAGGAGCTGGGGGGGCCTCACCTGCCATGAGAGAGGGTGAAGCGTGGGTGGGGAGGGGGAGGTTTGTCATGCTCTCTGCCGTTTACCCAGCGCCTGGAGTGGGCTCAGTGCACAGCGGGGCTTGCCAAGTATCTATTGAATGAATGACTGAGCAAGTTCCTGCTAGAACATGTGAAGGAACCCCTGGTGTTGGTCCCTCCTGGGAACCTCCTTTCATCAGCCCTCTGGCCCAGATGTTGTCTTGAGCGTGGAGGTCCAGTTCTTTCTCTGACCTCTTTTGTTGTCTACAGTTGCTTCTAAAACTATTTATTTTCACTGTTGTATTTTTAAGCTTTTTCATGTCTCTGGTTACTTGATTTCATGTAAGTAGTAGGTGAACTTAAGGCCACAAAAGCAAGAGGCTGTGAGCTGGCTGGCCTGGCTCAGTGTCTGACTGCAGACGACTGACTGCTGAGCATCATGAGCTGTCAGCGTTGAATCCAGTGAGTGGGCCTGGGGCTGGTCCTCATGTTCTGGATCCAGAGGGCTGCAAGCCAGCAGGAGCAACCAGTTGGCCGCAAAAGGGCTGAGGGGTCCCAAAGGTTCCCAAGGTCAGGGCCAGGCTCTGAGCACAGGAGGGCACAGCCCTGTCCCATGACTCAGGGCTTAGGAGGGGACCAGGGCGGGCTCCCTGCGGTCGTAAGCTCTGTCTCTGGGAGGCTGGAGCTGACAGGCACCGGCCATGCCCTGCACACGCATGTGCATGCCCTCACCTACATGGTCCTGGAGCACTCATGTCAATCCACATACAATCCACATGCTGTCCTGGACCCCCTTCGTGGCTGCTGGGGTCTGGGGATCCAGCCAGGCTGCCATGCCAGAAGTGGGTTTGGCCTATGTCCTGTGTAAGAGGCGGATTTGAGGTGACCAGGGCCTGAGTGAAAGCAGACAGGTTAAGGGATGCCCAGTGCTGGGACATCCTGTCTTAGCTGCTTCTGGCCAAGGTGAAACAGGGTGCTGGGTGTGCAGCAGGCCTCAGGGTCCTGGGACCAACAGTGGCCCCAAGCTGGCAGGGCCTGCCTGGGGGAGGAGGTAAGCACTGGCTGTGCATCTGGACAAACCTGGGTCAAGGCGGACACTGTTCACCAGCATGCTCCGCTGAGCAGCTCTTGTCTCTTCTCTGTGAAGGAGGGTCCTTGGAGGGTGAGCTGTCAGCGTGGCACGGAGCCCCCACCCTCACTTTGAGCTCTTGGCCCGGGGCTGTGGCCTCCACCTGCTCCTGTGTGCCCTGACTGGTGTGTTCACCCTCTGTTTGGATCCCCTAGCTGCCCACTGTCCAGTTAGCTCGCCTTTCCAGGATGTGCCTCCTGACTCCCGGGGGTGTGCTGGGGCTCCCTGCCCCCTGGATCCAATATCTGCAGGTAGGGCAAGTGGTGGGAGGTGCTCACTTTCCCCTCTTCTGTCCTGTAGAGCCATGGTTAAACGGGGACAGAAGACCCACCCCCATAATCTATAGCAACTGTCACAGAGCAAACTACTCCCATTTCATATAGACGGGTCAGGTGTCGGCGTGCGATCGATGGCTCGTGCACAATAATTATAGGAACTAGCAGCTTGTGTTGCTTGAGTGAGTTTAAGAAGAGTAGAGTCTCAATCTTTCCTCTAATAGGGCCCTGACAGTCCGCGTCGGCGTCAGCGCTGCGTCTTGGGCTGACAGTGTTGTCATTAAACACCAGGTAGTGTGGGACAAAAGAGAACATGGCCCGTTGGGGGACAGGCGGGTGACAGGCTTGTTTGTCATCACCGAGCTGCCCACGCTCCTCAGGCTGCAGTGCCGACGGCTTCTTGATGACGTATGGCCCTGTCAGGCTGCCGCTGTGATTTTGTAATCGGTAAATGTTTGTCAGAGGCCAGTCCCTGGCTCAGATGATGGTGCCCCAGGAAGGCCCTGAGGAGTGCCTGTGGGCCTTGGGGTGCAGCTTGGAAATGGCAGTACCCGTTCTGTCCTGTCGTGCGGGCCACGGCCCTTGTCCTCCCGAGGAAGTGCTGAGTCGGGCTGGGACACCAATCAGACCCCACTTCTCCCAGGGCTTGGGGTCCTCCTGTGCCTCTGTTGTGGAGGTATGCACACTGTGTGTGTGTATGCATGAGTGTGAGTACACAGGTATGTGTGTGCCTGTGCACAAGCACATGTCCACCCATCTTCCCGACACTGGCCCATGCTAATTCTGGCCAGGAACGCAGAGGCATGCCCCTGTGGCCCCTGCGTGAGGGGTTCTGGCAGGGCCCTCTGTGGCTGGCCTGTGCATGGAGCAGAGGAGGCCGAGCCATTCCCCAGGGGCCTGTGGGAGCAACGGCCTCTGGTGGCCTCAGGGTGCATGGCCGGGGCATCCGCTGCCGCGCTACCTCACTGTGGCCCCTGCCAGCGATGAGGGCCGAGCTGTCTGATTGCAGCAGGGCTTTTCCTGTGTTTGAAATGCTGGGAACCATCAAGCACGAGAAAAGTGGAGTGATTTATTAGACTCATAAAAATTCATATTTTGTGGTTCCAGTCATCCCACGTCTGAAGCTTGTTAGAGCGCTGGCCCTGGCAGCTCCCGCTGTGCGAGCGCAGGGGCGGGGCGCTCGCTGCCTCCTGCCTCTGCTGCCGCCGTCGGGGCTCATTTGGAGAAATGGACAGCCCGCAAGCACAGGAGTAACTGCTCATGGGGTGGGGGTTTGTTATAATATTATGACTGCTTTCTCGTGCGTGGGAGCAGGAGGGCCAAGCCCTGTCCATTGCGTGTTCCCTACACCTTTGGGGTCTGGGCTGGGACTTGCCAGGGCTGGCTGGGCGCTGGGGCACCAAATGCAGCAGGCCCAGGGCTGGTGCCAGGTGACCAGTGCACCTGTGTGAGAGTACAGAGAGAGGTCTGCAGGGGCAGCTGGAGCTCTGGGGCACACGTGGAGGCCTGCAGGCATGTTTCTAGCCTATAGGATGGAGTGGTGTGTGCCTCCTGCTGCTGTTTTCCAGGCTGGTGTCAGAGGGGGTTAGGCCCCTCTTCCGTCCTTCCTGAGAGACCCTTGGGCAGAGGTCCCTTGGCCCAGCATCCACCTGGCTCAGCCTGGGCTCTGTTCTACTGGGTATTGTGGGTAGGTCAGTTTCCTTCCCTAGGCCTCAGTCTTTCCATCAGTGCACTGAGGGGCTGACGTGCTCTCACCTCTGTCATGCAGCAGGCTTTGTGAGTTCTGTGTGGAGGGGACAAGGGGACATAGGCTTCCCACTCCTCCTGATAAGGATGTTCCATCAGAACTGACCAGAGCCAACCCTCCCTGGGTCCTCCCTTCCAAACAGTGGAGGGGCCTGGAGGTCTGGGCTCGGGGAGAGGCTGAGCCTCTCGTGGCACCTGCTTCTATCAGCTTCCATCTACCTCCTTGCAGGCAGCACAGGCAGGGTCCCCACAGCCTACCAGTGCCTGCCTCTGTGGCCATCTGCAGGGAGCTGGCATCCAGATGATGGGCAGGAAGTGGTGCTCATCAGTACTAATCTCCCACATCCCCTCCCCAAGCCCCAAGGGGCCGTACTGCTGACCGCTGACTGCCGTGATAGAGGGCCGTGAGGTGGCCTGTAGGGAGCATGTCAGCCGCAGTTCTCCGTGTCTGTTAGGGAAGAGCGGCTGGGAACAGCCTGGTAGGGGTCTCAGGGAGCAGTGGTGGGAGGGCCTAGGCCCACACCTGACCCTCACATCTTCTGGGGCAGGAGCCTGGGGATGTTTGTTAAGTCCGGGGCAGTGGAGCGGCTGGGGAAGTTCCCTGAGCCCCCATAGACCAGGTGAGGGGTGTGTGTTTTCAGGATGGTGGGGCCTCATCTCACAAGAGGGGGCACCTCATACAGTGGCAGATACTGCGGCCGAGCCTGGCTGCAGACAGGCCTAGACAAGTGGGTGAGCAGGTGTGGATGAGGTCCCTTGCTGGGGGCTCCGGCTCTCCTTCCCTGCCCCTGGGGCCCTGGGTCTCCAGGTCCGGGAGGCGAAGACACCACCTGGTAGGCCTTGGGCAGCACTTGAGAGCACTTCACATGTATAGTGAGACGTAAGCGTAGACCCAAATGTCCCACTCGCCACACTAGGTGTGCACGGACCACATGCTTTAAGTAAAAGGCGAAGATAGCAGACTGGGAGAAAAACTAAATTGACTGTGCGCTACTTTTTAATATCAGGACCCAGAAAGGTGGAGAGTTAACAGGCTGGCCAAGCTTACCATGCCGGTGTTGTCCGCAGTGGAGCTGGCATCACCACACTAGGGACAGAGAATGTATAATTTAAGGTCAGAGGTCATTCAGGAGACAAGAGAGCCTCAAAGCTGGGAGAGGTTCTGGCTGCCAGGGCGAGACGACCGACAAAAGGCGGCGCCCTCATCATGGCCTGCCCGGCTCTGGGGCTCTGCTTGGTTTCACTCCTGGCCCTGGCCCTTCAACGCAGCGTGCTCTTGGGCAGGTCACCTTCCTGATGCCATTTCCCTTGTACACTGGGGATCTCACCCAGCTTACCTCTGGGGCGGAGGGAGGATGAAGCGAGATGTGTGGTAGGGCCAGGATGGGGGCTGCTGTCACCTATCCACCATCTGCCTCCTGGGGACCCCTGGACAAGGCTCAGAACCCCCAGGACTAGGACACCCTCTCTGTGTCTGCTGCCCGCCCAGCCGAGTCCTCTGGGGAGTGCCCCTCTGGGAGTTGCTCTGTCCATGTGGCCTCCTTAGCAAACCTTTTGCTCAAGAACTGGCCAGAGGTCTGGGTCAGGGTGGGCCCAGACCAGGCAGAGAGCCATGTGGTGGGCCCAGGCTGATCATCTGTTTCTGCTGAAAGGTTGTCCACCCACTGGGCTGAAGAGGCAGAAATCCTGAGGGGCTGCCTCCTCTGAGCTGCGCGCAAACTCCTCCCTATCCTTCTGACCAGAGCCTAGATTGCCCCGTGGGCATCCACACCAACAATAGTCCCACAACAGTGGTGTGGGACCCTGTCCTGGTGGGCCCTGCCCATACCCACTGCCACTGGCTGGGAGCACGCTGAGTGTCCTGGTCTGCAGAGAGAGCCTGGTAGACTTCCTGGGGTTGAGCAATCGCCCACCCAGGGCCCTGTGCTGAAGCTTCCCCACATAGTGGGGCTGGGGGACAGGGAGGGAGAGGGACAGTCAAGCCAAGTGAGGAGAGATGGCCAGGTTGTCCCTCAGCCTCCTGCCAAGACCCTGTTGCCTACTCCAAGGGGGGCAAGTGGAGTGGCCGCACAGCCCTGCCTCACCAGTGTCAGCAGAACCTGGGCCGTGGGTGCCTTCCCCACAGGTCCCAGGGCTGGATCTTATTCCAGCTGCTAATTCCCCAGCAGTATGGGGACGGGGGAGCATCTAGGCTCCCCAGCCCTGCATCTAGATGCGTCCAACCTGGCCCAGCACAGAACTGAAGGACCTAGGGGTCGTGGTGGTGAGGTGCCAGCATGAACGTCCCAGCAGATTCTCAGGGGCCTGGGAGCCAGGCCATGTGAGCAGTAAATGACCACATGGTACGCGTGCATGTGTCCCTTTGTGCCAGCATGTGTGCCTGCCTGTGTGAGCATGCGTGTGCATTGTTGTGTGTCCACACACACGTGTCTGTGCACGTGTATCTTGGACAGAGCAGGCCTGGCTGTATGGTGCAGCTGTAATCAGAGACTGTGGGCCACTGTGCCTTCCAGGAGGTTTTCCAGGCTCTAGCCCTGGGCTACAAAGGTACAGGGCATAGGTGCTCCTGCCCGCAGAGCTTCCCCTGCCCTGGGAGCGGGATTTTGCCTGTGCCACCTTCATCAGGAGACAGAACATCCTGCTGATGTGGCATTTGCTCCGGCTCCAGTAGTGGGCACTGCGGTCCTGCCAGGCCTGGGCCTGTGCGGACAGCTCAGTTGTGCATCAAGGTTTCAGATGTGAGAGCAACAGTAGCTGCTGCAGTCTTCTCTGTTCCATTTACCTTTCCGTGCCCGTTTGTCCGGGAGTGCGGCTCAGCCATCGTTGGGAGAGGATGCCTGATGGAGCCTGTGCTGCTGGCACTGTATGTTCAGCTCCTGCACATGGCTTCATGTCCAGTGTGCAGCCCACCTGCAGCCACGGGGAGAGCGGCCCACGTGGACGCCTGCTACCACTGAGAAGACCAGGAGCCTCTGGGCTGACCCGTACCTCGCCTGCACCCACCCCCCAGAACCCACAGCAGCCACAGGGCTGGCTTTCTTGTCAGATGGGCTGGGAAGGTGAGGCCCTGGAGGGGCCCACCTGGGCCGAGTCCCTCCTACTGGCTCTCTGGGGACCCTTTCTCAGCTCAGGCCCTGTAGGCTCCTTGCTCCCCAAGCGCTGTCTGGACCTGCCTATTCTGCTCAGCCCAGCCTATCTCTGTCCTTGTCCCTATAGTGGTGCAGAGTCTGGGAGCAAGGTGAGGTCTCAGCCACAGGTGTGAGCCTGCTGCCAGCCTTGAGGCAGTATGGGCGGGCCGAGACCCTGTGCTGGCCAGCCCTTCCCTGTGTTCCCAGCAGCTCCCCAGCACACCTCCCCACTTCTGCCAGGAGAAGCTAGGGCACTGCCTGCCTGCCTAGAGGTCTCCCCTGCTTCTCACTGCCCTGGGGCCTGTGGCCATGCTGCTCCTTCTGCCTGGACCCCACCCAGGCCCCTCCTGCTCCTTCCAAGCTGGCAGTGTTTCTGCTGGGAGACACTTCCTGTGGGTCCTGCCCTTGGTGTGCACCATCCATTGTAGTCAGAACTCTAACCAGGCAATTAATCTGAGAGGCCTGCTCTTGAGGGAGAACAGGAGTGCCGTCAGGGCTCGCCCCCTGAGGCTGCAGGATGGTCAGGGACAGTGCCCGAGGAAGAGGCCTTGCAGGGGAGGGCCGGAGGTGAGGTGCTGCAGGCAGGCCCTTGGGAACTATGGGCGTGCCACCCGCCCCTGCAACTCGCAGCTTCCTCCTGCCCTCTCTCCAGGCCCTCTTTGTCCTAATTACCCAGGGGACATCAGCAGCCCCACTGGGAGGTGCTGTCCTGCATCTGTGCCAGGGAGGGGGCCAGGCCCGGACCCGCAGCTTGTTCCCATCCCAACTCTGTCCCCTCTTGCCTGCCTTATGCCGAAACGGCCTCTCCCAGGGCTGAGATCACCAGGGCCAGGTCCTGGGCAGGTCTAGAGTTGGTACCGCATCAAAAACTGCAATAAGACTGAAAAAAAGACCTTTCGGACCTTGGAAATCAGGAAGAGTGAGTTTGGGTGTGTGAATGTTGCCTCAGCTGGCAGTGCCCACTGGCCCTGGTCAGGTGGAGGCCCTGATGCCCACCTGTTGTCTGGGGCCATGCTGGCTTGAGGGGAGGCAGGTGCTGGGGGGCACTGACAGCTGAGGCTAGATGACAGGCCAGCTGGGACTTAAGCTGAGCCGGAAGGGAGAATGTTTTATGGGGCAGAAGAGTGGAAATCAATGTGGCTTCTGAAAAGGCTGAGCCACAACGCGGCCGTTTAGAGCTGTCTTTAGCTGGTGAAGGGTGTGGGCAGTTCGGAGATATTGAAGAAGTGTCAAGGTAGCTGTTGATAAAAAGCAGATTAGGCAATATTCAGAGAAAGTTGAATCATACCAAACTGAGGATGGGAAAGGCTGGACCGGCAGGAGGCCCTTGCTCTTCAGTCCCTGCTGGGCTGGTTCCTTGCCCTCAGGCCGAGAGGTCCCTCACTCCGGCCACACTGCAGTGGCCCTGAGAGGTCAAGTGCCTATGCTGGCCCCCACCTGCTCCCTCACCACGGGGCCTGCAGGCCTGGCCTGGTGCCCTCCTTGAGGAGTGTGGCTTGGTTTCCGACAGGCAGCTTGGAGTCTCTCTCCGCAGGCTCTACCCAGTCCTGCCCTGCTGGCACACCTGCCAGCGAATTCCGTGCTCAGGCGCTGTCACTGGCTTTTGCTCAGCTGTTCCCCCTTGGCTGGGAGGAAGGGCCGAGGCGGCCGTCCCCTTGGGCTGTGCCTTCGCCAACAGTGCCCAGGTGTTGCCGCATGCCTGCCTGGCCCTCAGAGGCTGCTGTGGGAAGCCTGGCTGTGGACAGTTCTACCGTCCTCTTGTGGCTTCCCCAGCCGTTGCTCAGTCTGCCTGTTTCTGGAGGCCCAGTGCCCCTGTCTGTGGCCTGTTGCCGGGTGAGGCCCAGAGGCCGGTGCGTGGGAAGCCGTAGGGCCTGGGGCACGGTCAGGGCTTGTCCAGGGTGGCAGGCCTTCCAGTCCCTGACCCTTGGCAATGGGGTGAGGTCCGCTTCACTGCCCACCCCACCGTGGGCCTTTCCTGACAGAGCCTGTCCTGTTTCCGTCACCATGCTGGGAGCTGGACTGACGGCTGCATGGCTCCTGGGGATGCTCGCTTGGCCCCCGGGCTCGGCAGGCTTGTTTTGGGAGCAGCCTTCTCTCTCCTAGTCGGTGGCCTCAGGGAGTTCTTTGCACAGAGTAGTAGTTCTCGTTTCATCTTCTCCTTATTCATTAAACAATTGTGAAGTTAGCAACTCATTTTCATCCTAGTTATTTCCCTTTGAAGTTCCATAAAAATCTGAACTCCCTCTCAACTCCCTCTCTGCAATAGAACAGAGCGGGGGCGTGACCTCCGTCTGATTGGCTCTGCCATCTGTGGTGGCTGTCTGAGGAGGCGGGGCTGGGGGTCCAGGCGTGGGAGTTGCTGCAGACAGCGCTGGGACAGGCACGGCCCTCTGCTTCTCTGCCGTCCACCAAGTACTCTGGGGACCTGGCCACCCAGTGTTGCACAGGCCCTAAGAGGGGCTGGCATGCTCCCTGCTTCTGCAACTGGGGCGCGGAGTACACCACGTGCTGGGGTAGGAGGCAGACCACCTGGGCTCTGCCACCCCACAGCCACTCCTGGCCTCTCGGGACCTCCCTCCCCGACAGCGCGCCTGTGCATGTGGCACCAGGCTGGGTGCACAGGAAGGCTCCGTGTGCACTCCAGGCTCCCCGACCCTGTCCACAGCCAGCAAGCGTGGGCGTGAGGAGAGGCGGGCAGCCCCAGCCCCCGGGCCAGCGCTGTGTGCAGGAGCCAGGGCCCTGCTGATAGATGGGCTCATATCCCATTCAAATATGACGCCAGCAGTTTTTTTGTAGTTTGTCTTCCACTGCGGTAGTAAAGTTTTTAATTAGGAAAGCTAATGAGATCGATTAGTCATTAGAAGTGACCTCTGCACAGCAGGGCGGAGAGGGCTGTGTGTGTGGGCCTGATAACGCGGCGCCCGGGCATCGTTGGCAGTAAAGGCGCGAAGGGTTTGATTTGAGTGAAATGTGCCATGGGGAACACATCATGCGGAGAAAAAATTACAACCCTGGGAGTCTGTAATGAAGGGAATTAAACCAACATCCTATCTAAATAACATGATTATCCACACAAACCCTCAGCCAGCCAGGAGGAATGGGAGAGAGGGCTGCCTGGCGGGGCCGCCACTGGGGCAGCCCTCCCAGCACTGCAGGACGGAGGTGAAGTCTGGGCACCCATGCCTCTCGGGAGGAGGCAGCGGTGCCTTCGGGCCTCCCCACCCTGCCGCTCTGCCTTTGCACCCAGAGCGAGGCCTGGGGCGGGGCCCTCCTCCCTCCTACCCCAACTCTGGTCTCCATGTGCCACAGATGGTCTTAGGAGGCCACACTCCTGCTGGCTCTTGGGGCCACACCACCTGTCTGTCCACCCTGCTGAGCTCTCTGTGCCTGGGCACAGGAGCCTAGATGGTTCTCTCCAGGATCACTGTCAGGAGCACTTTTACCGCCCGTGTGTGAGCTGCATATAGGGACTAAGAGTGATCTGGGGGGGGATTGGCTGTGGGCTGGTATGCCCTCCCTCTGCCTCTCAGGACCTCCGGGTCGGGAGTCTAACAGGTGATGATGTGTGGAAAGTGACAGGAGGCCAGCCTAAATTAAAAGGGGGTCTTCTTGGGGCCAGCCTGGTGGTGTAGTGGTTGAGTTCGTGCGCTCCACTTTGGTGGCCCAGGGTTTGCAGGTTCCGGATCCTGGGCACAGACCTAGCATCACTTGTCAAGCCGTGCTGTGGCAGCATCCCACATAAGATAGAGGAAGACTGGCACAGATGTTAGCTCAGCAACAATCTTCCTCAAGCAAAAGGAGGAAGATTGGCAACGGATGTTAGCTCAGGGACAATCTTCCTCAAGCAAAAAGAGGAAGATTGGCAACGGATGTTAGCTTAGGGACAATCTTGCTCACAAAAAATATATGTATGTATCATTTGAGAAAAAAAGGGAGGTCCGCTTTATTGCTTTGTGTTTTCTTCACAGTGGTAATTGGGCACTAATAAGTAAATTGCAGTCAGTTGATGAAAAACTGGACTTTGCAATAGTCCTGCATTGCACAGAAATGCGTTATAAATACCAGTGCCTGTTAACAAGCAGAAGTGAGGGCCAGGCCCAGAGGCACTTGCTCAGCCTGGGCACTGTGTGAAAGCTCCTGTAATTATATAATTATAGAAAGCTCCTATAATGCAGAGTCCAGTCTTGGGGCTGGGGCCTTCCTGGAGGAGGTGGTATCTGCCAGACCAGGGAGGGGGCAGGAGAAGGCTGTGTGCATCTGGGTGATAGAGCGGGGCTAGCCCAGGCCCAGGGGCTCCCTGTGCTCAGGATGGAGGTGGCAAGTTTGGTGAGGGGGAGACTCGGCCCCAGCACGGCCCAGCTGTCCTTCCCACCCTGCACAGCGGTGCCCCGAGCAGGAACCTAGGCTGCAGAGGCCTATGAGCAGGGCACAGATGGGGTCAGAATGGGCGGGCCCCGGTGAGGGGGGACAGGCAGGTGGGCTGTCCAGATACAGGGTCCCTGGGAGTGGGGAGCCTGGGACAGGCTCCTGAGGCCATAAGGTCAGCTTGGGGCTTGGTGATGACTGGAAGGAATTCTCGTGTTCTGGAGATCTTAGTTGGAACAAGCTATTATTGATTTTTGTTGGTTTCTCCTTGCTTGTAAGACCTTGAAAATTCAATTCAACAAATGTTTACTTGTCAACGCCCACTGTATGCTAGATTCTCCTCTGTGTCCCAAGGGTGGGGAGCCCAGGGCTAAAGAGTCACCCCTTTGGTCACTCAGCAAGAGTGGGCATCCCGGGTGATACCATGGCACCCCATGGTTTTGCTGAGCTTCCCTCTTCTCCCAGACTGCCAGGAGGTGCTGCCCTGGGAGGGAGGGAGAGGGAGAGAGACAGAGACAGACAGAGGGAGGAGACCTGACCTGTTGCCTGGACATGCTGTAGCCTCCCTTGGTGGGCAGCTGCTGTGGATCCCTGCCTTTCACAGGTGTCCCCCACTCCCAGCACTCCCTGGGCTGACCAGCCCCATGTCCACCCTGACCCCAGGCAGGTGCACGGAGCCTGCATGTCCTCAGTCTGGCAGCAGGCACAGACCCTCTGGTGTGGGGGCTCTCAGGAGGGCTCTGAGGCCATACTGTGTCCTGGCCTTCCTGTGTGGATAGGTGGGAGCCCCAGTAAAGTCTTCAGCACCCAAAGGATGGGGGGGGACCCCTGAGGGTGGGGCTCTTCCAAAATCTGGACAATGAAGCACAGTGCCGGTTCTGCTGGCTGTGGGCTTGGTGGCTCCTGCCGGGCAGGCTTGTCCTGCCTGCTCCTGGACAGGCATCCCCCCTGGGACCAGTGGGTTCTGGTGGGCTGGGAAAGTCTGAGAAGAGGCGTCTGGGCCGAGCTGCTGATTTGGGGAGGGCTCGGCTGTGGGCTGGAGGTCTGTTAGGTTTAGGACTCTGAAAGATGATTTTTGGTAAATTTTAGTTACTGTGCGTGGACCAGTAACAGCTCTTTGTGGGCTGGTAATGAGGAGGTTCCCAGTCTGGGTCGGGGGTTTGTGGGTCCTGGGAGGATGCTTCCTTGGGGCCTCGGGGAGCAGGTGCAGGTCATGGAGTGCTGGTCTGTGCCATCCGGGGAGCGAGGTGACTGGCCACAGCCAGGACACCGAGCATCCGGGAGTTTGGGGACCTGTGGGTCTGGTGTCACCTTGCGCCTGCCCTGCTCCCTCTCCTGGGCCATACTGAACCCCGGGTGGCCTTCCGCTGAGGGTCAGCCCATTCTTGCCCAGGGGTCCCGGGTCTGCTCTCCTGCTGAAGCTCCGGTTGTGCTAGCACCTGTGCCTTTTCCTGGCAGCCTCGCCTGACACACACAACCCCTCGTCTCTGCCCACCCTCCCCCACATGCTGCCCAGCTCTGGGCATCATGATCAGTTCTTGGTTTAGGTATCTCTGTGGGTGGGAACCCTGAGAAGCCCCCTGCTGCTGGGGTCGCTGCTGGCAGGCCCTCTTCTGAGTAGAGCCCACAGGCGCCATGCAGGTAGGTTGGGTGGGACCACAAGGAGGAGCCTGTGGGGAGTCTGGGTCGCTGGCAGCCTGGGTGGGGAGGGGAGCTTTCCCAGGGGGCTTCCAGCTGCTGGGTCAGTCATGAGAGGCCCAGAGCCTATGTTCCAGTGCTGCATTGGCTTTAATTATCTGGGCAGTTAGAGCTGTATATTATGAAAGTCGGGCAATTAGATGCCTTCCTTGAAGCTATGGAGAAATTGCCAGCCATCAAGTGGAAGGGAACTCGGGCAAAACAGATCCTGCTAATTGCGTGAGACACTCAGCAAGAAGGAGAGCATGGTGTCACCCTGCACAATGCTATGAAAACAGAGGTGATTAAGTACTCAAATCTTGATGGCCATGCGATGGGGGGTGCCTTCAGAGTCAGGGAGCGCTCTGCACCCCCAGCCTCCTGGACCCACCCATGGGCCCCTCCTCACTGCCCACCAGGAGCTCTGGGGAGTTGGGGCTGGCTCCAATTCTGGGGGCATCGGCACTGCTCGCTGGGGGGCACTGACCTGTGATATCGCCCATCAGCTGGCCCCGGGAAGCTCAGCTCCTGCTCACTCTGCTGGTCACTTAGCATCCCCGGTGCCCTTCGTCTTGGAACTCCAGGCCTGTGCCCAGCTCTTCTGGAGGCCACGCTGGCTGGCTCCTGGAGCCCCGGGCTGGTGGCCTCTCTGGGGATGTGCATGTGCTGGTGTAGGGACTGGAGCCGGTGCTAGTAGGAGTCCCCACTGACCTCCACTGACTGCCTACATCTGGATTTTCTCTACAGCATCCAGCGTGCACACCCTGCGGACCCCTCCCACCAGCAAAGTGATCAAGACCCGCTACCGCATCGTCAAGAAGACCTCCGTGTCTCCTCTCAACGCCCCCCAAGCCCCCCTGTCCCTGCCCTTTTGGCGGGCACGGCGGCTCTCCCTCTCCAGGTAGGAGGCCCTTGTCTAGGCTCCCACAGGCCTGGGGCCTGGCTAGCCACATGCAAGTGCTTGGTCCGTAGTTGGTTAGCTGGAGAATAGGCTAGTTTTTGTTTAGCAGTTCCTGTACCACATATATGGCCAGTCTGTGTGTGCCACACGCACACGCAGACACACATGCTCTCCCTGTCATTAGCAAGTTGTTAGCTGGTGGGGGACGACTGTGGGAACAGCTGCTGCCCGGACAGTTGGGTCCATACCCTGAGCTGTGCCTGGGCATCCCTTAGGGAGAAAATTCTGGTAAGAGAAGCTGGGCCCTGAGCAGCCCCTTTGGAAGCCTGTGGGCCCATCTTGCCATCAGTATGTTGATTGTGAAGAGCAGTAGGGAGGCTGCAGCCCTCCCCATGCTGCCTGCACACGGGTCTGGCCTGCACCCCGAGCTCTGGGGCCTTGTTAGTTCTAGGCTGCTTCTGGCTGAGAACGTGCAGGGTAGGGGAGCTCCACCTTCTTTTCTGGGTGCCCCGGGCCCCGAAGCAGGAAGGTCTGCAGCAGTTGGGGTGTGTTAGGAGGATGGAAGTTGGGGGCCCCTCTCTTGTGCTGCTCAGCCTGAGGCCTCAGGAGGCCCAGTGTGGGCCTCCCTTCCAGGAGGCGGGGGAAGGGGTGGCAGCCCTAGTGGGGAGCTGGGAATTGGGCCGTGGCAGACCCCGCTCTGTGCTCCAGCCCGCATCTGGGAGCCTGCCTTCTGGGGGAGCAGTGTGGGAGCCCCTTGGTCCAGTGTGGGCTTCCAGGTGGGCACAGTGGACACTTCAGGGCACATGACCTCAAGCTAGAAGCTGTGGGACAGAGGCCATTGTGCCCCAAGGGGCTGGACCACAGGGCAGAGCAGCTATAGTCCCTGGCAGAGGCCATCTTGCCAGCCCTCCATGGGCCCCACCACCCTCTGGACAGTGGCTGCCTGCTCTGGGGCTATGGAGAGAGGAGGTGCCGTGGGAATGTGCCAGGCAGTCAGCCTGACCAGGCTGTCAGCGGCACCTGCTGCCCTCCTCCCTCACCCGCTAGGCTGCGCTAAACTTGGCCCTGCCGTCGACTTTCTGGAGGCAATAGCTGGAAGTATATTTTAAATTAATTTTACTGCACTTTTTGTAATATTTTTGTTTTAAATAGATTTATAAGCATCTTGGGGGCTATTTCTACAAATTTATGAAGATAATTTTCACTCTCTCGATAAGGTTAAATTTACACCTGCTATTTCCATATTAATTCACAGTGCTAAGTGGGTCTAATTTTCTTCCGTTCTCCTATCTGGTGAGCATGGCCTTTCCTAATGCAATTTCCCCCTCACTAAATCACTGTGATCGGGAGTCATGATCGAGCTAAATTAACTTAAATTAATTTACTTAATAAGAGCCCCAGATCATCGTGAATGAGGTTCAGATTTATTGATTCTTGCTCCTGCCTCCCCCTCCTGCAGTCAGCATTCCAACCCTACGTTGGCAGCCCTGGCCGGGCTTCACCTCTCCCAGGGGGCCCAACTGGGGGCTGGAGATGACTTCCCTGAGGGCAACAGGAGCACACCTATCCCTGCCAGCCTCTGAGTGCCAAGGAGGCCTCAGGTTTGGGTTCAGCTGAGCTGGTGCTCAGTGTGTTGGGCCCTGATGGGGTCACTGAGCAGAAATGGGTGCCAGGCCTGGTGGGGCAGGTCTCCTGGAGGAGGGAGGCCCTGGAAGTGCCCCGAGCCACCTTGCACCTTCAGCCAGAGTGTCGAGCCCATTAGGCAGAGAGCAGCCGAGACAGCCGAGGGGCAGGGAACGTGCCCTTGCCTCAGCTCGGGAGAGGAGGAGCAGATGGGGGCTGAGAGAACATCTGTTGCCGTGTGGGTGGGTGTGCCAGGTCCAGCCTCAGGTTAGGTGGACAGGGTGGGTGCCGTCAGCCGTGCTGGCAGTGGACAGACCCAGACCCAGCTGCCAGCCCGGCACAGCCACTGCTTCCTCAAAGCTGCCTATCCCAGCGAAGGTGGTGCCCAGCTGCTGTGCAGGGAGAGCTGCATGGGGAGGGCTGTGGCGCCCTGGCACGGGGGCCTAACTTTGGGCTGGGTTGGTGGTGACAGGGAGGGTGCTGCCCCAAGATGGCTCTGTGCACTCCCGCCTAGGGCCACGCCCAGCCCCAGATGGCTCAGGTCCCACATCACTGGCTCGTGTGCTCAGTGGTGAGGGCTCTGAGGGCAGGTTCCTGGGTGCCCCAGGCCTCAGTGCCCTCCCTGTGCATGGGAGCACTGTTGAACCCACCCCTAGGATGGCCATGCGTTAACTGAGCTTGTCTGGGGGCTGTGCTCACTGGGTCCTCCCTCTGCCCTGACTGCCTCACCACAAGTGTCCGGGACATACCCTGAACACAGAGCTGTAGACCTTTGGGGGGCCTGGCCCCTGGACTTGGGCCTGTGGGGTGGGGTAAGGGAGGGCGGGTACCGAGGGCTGGGTGGCTCAGGAGGCCCTGAGAAATGGGGCTGTCAGTGGGCTGGGCTTCCTTGGCCTAAGGTCACTTGTGCCCTGGCGGGGCTGCCTTCTCAGCAGAGGGGCCGCCTACCGCCTATCCTGCCCGCTGTCGGCTGTGCACACCTGCTCCCGTCTCCAGGGCTGGCGGCCAGTCTGGTGCCCACCCACCTGCCGCCTTCATCTCCATCAGAGCCTGGGGCTCTCTGCCTGTAGTCATCAGGCCCCAAGGAAGCTTTGTGGCCAAGTGACTTTGGCTGCGACCTTGACCTCTGCCCTATACAGCTGCGGGTTCCTCAGCTCTCCCTGGGCAGAAGGAGGGGTTGGGCTGGCAGCTGGACCCAGGCCAAGGTGGGCTAAGGGCTGCTGCAGTGGTGAGAAAGCAGGGCTGTCCTGCCAGGCAGCCAGCCTGAGCCTGGGGACTGAGGGCCCTTCTTGGGCCTCTGGATCTGGACCCTCCTCAGAGGGAGGACAGCCCTGGAGGGGCCAGCAGGCAGACCCCAGCAGTCCTAGAAATCTCAGTGGGCAGAGTTGGGGCTGGTAGACACAGGCAGGAGATGAGGCAGGCATGGGGTAGCCTTGGACCCCACCCTCCTGCAGATACTCACTCTGAATGATGACATGGTCACTGCAGCGAGTAAGGTGGGTGTGTTGGGGGGACTGCCATCCTGGGGGAGCCGGTGATCCCTGGCAGGCAGGTGGCGCAAAGTGTGAGACCCTGGAAAGCGAGAAGGCCGCAGGGGTCTGGGTGGGGCCTCACAGGCCCACGGGACTGCTGCCTGGAGAACAGCCTGGAGCAGCCAGGCATCCCAAGAAGGGGCCAGGTCAGAACCTGGGCTCAGCTCAGTCCTGCACCTAATGGCCAGTGCCCTTGGCCCTTCTTGGACCAAGGGATGATGCACTCCCTCATAGCTGTGGTGAGGTCGCCACACTCAGTCCTGCACCGGGTGGGGCCTAATTTTAGAAACACTTCAGATGCAACAGGTCCACTGCCACCCCTGTCCCAAGAGGGATGGGACAGGGCCCTGCCCAGCGTGGGGATGGGCAACCCCTTCACCGCTGATTGTAGCCCTTACCCTATGTCAGGGCCCCTCATCTTTCCCACTCTCACCACGGAGCTGGCGCCCCTCGGGAAAGGCGTGTCACCTTTGAACGCTCTAAAATGCCCACACCCCACTCTGTTCCCCACTCAGCCTCGGGCTGGGGGAAGCAGCAAGCTCTCCTTTACCCTCCATGCTCTGCTAGAGGGTGGGAGGCCGACGTCCCCAGGCTGATCCCTGACATCTGGGGAGAGAGAGGGTGGAGAGGGCAGGCTCCTTGGCCTGTTTGTCTCTCTGGAAGCCCGCTCGCAGCACTGTGGCCTAAGATGTGTGGCAGTGTGGCCCCCCATTAGCTGCTGTCCGGGTGCCAGGGTGCATTTCTTCCTCACGAGGTAGCTTTGCTCTCTCTCTCTCCTGATTTGGGTAGAAGCCTACTCTCAGCCTCATGTCAGTTTTGGCCCAACACATGGGAAGCTGAGAGGCCACATGACGGCCCACATTCACAGTAGGGGATCCTGATGTCCCCTTCCACCACCAGCTCTGTGTGGCCTGGAGATGGAGGGAGGTACCTGTGGTGAGACCCTGACTCCAGAAATATCTGAGAGGAGGGTCAGCTGGAAGTAGGTCAGTTAGCCCATCGGGTTCTGTCACCTGCTCAGTGCTCATCTGAGTTGGGGCAGACAGAAGGTGGGAAGCTGCTGGGCACCAGCTCCTGGACCCTGTGGGCACTGCCAGCCAGGGTCTTTGGGGATGGTCCCGCCCATTGAGAGCTGTGGGCAGATGAGGTGGCTGCTGTCCTGGCCAGGTGAGTGTCTGTGGAGGCCGGGGCAGAAGGGACACAGGGTTGGGGGGACAGCGGGCCCCTCTTGGGAAGGACTCTCACCTGTGTGATGGTGGTGTCCATGGCACCCTGTCTGTGCTATACCTGGCTATCAGGCGCCTGGCTCCAGGCGTGGGGGCAGCGGCTGATGGCTCCGGAGGCTGCATGTAGGTCAGGTCCAGGGCCCAGGTCCAGAGCCCATGGGAGGCCCAGCTTGGCCCCAAGGACTCCACACCATTGCTACCCAGAACTGGCCCTGGGGCTCAGGGGTCCATGCAGGCCCGGGGTAACCGGGGGGCGGCAGAGGGTTCTGCAGAGCACTCCCCAGGGCTGAGGTTCCTGAAAGAGGATTTAGTGTTTTTGTTCTGAGATGTGTGGGTTTGCCTGTGCCCTCGCTGGCTTCTAGCAAGTTCATTAATCTGAACTGAAGTTGAAATGTGACTTATATCCCTAAACGGCCTGTCACTTTTTTCTCTTTCCGAATTCATTTGACGTGCAAGAGTGAAATAAACAGAAGCCGCTGTGCTTAAGCAGATGAGTCTAGAGGCTGTTCCATCCTGACTACAAATGGTGCTGTCGGAGGGGCTGCCTCTCGCTGGGCTGCCTTATTTTATTTTATTTTTGTGTCTGTGCGGTAAATCTTAAGTAATCTCTGGGTGGTTTGACGAGGTTTGGGTTGTGATTTTGAAGGCTCTGAAACGCTTCTCCAAAGCAACGTCTCATTAAAGAGGAATTCAGCCTGAGGATGGGCGGCGTCCCCTTGTGAGTGGCTGTGGTTCCCACATCCCCCTCGCCCCGTGAACACCTGGGATTCCATGAGTCTCCCTAAGGAGCAGGTGCAATCTGCACAGCCCCCTCTGGCGGCCAGCTACAGCCCTGCTCTGGCTGCCGCCGCCTCTGGTCCTTGCAGTGTCGGGCAGCTCGGGCCGCCATAGTACACCACTACAGCCTGGGCGGCTTAGACAGCAGGCGTTTATTCCTTGCAGTTCTGGAGGCTGGAAGGCTGAGGGCAGGGTGGTGACGTGGTCGATGAGTTCCTCTTCCAGGCTGCAGACGGCCGCCTTCTTGCTGTGTCCTCACATGGTGGAGCACACAGAGCTCTGGAGTCTCCTCTGTACGGGCACTAATTTTGTCATGGGGCCCACGCTCTCGCCCTTGTCTAACCCCTATCACCTCCCAAAAGTCCCCCTCCAAACACCATGCCACTGGGGTAGGGCCTTAGCATAGGATTTGAGAGGGACTCAACATTTAGTCTGTAACAGGGAGCGCCCTGCTCATCCTCAGACCTGCCCTCACCAGGCCAGTGGAGCTGGGGTTCCTATGGCGTCCCGCCCTGCCCTGGACGGTGTGGCAGTTCGAGGAACTCGGGGTGAATCCTTACGCAAAAGCAGTTCTCCCTTCCACGTTGTGCCATTGCAGCCACACCCTGGGCCCTTCTCTGTCTCTGCTGAGGGCCCCTCCGCCCCTTCCAACTCAACCCAGGCAGGGACCTGTCACAAGGCTAGGAGGGTACCTGGCGCTGGGCGGCGGGGCTCTCCCTGCACAAAGCTGGGTGCAACCGTCCTGTGCCAGGCACACACTCTGCCCACAGTGCTCTCCTAGCAGAGAAGGGTCAGGAAGCAAGCAGACAAGCACAGTGGACACCCTTATGGGGTAGTGAGTGCTGGCAAGTTCTGAGACCCCGTAGGGCGGACGGGTCTGAGGAAGGCCCTGTGGGGGTGGGGCTGGCGAGGTCAGCTTGGGCCACGTTGCAAGGGCCTTTTTCCTGGGCCTGGGGAAGGAATGTCTGCTCTGAGGGCAGGGACCACCCAAAGGGTGGTGTTGAAGATGGGACCTGGGCCCTGCCCCTCGACCAGCGATGGTTTGGGGGGAAAGTCAGGATGGGGGTCCCAGCCCTTCCTCGTGGCAGCCCCCTTCCCAGGTGTGGGGCAGGCACTGTGTCCTTCCTTGGCTGTGACCGCTGTGTGTGGCCCCAGGGCACATGCACTGGCCAACCTTGACCCAGCTGGCGTGTTCCTGGGGCACCTGCCTGCCTCCCACCTTCCCTCTGACATGGAGCCTGGGAAGCTGTCCACCTTACCCACCTCCATCCGCCCCTGCACCCCCAGCTGCCCGGTGCTGGCTCTGCCTGTGAGCAGCTCATACCAACAGCCTGAGAAGGGCACGAGGCCACCTATGAAAGTGCTGAAGTGAGCATGGCCAACAGAGTAGCCGTTTTAGTACAAAGAAAAGTGTTGTTTCCAGTGAGGAAAGATGTTCTGGCTGCTTTCACTTGGACGCTGGCTGGGGTGCAGGTTCGCAATGCCCACCTGAGGCCCAGCCTGTTTCTTCTGTGGTGGACAGACAGGGCTGTCCTGGTTTCCTGTCAGAGGCAGGGGTGGCCTGGCCTGGATGCACCTGGGGATCTGCCCACCTGGGTGTGCCCAGGGGAGGGAGAGTACTTCTACTAGAGAGGAGAGTGGTGGGGGAGCAGGAGTTCCCTCACCTGTTCTATGGGGCCCCGCTGTGCCTATTCTCAGCCCTGCACAGGGCTTTCCTCACTGGGCTTGATGGTGGTGGGTGGGCTCCTGCGTGTGTGTGACCCCAGGAATGGGCCTGCCCTGTGCGAGGAGCCCTGGGCCCTCAGCAGTGGCCTGCTTTCCAGGACCCTTGTGCCTGTGGGCCCTGCAGAGGGGCCGCTGCTCACTCTTCTGCCCGATGGCAACTGGAGAAACCAGGGCAGGGTTTCTAGCCAGGGAGGATGGGATGGGGGCCTCACCATCCACGTTTGGGGTTCCTAGTACTGCTCGGGTAGCTAGACTCAGGTAGGGTAGGGAGCAGCCGCCAGGCTCCAGGGAAGGTGCTGGGCCTGCCAGGGCGACCTGGGCCATTCCGGCCCTTCTTGGCTTCCATTTCCTCACTTTTGAATCAGCGGTCCCCTCACAGGGCAGCTGGGAAGGTGAGGTGAGCTGCCCACCTGGTGCGGGCCAGGCAGTAGGGCCTGTTGACAACTAGGTCAGAAGCTGTGGGTACATAGTGACACTCAGTGCAAGGGGCTCCTGACTGTGCCAAGGTGGGCTCTGGGCACTGTGCGCTGTGGGGTACAGGCCTTCCACCTGGGCTAGGGCTCCTAGGCATGGCTGCAGTAACTCCCCCCTGCCCCAGGCCTGGGAAGAGGAGCCGAGGCACGGCTGCCCCAGGCGGTGTGGGAGGGCCCAGGTGCTCCTGGGGCAGTGCCTGCCCTTTCGCATGTCCACTCTCTCCCCGAGTGTCTGGACTGTCTGCCCTGGGTTGGGGCCCTGCTTGCTGGGAACCTGCAGCCCAGTGGGGGACAGATCCCAAGTGGGCAACTGCAGAACCATCCCTGGGTCAGCATGCCAGAGATTGGGCAGGCCTGGGACGTGGGTTCTCCTGGACCTGTCCTCAGCCATGTCACCTGCCTGCGGCGAGTGGTAGGTAGCCAGGCACAGAGGGGTCTCCCTGGCCAGGGAAGCAGCACACACAGCAGAGGAGACCCCAAGAAGCCCGGGCAGAAGGCAGAGCATGTTCAAGTGCAGAGGCTTGACCAGGCCTCAGGCTGCAGGGACTGGCCTGGGATAGCAAGCGCAAGACCTGGGAGCCTGTTGAGTAGCCCAGATGTGGCAGTGCAGTCAGGTAGTGAGCAACCCAGGCCCAGATCCTGCTCCGGGGGTGCCCGGCCACCCAGCGCCCTGCAGACCACAGCACCTCACCTGTCTCTGCCTCATCCTGCAAATGGTTACAGCAGGGCTGCAGTCTCCCAGAGGCAGGCTCTCTATGGCTTGTGGCCAAGTGGACCCCAGGCTGTCCCCCTCCCCACTTTATGTCAGCGCGTTGTGGAGGGGCAGTGCCCTGTTGCTGCTGACAACCCCTCACAGCCCCAGGAAGAGCTGCCCAGACAGTGAACTAGGGAGCTGCTATGGGGGATGGGCACATGGCGGAGAATCAGGGCAGGGGGCCAGGGCAGGGGGCAGCCAGTTGTCGTGGGGCTCTTGGGCTCACTCCCGGTCCCTCTCTTAATTAGTTCCTTGCATTTGATTGTTTGGGGCAACTTTATTTTGATACGCTTTTGCATTTACCGAAAACTTGCAAATATAGTACACAGAACTCATACATATTCTTCACCTAAATTCACTGATTGTTTATACTTTGCTGAATCTGCTGTATCATTTTCCCCCTGTCTGTTCCATATACAACCATTTACGAGGAAGGTAGAGGCTTGGCGCCCTTGACTGGGCACTGCAGTGTGATCCCCTGGATCGGGGAGTACCACCTGGAGCAGAGCTGGCGTTCGGGGGGTCATGCATCTTCAGCCTCATTGTGTCTGGAACCTCCCCTCGGCCTCACTCGTCTCTCATGACCCTGATGTTTGGGAGACCCTGGGCTCCTCAGATGCCTCCTCATGGTGATGAGGTTCGGATTGCTGTGGGGCAGGAAGGCTGTGGAAGTGCCGGGGGACCTCTTTGGTGAAGCCTGGATGGGCTGGGTCTGGGGCCCAGCACGGTGTAGCCTGACCACCTGCTGATGTGCCTGGCAGGTTTCTCCGCGGTGCGGGTTGCTGCAGGTGTCCATGGGGTGTTTATGGGGCCTCTGTGAGCACCCTGATCCTTCCTGGACGTCTCCCACTCGTGATTTCCAGCCTCTCGGTCCTCCATTTTGGTTGCTTCGTATAGTCGTTTACTCATTTATAGTGGCGTGGACTCCAGATTCTCATTTTAGCCAACAGGCTGGAATCCACTACCATTGTGATTCGTTTCGACCCTCAGTTCGTCCCTGCCTTCGGGCTTGCCCTGGGTCCTTTCTACATGGCACTGTCATTCTCTGAGCCTCCCTCACCTACACAACAGGGGCTTCTGGGCTCACTTGGAAATCCTTCCCCCAGCCCAGAACCACTCATCTCTGCAGAACCTGGCTCCTTGTATTGCAGTGCCTCTCAGCCCTGCAGCCAAGGGTCTCGTGGCCCCTGGTGTCAACAGTGCTGAGGGGTGACAGGAGCATGTGGAGAGAGGGGTCCCGGCTGGTGGTGCATGGCTTTGCTTCCAGGCCCTCCCGGGTCACAAGCCACACGTCTGCGCACACGGCTCTCTCTGGACTGAAGACCTCGCGCTTGTGCTGACAGCAGCGGTTCCAGCCCAGCGCTGCCGCTTCATTCTGCCTTTCTCGCGCTGTGTTGGTGACTCTTCCCCAACGGGGTGACACCTGGCCCTCATCCACAGCATGTTTACTCCGTAGAGCTCGACATTTGATTACAGTTCTTTTTCAGGTAAAATTTACATCCAGTGAGATGCATAGATCAGAGTATACGGTTTGTTGAGTTTTGACAAAAGCACGCGCCTTTGTGACCCACACCCCTGTCCGGATAGAGGACGCCCTTCCCAGTTGGCACCCCCGCCTGCTGAGAGCCCCCTTGTGACTGTTTCCACTGCAGGTTTATTTTGCTTGTGCTAGAGTGTCGCAGGAGCGGAGTTACACACTCTGTTTACGCTCCTCACGCTGCCGTGACTCTGGCTCCTGCGCCACGTGCGGCAGGAGTTCACTTCTTTTCGTTGCCAGTGGCCTTCCATGGTTTATTCCACGATTGTTTATTAATCGTCCTCTCCATGGACATTTGAGTAATTTCCGCTTTGGGTAATTATGAATGAAGGCTGCCTCTGGTGTAGACCGTGTTTTCATTTCCCTTCGGTACATACCTAGCAGCAGAATTGCGGGGACACGGAAAGATGTATGTTTAACTTCATGTGAAACCGCCAAACCTTTTCCCAAAGCAGCCATGCCCTTTCTGTTCTCATTACCTTTGGTGTTACCGTCTTTTCAGTTTTCATGTTCTCGATGTGTGGTGTCGTCTCGTTGTGGTTTTAATTTGCATCTTCCTGATTACCAGTGAGGCTGAACACTTATTCACCAGCTTATTTAAGGCCCTTCATTGTCTTCTGTTGTGAAAGAGCTGGTCAGGTCCTTTACCCATTTTTAAATTGGTGTTTTCTTTTGTTCCTGAGCTGCAGGGGTGCATTTAACTTGTTTAAGGCTCTGTGCCCTCCACCTTCCCTTGCTGAGGCAGCCTCACCTGGTTGAATGGGGGCCTATTTCCTGCCCAGGAGTCTGTGGTGCGTGCAGGGACATTTGGCCCTCTGGTCTTGGCTGCTGTGTCACCAGCCTTGGCTCTGTTGTTCAGGGTGCAAGATCAAAGACACCCCCCCACACACACCCCAGCTCTCTCTGGGCTCTGGGCTCTGCCAGCATCACTGTGTCCCAAGCCCAGGAGCCTCCCTCCACCCTGGGAACCCTGCAGGCCTCCGGTCTCCCTGGGGGACCTGGGGCCCCAGCGGGGAAGCCTGGCCTCTCTAGGCCTCCCTGGGCTGCGGGGGAGTGCAGGCCCCTGCTCTGTGCTCTCACAGGGAGTGGCAAAGGCTGTGCTCACGGGCAGAGAGCAGCCTTTCCTCTGCCCGTGGGGAGCTGGCCAGTGTCTCTCAGGGCCTGTTCCACTGCTGGGGTGGAATTTGAGGAAATCGGGACAGAAATCAGAGCAGGCCTGAGGGTGTTGAGAGTGTCACGGGCGTGGCCCAGAGCTCTTGGTGCTGAGGCTTTGGCCAGAGACGAGGGTGGGCCTCCTCTGGGCGCCAGGCAGGGGTCTGGGGGAGCGCACGTGGGGGTGACCTGGGCCCCCACCTTGCCCACTTCCCCATGTGGTGCTGAGCAGGTCTCCTCGGCAGGATTTTTAGAATTTTATTTTATGAGAACAGGCGGTTACGGCTCCCCAAGTGCCGTAAAAGTTAATGTGATGGCCTCCCAGCGCCTGTGCTCATTTTTATAATTTTTTATTTTATGAAACAGGACAGGGAGCTTAGTGACTTATTACTATTCATTTCGTTTCAATGCAGTAAATATTGATTCAGTTGGGGGTTTTCAATTTAAACCACTCGGCGATTATATAAAATATTACTGGCCTCTGAAATTATGCTTACCGATCCCTTCGGCTGCTCATTAAGGAAGGCGTGCGGTTGCAGGCCCCTTTGCCTTCATCATTCTAATAAATGGGCTGAGGTGTGTTTCTGCACGGGAGGTGCCACAGAAACTGCTGGCGGGGGCCTGACAGCAAGGATGCAACTCTTAATTTGGAAGTCGGTTCAAAGCATGCCGGGCTTATTTATTTATTTCTCTGTCTGTTTGAGGCAAGCAGGCCTTTCAGCTGTCAGCAGCCCTGTGGCAGCAGGGCTGCACGCATCCTTCTGAGGCCGGAACACCTGCCCGCACTCCTCAGCAGGGTGTGGGGAGGGGCTGGGGCTCGGCGGGATGTGGGGCCTTCACCCCTCACCCCCTCAGTGGTTTTAGGGAGGTAAGGGAGGAGAACCAGCCTCACCAGGGCACAGCCGACCTTGACTGGCGCTGAGGCTGGGACACTGAGGGACACTGATCTCCCTCCAGAACCTCGTCCAGAAAGGGGGGCACTTTTCTTGGCAATGTTAGAGCCCAGCCCGTCGCCAGCAGAGCCGAGATGGGCTCCGCTGCCTTCTTCCTCCTTTGCAGTTTCCACAAGCAGTCTGCGCTCACTGTCAAACACTCATCCGGTATGGGGCGGCAAGTTGAAGCCCCCCCAGGACCCCTCTGGCATCAGACCTCGGGAGTCAGGCCATCTGGTCCCTCTGGGTCTGAGGTCTGTTCATTCATTTGGTCCCTCTCCTCACCAGTGCGAACAGCTCTAGGGTGGCCCTGTGTGATGATGGAGGCCAGTGGTCAGCACTGCAGAGGGTCAGGACTAAGGGTCTTGAGCCCCCAAGGGAGGCTGCACTCAGCCGGGCCACCCCAGTGCCACACGGCCCCCGTGCTCCCAGGCAGGGGCCGACCTGAGCTGTCTTCCTAGCTGCCTCCTCCTTGTCCTTTCGGGCCCTGGCACTGGGGGGTCATTGGTATCAGTTGGAGGGCATTGGCATGGGGAGCGCAGGTGTCTGGCATAGGGCGGGCCTAGCTGAGGCTGACGTGCCACCTCCCTGTTGGTTTGAGTCTCTGGCCCATCCTCCTCAGTGGTCACACGGCCCCTGTGACAGTCACCCCCCAATGTGGTGTTTGTGCCACTGCTTCCTCCCTGGCCATGGGGACCGGTGGCCTGGGGCCTAAGGTCACAGGCATTGTAGCTAGAGTGTTTGTGATGAGACCACAAGAGAGGCGGTAACTAGGCTCCATCTGAGGATGGTATGAGAGGGGAGGGGCCCCAGGACAGGCGGGGGTAGGGTCTCTGCCCTGGAGCTAGCCCAACACTGAGGCCCTTGTGGGAGGGAAGGATTGTGGCAGACACTGGAGCCCCCCATTTGTTCCATCTCAGGCCAGGACCTGCCCGTCACATAGGGTTAGTCACCTCCCTCTCTGGGCCCACCGTGAGCTGGCCCACAGCTTGCTAGCCTGGGGCACATCCCTGATGTCAGAGTCCCTGAGGGTTGTGCTGGTAGGTAGGAGGTGCCTGGGAAGCCTGGGGCCAAGGTTGGGGGCAGTGGGGCACAGCAGCCCCCTGAGAAGACTAGCACATTCTGCCTCTCTGCCCTGGGCTCGGCCACAAGTCTCTTCTGGGATGGTGTCTGTTGTCCAGCCAGCGCCCCAGCCCTGCTGGTCTCTTCACGTCTGTGAGTGTCTCTCAGGTCCCCTGGCCTTTGGCTTGCTCTTTTTTCTCTGCTCTTTTTCTGTTGCTGCCTCCACATGGCGGTATCTTTCTCATTTCTCATCTCTTTCTCCATGGCCGTGTGTCTCCCACTGTTTTGCTCTCATCACCTGGTGCTCTTCCTCTCTCTGTGTGGGGAGCTGCTCCCTGGCACCTTGGGGGTACTCTGGGCGCCGGGAACAGAGAGGCCTCAGGCTTGCCAGCAAAGGAGGGAAGCAAGGAGGAGAGTGTACAGGGCTCTGGGCTGAAGGGCTGGGGGCCTGAGTGCACACAGGCCTGGGGCAGTGGTGGCTGTGAGGCATTATTCTCCACTGCTGCGATCTAGAATGCCTGCTGTGCCCGGCCCTTCTGGCAGCAAGCCTGCAGCCCAGCCAGCCCTCCTGCCTTCCCCTCATTGTACCAGCCCCGACAGGTCAGTGCTCTCCCAGGCCAGCTCTCCTCCCTGCTGCACATGGACCCTGAGCCCTGGACCAGTCTGGCCCCTGGACAGCTCTGCTGGCGGGCTTGCTCCCTCCTCGCCTGTCCCACCTGCTGTAGCACACTGCGTCTTGATCTGTGTGACATACAGATGGCTTCTCTGCCCTTCAGGAGTTGGCTTGTGTGGCCGAGACTTGCCCAGTGGCCTTCAGGCCAGCCCATGGTGGGGAGCAGCAGGATAGGTCAGGTAGGCATGCGCCTCACCCAGGCCTGGCTCCTCATGGACAAACCCTAATGGGACAGGACCCCTCAGGGCCCTGTAAGACACTTCCACCACCACAGGAAAAGCACAGGCCATGGCTTGCACACCCTGCCCACAGTGGGCCGGCAGTCACACCGGAGTAGCTCACAGAGGAAGAGACTGTCAGCCAGGTGGGCGTTTCATGACAGACCTGGAGAGAACTCCCCTTTGGTTCGCCCAAGGGAAGCTTCTTTCTGAAAATAGCGGGACTCTTGGGAGGGGAGCCGCGGAAGTTCCCAATAGGTTTCTCCCCATGGAACCTGTGGAAAATTGCCCTCAGGTTGTGCCTAGATCCCTGGCCACACCTTGCCAGCACCATGGGCCCTCGTGTGTCTGTGTTGGTGCCCCCTAATGTCCCTGGAAATGAGAAGTAGAGGAAGCTGAAAATACTGCCCCTGACAGGAAGAAATAAAACGTCCTTGTCACCCAGCAGTACTTGGGTGCCTTACACAATCAAACACCATTTTAAATACCACTTTTATCCTGCTTTTAGAGGGGGTAGTAAAGCGTCATTCACATAATCGATATCATGTTTAACTCTTCGTGGTTGTCAGGCCTCCAGCCTGATCTTATCCCAAAACACAATTCCTCTCTCAGTGCTGGGCCGGGGCCTCTGGAGACAGGGGAGGGGAGGTATTGCTCTAGGGGTCTGGGGATCCCAGGAGGACGGGCTCCCCCTGTGGGCTTTGGCTCTTGGGGAACTCACAGCCCCTGAGGACCATGGCCTGAGGGCTCCCACAAGCAGGTGTGCACTCAGGCCTCTGGTTGGCTGCAGGCGGCCTGGCCACCACCTCGTCCCAGGGCCCCAGTGTGACCCTGCGAGTTCTCTGGGCAGGAGCCTCCCACGGGGCACAGGGTCGCCCAAGGTGGTACTGGGCCTCTTGGGGAGGGGTGTCCTTTCCCTGCCATGGCTCTGGCGGTTAACCTCACTCCTCCCTCCCCACTTCCACTCTTCCTTCTATACTTGCCTCCCCCACTCCCACTCCCATGGCTGTGTGGTCCTCAGGCATGGGAGTCAGGATAAGCTCCTCCTCCACACCTTCTTTCCCTCCCATCTTGCTCTGACCAGGATCAGGGTTGCTGATCCAGAATGCAGCCCCTCCACTGTTAGGGGGCCATCCACATCTCACCCGCTCCCACCCAGCACCCTTCTCTCCAGCCACTTCTTGTGCAGACTGGGGGATGGCTCAGGAATCATGGGGATGTCTGAAGGGCGTTTCATTGTAAACGTCTGTCCTGGGTGGGTGGGCGCTGCAGTTGCAGAGACCTCTGTGTGTTGGGGACAGGCCCAGTGACCCCTGCCTGCCCATTCTCCGGCCAGTGGCCCCTGCTCAAAGGGCAGTTAGCAGAGCCAGGTGGGACCCTGACCTCTGCTCCTGCTGAGCCTGGCTCTGGGTCGCACCAGAGCCAGCAGGCAGGTGCAGAGCGTTTTTATTTTCCTCGAAGTCAGCAAGGTTTCTGTGCCTGCCCCGCCCACTCCCCAGAGTAGGGAGCCCTGGTTTAATTTGCGGTTAGATGTCTGTTAAGATTGCGTCCACTTCCCAAGTCAGCACTTAATTGGCAAGGCGCTTGATTTAACAGCGTGGGAGCCTCCACCGGAAAAATGGCTTGAATAAATCACTGCCTGACGCCAGAAAATAGATATAATCTCAGCATTAACTACATTAATAGTAGCAGGAGCCGAATTAAGAAAGCCATAAAGCATAGGCGGGGGAGCATAAATTATGGCCTAGGCTCTGTCCCCTCGGGAGCTGGGAGTCGGGAGCCGGCTGGTCCTGGGGTGGGGTGGGGACGGAGCGGAGAGGGGCTTCCAGGCTCCTCCCAAGCCCCGCCCACTTGCAGGCCCCGCCCTAGCCCCGTCAACTCCCTGGCCCTGCCGCGCGGGGCGGGGCGGGGGCGGAGCTGGGCAGCCTGCCCCGCCCTGCGTGGCTCAGGCTCCTCGCCCTGGAAGGGTTGGCTGGACCTCTCTGTCCTTCCGGGCTTCGTGAAGAATTCGCCACCCTGCACTAGCTGTGCCCACCCTACTCCTAGCACCTACTCGGGGCCGGGCCCTGGCTGAGCACTTTCCACCTGGGCCATTCTCTGCCCAGTAGGTGATCCCTGCTACGTGTCATCGACAGGAAAGTTAGAGCGGAGAGTGGACTTGGTAGGGGCTGGTGCCAGACCCAGCTCTGACCCGCCCTGCCTCCACTTCCTCCCTCCCACAGACGGCCTTTGCCCTCTGGTGTCTGCAGCCCAGATGACTTCTTGGAGGAGGCCACCTTTGGCTTGCTAGTTAGGTAAACACAGCTTGATTGCTAATCAGGCCACACATAAGGTGTGGCATTGCTTCTCTTCGTCATTGCTCCTTTGTCTCCCACAGTGAGATTCCTTTGTCCAGCACAGGCCCATTCTGGTTCTGGCTGTAAGGAGCCAGCAGGGCTGTAGGGGGAGCCAGGTGGGCGCCTGCTGTGCCTTGTCTGCATCTTCTCATACCCTTCTCAGTGTCAGTTGCCACTGCCGGAAACTTTTCCACAGTTTAGTAGAAGAAAGTGCTATCTGGTTTTAATTTCAATTTTACTCATATTCTTTGTCAAATTCAACATTTTTAATGTTTACTGTTCATTTGCCTCTGGCCTGTTTCTTACAGGTCTCTTTAAGTATTCAGAGTGTCACCCTTTTCTCATAGACTATACCTTTTTTTCTCAATTTCAATTTTGCCTTTCAGTTTTGTTTGTGAATATTTTTATTAGAACTTTTCACTTTTCTGTGTATTTAAATCTGTCAGTCTCTTAAGATCTATTGTATTGATTTACTTAGAACAGGCTTCCCCACCCCAAGATGATGTGAGTTCAATTATATTCTCTTCTAATGCTATGGTTTCAAGTTTTACATTTAAAACTTTAATCTACCTGGAATTTATTTGGGGACATATTATAAGGTTCAAGTTCAAGTTTAATTTTGCTTAATGTTTACCTGGTTGTCTCATATATTAAATATTCAGACATTTTTCATTTTTTAAACTTGTTGCCTTTATCTTACTCAAATGCTTGTTCTTAAACTTGTCTTTCTGCATAGATCTTCCTCTTTGATTTCCCTTTGCAAAACATTCGTGGTTGGTTTTTATCTTCACTGGTCAGTTCTGTGGATTTTTATCTTGTGTGCCCACCACCTAGATCAGGGTCTGCCCATTTCCTGCCCTAAAGGGGCTCCCTCATGCTCCCTCCCGTCACGTCCCCACCCCACCCACAGGTTCCTGCCCCTCTGGCCTCCGTCAGTCTAGACTGGCTCTGTCTCAGAGTTCTTGAGCTTCATATAAATGGAATCATACAGCAGGCACTGTTTCATGTCCTTCTTCTGCTCACCATTCATTATGAACTGAGTCATCCAAACAGATTCATAGGCTGAAGCCCTGACCCCCACTGTGGCTGTATTTGGAGGTAGGGCCTCCACAGAGGTAATTAAGGTTAAATGAGGTCATCAGGGTGAGGCCCTAATCCCATAGGATTGGTGTTCTTGTCAGAAGAGGAAGAGACACCAGGGCAGTGTCTGAAAGGCGCAGAGGAAGGCCCTGTGAGGACCTGGCATTTGTTTTGCTCTTGATGGGCATCTGGGTTGTTTCTAGTCCTTGCTGCCCTCAGTCTTGGTGGACTTGTCATCAAGTGACTAGGAACCCTCGTTTCTGTGGAAGTGCTGCCTCAGAGGGTGGATGGACGCTGGGTTGTAGGAGTGGAGGCCAGTCCCCACGCTGGCTGTCCGAGTCTGCACTTGCAGAGCAGTGTGAGGGCACTCTGGTCACCCGTGGCCTCACCAGCACCTGCTGGGCCCTGTCTTTCCTGCTGTAGCCAGGCTCGGTTTCTCAGACTTCCCCGATCATCCAGCCCCCAAACCAACTGAGCTGCACTTTACTTTTCCTGTGTCTCCCCCACTGCACAGAGCCTGGAAGAGCTCGCCTGCTGCACGTCCCTCCAGTTCCCAGGGCTGCACGATGACGTTCCATGGCTTCTGCGTTAGCGGGGCGCACCTGCTGTGGCGTTTCCTCAGTGTTTGAGTCTGTACTGCTCTTCCCTGTACATTCCTGCCGGGTCTTGCTGGTGTCTGGGAGGCCGTCGATGCTAGTGTCTGTTCACTTTGCAGTTTGCTACCTGTTCACCCTCTGACTCTCAGGAGCTTTTGCTGTTGAGTTCGTGGGCCTTTCCCTGGTGTTTGCTTGGGTGCCACCGTCTGCACATCTCTCTGAGGACACCAGCCCATTTCCAGGCTGCACTTACTGTGTGATCTTAGAAGGAGCCCTCCCACCGGGGCCTGTGGGAGCGGGGAGCACCTGGTTTCTGCATGCCCCTACTTTGTCTGTCTCTTTAGGTAGCAGTGACACACAGGGTCCCTGAGGGCCAGGACTTGTGGCCGTCTGCATCTTATAATATTTCTACTTTGTCATATGCCCTCCTGCTTGGGCTGCCCTCCAGCATCCCTCAGCTCAGCTATGTCTAGGTGCTGGGGCTCCTTCGTGACATACACACGAGCATACATATCCTAGGGGGTCACCAATGGGGTGGGGGCAACTCGTGCATGAGCTGGAGGTCAATATAGCATGCTGCTCTAGGTGGAGGGGCACCACACAGACAGAGCTGGAGAAACAGGGTGCAGGCTGCCAAGGCCCTCTGACCTGGAGCAATGGGCGGGCACCAGGGGCTCAATGAGAGTGGGCCTGCAAGCAGAGACTCCCGAGAATGTCCGGCTGCAGCATGGGGAACGGAGTGGGGCCAGGCCTAGGGCAGGCACCTCAGCTGAGTGCACAGAGCACACGGGTCCCGAGATGGGGTCACCAAGAGGAGGAGTGTGAAGGAGCAGAGTCACCTGCTGCCAGAGCTCGGGGCAACCAGGCTTTTCAACAGGGCCTCATGAGGCCCATCCCCTGGAGGGGTGGGTGGCAGGTATTGGCCACCAGGGCTCAGCCAGGGGCACTCTCTGGACTGGGTCCCCCACATCCCTGGTGATGAGGGTCAGAGTTACCCGGAGGGAGGGCACAGAGGAAGGCTGCTGTGTATGGACAGTGTGCAGGCAGCAGGGAGTGTTGGGGAGGCCCAGCCCAGCCCTGCTCTCACCCAGGGGCACAGGCTAGAGGTGGAAGCTGTCTTCGCAGGTGCAGCTGTTAGGAGGGAGCCTGAGGAAGTGTCCCCAGGGCTCGGGTGCAGAGTCTGGGTTCTGGACTCAGGGTGGGACATGGAGGGACGGTGGAAGCTCAGCCTGGACCTGAAGCCTGGGCTCCAGGGACAGTGCCCTGTGGGCATCCTCAGGCCTGTGCTGTTGTTGAGAGGGCGGGGGACAGGCCAGGCCAGGCAGCTCGCACCTGGCTCCCACAGGGACTGTCACCCAGGAGCCAGTGAACCAGTTAGGGCCTCGACCTCCCAAGGTCTTCCCAGAGAACTCTGGGCAGGAGCTGCATGCACATTCTGCTGCCAGAGTTGTCTCTCCATTGACTTGTCCCCAGCATGGAGCCCTGCCAGATGTGGTCCTGGGGCGTGAGTGCTGAGATGGGCAGGCTGCCTGCCCTCAGGAGCTCACAATTCAGGGCCAGAAGAATGGTCAGCCTGGACTCCACGTGCATAGTGAGCAGGGAGTAGAGGGCAAGAGAGAGACAGAGAGGAAAGTAAAGAAGTAGAGACAGATAGGGGGAGATGGAGAGAGACATGGGGGTGAGGGAGCAGAGGAAGGGCCAGTCCTGCCCCTCACCAGCTGTCACAGTCCAAGGGGGTCCTGGGCTGACAGCCAGCCTGGAGGATGGCACCCGGGTGCAGGAGATTAAGGGCCCCGTCCTGGGCTGCACTCCCCCAGTCCTACCAAGGGCAGCTGCACACAGCCACCCAGTCCTGGGCCCGCAGCCCCTTTGCCCCACAAGCTGAACTGTGCACTCCGGAGTGGGGCCATTAAGGCCCAGTAGTACCTGTTTTTTGCAGCCAACATACAAAACACCAATGGCTTCAGCTGAAATGGATTTTTAAAAGTGTCATTTTATGGAGAATTTTACTTTCCATCTTGTTGTTTATTAGGCTCTTAAAGGGAAAGCTTGTAATGCATCCATTGATCGAAATACCAATTGAATAGACGTGAGCACATAAAGCAGCCTGGCCCCTCGCGCTGGAGCTGCAGCGTTTGTAATGGAGGCGGCACAATTAGTGTCGCCTGCCAGTACGCCACTGGCTGGGTGCCCTGAATCATTTCTGTTCATTACCAGGGAGAGGAGGGGCGGGCGTCCCTCGGTGATGAAGCCTTCAGGTGACCTGCTGGGTCAGCCCAGGGCCATGGGAACCAGCCCTCTGCCCACAACCCCACCCCAGCCCTCCAGCTCCGCTCTCAGTGCCCAGCCTCCGCCCTGGGCCAGCCCCTCTCCAGGGTCGTCATGTTCTTGCTGTGACCCCACCAGGGTGAGGCTGCTGCCTCCCAAGGTTACAGCCCATAGAGCCTCCCAGGCCTGAGCTCCCATCCAGGCCCATAGCCCACGCATCTGCTCTGAAGAGATGTGTCCTGGAAAGCCGAGCTGTTGGCCTGCCTCTGCCCCAGGGCAGCTGGAGCTGGGCAGGGAGGTGGCTCAGGGAGTGAGGCCGCTGCAGGGTAGACAGCCCCTGCTGGGCATGGTGCCCCAGCCCTGACTTGTTGGGAGCCTGGGACCCCCAGAGCTGGCTGTGGGCCACATTCGGGAGCAACAAGTTTTGTGATTGGAGGAGGGTCCTGTGCGATCAGGTGGCCACAGTCATCATGAGGCCTGTGTTGTCCACTGGGTCTCTGGACACTGAGCCCCGTTTCTGAGACCCATGTGAATCCCACGTCCTGCCTGTGCTCTGGCCCTCCTTCTCACCTCCCACCCTGCTGGCCTGGCTCAGGCCCCTCTCCCTCCCCCAGAATCCAGAACATTCTGTCAGCACCTGCCCAGCAGACTGCTTACAATGGCCCCGGGGGTGCCTCTGGAGGTGAAGGGCCCCGCCCAGCACTGGCCTGGAGCTGCTGAGTGTGTGTGAGAGGGGAGCTGGGGTATGCTCAGGGGGCATGGGGGGGGGGGTGTGTGTGTGGCAGGCCTCTCGCAGGTCAAGTGGGTGCACACTTGCACCCCCCTGAGCCAAGCTGAGGCGGCGCCCGTCAGCGTTTCCGTGGAAAGCCCACTTAAGCAGTTTGCAGCCTGTCACGGTGGCGGCTGAGCCTGACCTACTTGGGATTCGCTGTGCAGAGCCGCCTCCCCCGGCGCTCCTCTTCTGCTGACAGCGCACTCCCTGCTCTCCTCGAAGCTCGCAGAATCGCGCTCCATTTACTGAAAAATGCTTCCCCGGTTGTTTTCTCTGCTCCCCAGCCAGCTTGCCCAGCTCCTGCACGGTCACCGCCGCCTGGGCGGCCTGGCCTGGAGGCTGCTGGGTCCCTGGGCACACCCTGCCCCTGCTCCAGCCAACGAGTGGGAGGTCGAGTTCTGGCCTGAAGCCCTGCTGAGCTGCTCTGCCAGCAGCCACAACTGCTGTCCTGCGTCTTCCTGCCCAAAGCCTCAGCCCTCTGCCTCCCCACCTCTGCCTGCGCAGCCCTGGATGGTGGCCGAAGCCTCCCGGCCTCAGTCCCCCCACCCTTCACCCTGTGTGTTCTCTCCACAGCAGTGTTGTGTGTGTGGTTAGGGCCTACCTTCTCTGACCCTGCCGCCTCCTTTGTTCTCAGGGAGCCACTGCTGCCCTGTCTCCGGCTCCTTACCCACTGCGGTCTCCTCTCTGTGTCTCTTACCTGAACCCCCAACCAGAGGACCACTGTGTGTGGGACTCCGGCCCCTTCTTCCTGGTGTGCATTCACCCAGCACAGGTTGACAGAATCCCCACACAGTGGCATGGCCCCCAGGCCAGGGGCACAACAGTGAACTGCCCCAGGGTGCTCCGAGGTGTGACACTGCACTGTCCCAGGGTGGGGGGACCTGTCACAGCAAGCCATCATGGATCAGGGAAGGCTTCCCAAAGACTGGACATCTGAGCTTGGTCTCAGGGATGACCTGGGTAACAGGCAGAGGGACAGCATGTGCAAAGGCCCAGTGCAAACAGGGTCACAATGCTTTCAAGGAATAACTTTCCAGTGTGGCTGGAGTTTTGGCTAGTGGGAGGGTATGTGGGGCAGTGGCTGGTGAGGCTGAGAGCCCAGCCTGCAGGGTCTCTGACAGACTATCGTGAGCACAGTGGGGTCCACTGTAGGGTATTAAGTGGAGTAGGGAGGGAACAGAATCAGTGAGCAGTTTTCAAACCAACTGGAGGGACGGGGTGGGGTGCGGGGACCCCACCAGGGGGCTGTGAAGGAGGGCAGGCATCCAGGCTGCATGTCGGGGTGAGAGGGCAGGCTGGCTCAGGTAAGGCAGGTTCCTTATGTCTGAGGTCTGGTTCTACAGGGGAGAGGCCTGGGTGGAAGGTAGGGAGGAGACTGGGTGAAGTCCAGGGGCCGGCAGCCCATGGGGGCCAGAGGCAGCCGGGGCTAGGGAGCCTGAGGGGATCGGGAAGAACTCATCAGCAGAAATGCCCGTGTACCTGAGAGGTCTGCCTGTGGGAGGATAGCCATTAGTTCCCACCGGGGACTTCTGGTCCAGCTACGGGGGCTCTGGTCCTGCACGTAGGTCTGTGCCCAGCCTTTGTGTGGCCTCTGGGCCTGGCCCTGTCCCTAGGAGGGGGGTCCATCTCACCTGTGCTGGGAAAGGCTTTGGAAAACCTCAGGACTGAGTGGGCTGGAGTAGGGGCCTGGGGTTGCCTCAGCTCCAGCATGGTCCCTCAGTCCCACCTGAGCAGTGACAGCCGAGGACAAGCCAGAGAGGGCTGCACAGGGTGGCCCGAGGCAGTGTGTGCTTGAAGGTGCTATTGTACCTGGTGAGGAGGCCTGGGCAGGATGGGTACAGCTCCCAGTTTGAGACTCGCCCCACCCGGGGCATCCAGGAGGCTGGGGTTGCTTCCAGGGTCTCTAGGGTGAGGCCATCTCTCCCACCCCTCGCCCACCTGCACCTGAGTCTGCCCTTGGTCATGAGCGAGCCACACCCCAGGCCATGCCCTGACGTGGCCCTGGCAGGCTATGTGTCCTCAGCCCAGGGTCGGGTGCGTAGGAGGCAGGTCCGCCTGGACTGGAGCACTCACTGGGGGGTGGGCGGGCGGCCCTCAGGAAGGGCTACTGTTTTGGCAGATCCTGTCACCAGGGTGGGTGAGGTGCCTGTGGTCCGGTGTGCACACGTGTCTGAGAGCCCATTTTCCTGTCTGCTCCACGAATGCACACCTGTGCCCCTGGCTGCCAGGCTACATAGCTACCTCACCTTAGGTGGGCTTGTCTCAGCCGTGCAGCCTGAGAGGCTGACCCAGTGGGCAGGGGCGCCCTGTGCACCATGTTGGGGGCTACACAGACCTGCTTCCGGCAATGGCCACGGGGCGAGCAGGGAGCGTGGGTGTCCAGGGTCGGCCCTCAAAGCCCTTGGAAGGCAGGGGAGCCCTGGCAGAGTCAGCACTCTCGGCCTCTGCCCTCAGTGTGCTCTTCAGGCCAAGCAGGGGACTCAACATGGTGTCCCTGGCCTCTTAGGGAGAGCCTCCGTCTGTCTTGCCCAGACCCTGACACCCCCGTCTTGGGTTCCTTTTCCCTGGGCCCCAGCCCCTGCTATCATCCTCACCACCTGGCACAGCAGGTCAGAGGGGCCGCAGTGAGCAGAGCCCCTTGGCCAGCCTGTCCAGGCTCAGGCCTGGAACTTTTCAGCTGCTCCCCAGGCAGCGGACACGTGGACAGGTTTTCTTTTCAAACCTACTTTTGTGGTATGTGTGTCTTTCTCCCCGTTACCACCACTTTTCATTTAAAATGTTATCTCCCCCAGCTCCTTCGTGTCCCCCTCCCCCCCAGGGGGCGAGGGAAGGCCCAGCCCTCACCCTGGTGTAGTCAAGGTTATGGTGATAAATCCTGGGGCATTGTCACTTCTATTCGGAGTAAATTGGCTGGCCGCTTTCGGGCTGAAGGAAAGATAATTTGCTGTAGTATTTCAAATGGATTAGAAATGGATTTGAAGGGGAAGTTCATGCCTCCCATTACAAAGGCAAGAGAGAGGACTATCTTAAGGCCCGGTTCCCTCCCTGGCCTTCATTATCCACGCTTAATACCTTTCCTATTTTCCAGCGTTAATGAAATTTCCTGGCGGCGTGGGCCTGCCGGACGGCTGGGAGAAGCCTTTAGATCTGAGGCTCCTGTTGTAGAAAAGGAATTACAGGGCCCTTGCCGCGAGGGCAGGAGCGTTCCCTGGGTCCTTGGCCCTGCTATTATCTCATTAATTTCATCCCCTCTTCTCAATACAGTTCGTTTCCAAAGGCTGTCCTCTCCATTAGGGTAACAATTTACTAGAGTGCTGTGACACCCACGGCATGAAAAGCTACACGGCATTTGGGGTGGGGGCCCCTGAGCCTACCGTTCTAGCCCCCCGCCCACCTGGCCACAGGTCCCAAGTCACTGGGACCAGCAGGGGTGGGGGAAGGGCAGAGGTGGTCCCATGCAGCTGCAGGGTGGGCCCTTCCCAGACCCTGCCAGCCCTCCCCAAGTGCTGTGGGTCCGTCCAACTCCTTAAGTAGCCCCCACGACACAAGCCAGAATGCAGCCTCTCCCAGGCTCCTGGTATGCCCCTGGAGGCTGTGAGCCCAGGGGCCATAGCCCTGCATGCTTGGGCACATGGGGTTCCTTGGGCACATGTGTGTACACAAACCTAAGCACAGAGCTGGGGCGTCAGAGCGGAAGGGCTGCTATGCCTCCACTCCTCCCAGATGGCCTATGATTGTCCTGTAATTGCCATCAAAACCCAGGGATGTGATGTTTTGGGTAGGAGAAGGTGACAGATCAATTGGTCATGTTCCTCCATAAGACTAACAGTGTGAATAGTCAATAATGTCCAAGGAGAGAACTGTCACCTGAGATGTACCTTTTAGCTATAAAAACAGATCATAAAAGGCAGTAATTAATGGAGCTTGCTTCTCCACAGGAGGGGTGGGCGTGGCCAGCCACAGTGCCCAGCCCAGGAGCAGAGAGGGCTTCCCCGGGGCCCCACTCTTCAGGGCAGGCTGTTAACAGCCCCAGACTGGGGCTCCTGTGTGCACAGAGCTGTATGTTGCAGGCCCTCTTGGGGCAGGATGGGCCACAATGGGGCCGCCCACAGGTCTGGAACACGCTCTGCCCTGAAGCTTCCAGCTCTTTCTGACCTAAGGCCCTGCCTGTGGCCGCCTTCTGTTGCTTTGATGCTTTGATCCGTGGCTTCACCTGTGTGGCTACCCCTGGGGGGCCATCTGTCCCTGTCTGGCCTCAGCCAGGAGCACATGCCCACAGCTGGGGAGCTTCCTCACCCCTCGAAGGGCTGGGATCCTGGGACATCCAGGGCCCTGCTTCCTCCCTCCCACTTTCTCAAGGACTTCCTGACTCTGGGCCCAGGTAGGGAGGCAGGTATGCGTCGGTTGCCCACTTGTCCCTCATGCTTTGTGGCAGCCAGTGCTGTGGATGGAGGGGCTGGGTGGGAGTGGTGGCCCAGGAAAGGGTCCCCCCAACAAAGGGAAGAGGCAGATAAGGGTAGTGGTGTTCCAGTCAAGCGGCAGCCCCATTATCTTGCCACACAGCCTGTCAGGAGGTCTGGAGTCTGGCCCTGAGTGGCCACTCTGCAACGAGAACCAGAGCTCGGTGAGTGGCTGGTGCCACGGCGGGCGAGGTACCATGTGTACACAGGGTGGGCTTATTGCTGGTCCCCTCACCCTCTGGGGCTGTGGAGTGGAGGCCTCCCAACACTGCCCCTGGCCTAGGCTGGCATGTGAAGGGACAGCTGCCTCATGGGTGATGAGACCACTGAGGACTCTGGCCAGCCTGGGCCTCGGGGCCGGGGCTGTTGGGTGCCTGTCAGCCTCAGGCTGAACGAGCTATGCTAGCCACTGGCCTGGGCTCCCTTCCTGATTGTGGGGATCAGGACTCAGGCCAAGGTGCGCCCTGCAGACAATGGCCACAGCTCCTGCGGAGGGTCCAGAGCCACTTCTGAGGCTGACAGGGCTCTGCAGCGAGGGGCTGGCGGGAGGAGAAGACTCCACCCAGCCTTGCCCCTCCTCACGCCTCCGCCGGGCTCCGGGCTCCGGTGCGAGCCAAGGGGACAGGGCAGAGGATAGCCTGGAGGTCTGGCTGCCTCCCCCAGAGGATGCCTACCCCACCCACCCCCTCCTGCCCAGGCCTGCCCTGTGTGGGGGCAGCTGGAGCCTATCGGGCATGGACATCATGGGCCAGGTGGCCGGGGCCCCTTGGTGGGACTTGTTCCCTCCAAGATTGGTGTTTGTGAACTTGAATTTTAATTAAGGGAAACTGGGTTAAGTGCTTTCTGGCCTCTGCGGTGCTTCCCGCCTGGTGTTTGTACTTACACCGCAGCTCTGGGTCCCCTGAGCACCCAGCTCACTTGTGCACGCTGTTCCTCTAATGGGCCCTCAGAGGCTTCGGGTTGGCAAGAATTACCCCCAACTTGCAGATGGAGAGACCAAGGCCAGAGGGGCCACGGGGGTCGGGCTGCAGCTACGCCTAAGAGCAGGGCTGCTTGACCCCCGACACCTCACTTCTGGGCAAGGGCACCCTCCCCACCTTGGTCAGCCTATGTTCTAGGACACCGAGGCCTGCCTGTCCCCTCTGCACTTGTCAGACCCCTGTCTGGGGGCCTCTCCCTGGCCGTGGGCAGCCAGGAAAGGGTCTACTGCTGCCCCAGGAGGAGTTGGGGATCCATGTGCTCCCCAGGGGAAGGGAGTGCAGGGCCCTGGGGGCCTCATTGTGAGCACATTGGAGACCCGGGAGGGAGGTTGCCTGCACTGCGCCCACAGGACAGGCCCTGGTTCGCTGTCCTACTCCCCACTTCATCTGGTTTCCCCTGGGGCCCTGAGCATGGCTGGCGGCAGTGCCTCAGTGGGGGCTGTGCTCCTCATGTCCTGCCCTCCTGCTGCTTGGGGGCCACCTTCGGGTGCAGGCGATGCACGCGGGACCGCCCGCACTCATCTGCCCAGATATGCCAGTGGGGCACAGTGCATACACTGGGTGGAATAGTGTTAGAGCAAGAGTCTGAGCTGATACGGAATTGAGCTCAACTGCAGAAATAAACTACCACTGAAACATGTCCTGAGGGGGAGAGGCCCCTCCCTTCTGGAGTCGTGGTGGGCTTGTCTCCATGCCCCGCACCCTGAAGGGGAAAGCCCTGTCCCCTCATCTCAGTGGCAGCCTGGCCACGTGACAGCTGGTGGGAGCATGTCGGCCAGGACAGCCACAGGCTCACGGTTTGTGCTGGCCTGGCATCCCTGAGCCTGGGGCCCTGTGGCCACTGCCCACCACAGCCATAGTGTCTACAAGGGAACATCTCTCTAAGTGGGGGCATCAGGGGCCTCCTCCCAACCCACTCTGCCCATGGGCTTCCCATGGGCGTCGGTCGTCCACTTGGCCAACCACACAGGCTGTCCCAGGCCTCTTCCAGCCTTTGACCTTGAGGCAACTCCTGTCTTGCGCCAAACAGCTTGCCTGGGTGCCAGTCTGTGAGGCTGTTGCCTCCACTCAGTGCCGGGCTCTCGGTGTGGTGGAGCTGACCCCACGGCTTCTGCTGTCCTGAGACCGTGTGATGGGCACAGGGGCAACGCTTGGGGGAAGATGTTCCTGGGCAGTGGTGACGGCATAGACCCTCAAGAGCCACCTCAGTGCATGTGCTGAGGGCCTTCCCCTCACAATGGCGCCCTCAAGAGCCCCTGCCAGGAGGCCAGGCCATGTGCATGTTGGGAGAGGGAGGCCTGTCCCCTCTCTGTGTCCTTTAGGGGCTCATGTGGTTCCAGCCTGGTTGGTGGGGTGGGCATTGCCACCTCCTCTCCTGCGTTGGGGCAGGTGACAGAGGTCTCCTGACTGTGGGCCCTGGGCCTGGGCTAACAGGCATTTCCCTGTCTCTGCAGGTCCCTGGTGCTGAATCGCCTGCGCCCCACCGCGGCGGGTGGGAAAGCCCAGCCCACCTCCCCTCGGTGGCGGAACAAAGGCTACCGCTGCATTGGAGGGGTACTCTACAAGGTGTCAGCCAACAAACTGTCCAAGACCTACGGCCGGCCCAGCGGTGATGGGGGCAGCAGGCCGCTCCTGCGCACAGGTGAGGCTCCTCAGTGGTAGGGGCCAAGAAGCCCTTGGTCCGGGCCGCTGACTCCCTATGTAGTAGTGCGTGCCTGCTCAGGGCTTGCCCCAGATCTAGGCAGGCGGGGCCTGGCACTCCCAGGGAGCCGATCCAAGTGACTGCTTCCCAGTGGGCCACATCCCAGCCTGGGAATCCATCGTCCTACTCTCCAGTGCTCACAGAGCAGAGCCTAACAAGGCGGCCGGAGCAGGCAGGGCACCAATGGGGAGGCCTTGCAGCCTCTGCATCCCCCAGGGATGGCCCCGGGTGGGACGACTCTTGCTTGACTGAGCGGCCGCTGATTTTCCCTGTTTTGCTCCTGGACAAAGGAGCTGAGCCCGGGTACTGTAAACACGCCCGGGCGAGCGAACACCTGGGGCCGTAGCGCCCCGTAATTGCATTGGCAACGCCTCCCAACTGTGTCTGGAGGCAGCCGCTGCCACCACGTGTGCCCTCGCAGCCTGGGGAAACAGGCCAAGGAGAAGGAAATGCTTTGGATTCGCTTATTGTACAAATTAACTAGAAAAACGTTTTGGCTTCAGTCCAGTTTTACCCCCTTCCAAGGTTGCAGGCAGTCTGGGGATCACAGAGGCCCAGCTGCCCCAGCCCCCACCTTGCCCATCCAAAGGGGCAGGAGGGAGGAGGGGGGTGGCAGGGGCTGTCTGTGGGTGGGAGGCAGCCCCAGCACCCCTCCCAGAAGCCCCTCCCAGGGCCTCTGTCTTTGGGACTCCGGGTCGCCTGGCTGCCTTCTTCCAGGCAAGGTACACTGGACTCCCCAGGAGAGTCACCAGGGGGCCCGGGAGGCCATGGCTCTGCCCCATCATTGTGTGTCTCAGTTCCCCCTCCTTTCCTCGAGGGATTGGGCTCTGTGATCTCTCAGGGCCTTTCTGCCTTGGCCTTGGCCTTGGCATGCTTGCTAGGTAGAGGAGCAGGTGCAGAGCCCTGGCTGGGTCTCCTCACGGGGACTTCGTAAGACTCAGCCTGGAGGGGCTGCTGCCGTGGCCCCGGGACAGCCCTCTCTCCACTCCTAGCCAGCCCCACACTGGTTGCCTCCAATCCCCAGAACTTGGCAGGCCCACGGCATTGGCGCTCACGGTCTGAGGGCCATCGTGCAGCTGTTGGCATTGCGGAGGGTGGGCATCTCAGACCCCTGCTCTGTCACTGTCTCTATCTGGACAAAGCAGAGCCCTGCCTAGCCTGCTGCTCCCGCCGAGCCAGACCCTTTGGAGGACTGGCCCCAGCCAGGCTGGTGTGCAGGCTGGACAGGGCCACAGAGGTCTTGTGGGCAGCCACTCTGCAGTGATGTCCCGGTTGGCTTCATGTGGCAAGGCCTCAAGGTGGCCTCTCTTTGGGTCATACCTGCTGTCCCCAGCCTCCGGCTGGGCCTTTTGGTGAAGGGTACCTAGGCACCACTGGCCTAACCCCATCCATCACCCTTCCCCATCCCGCCCTGACACCACGGTTGACTGGCAGGCAGGACCCAAGGTCTGCTCTTTGCTCTCCTTACTCGGGGGCTGAATGGAACTCATTGGCAGGCCGATGGGACTCTGCCAGTGTTTCCTTGGCCACATGTCATGGAGCCATGCCCACTTGAGCCTCAGTCATTCACACCAGGTCTTAGGGACTCCTCCCTGGCCAGACGAGAGACTGGGTGTCGTGGCACTGGCACCATCTGCATGCAGGGACCCAGGAGCTGGTCCTGGTTTGGAGCCCTAATGGCCCTCGTTAGGATCCTGCTGCCCACATCCCTTGGGCTGCAGAGGGCCACCTCCACCCTGGACCCCGATCCCAAGTGGGCTGGGTGAACCCTTGGGGTGGGGCTACACCCACCACCCCAATCCTCAGTGGCGTCCTTGGCAGGACAAGAGGTGCCTGAGGCTGAAAGAAGAAGGAGGTTTGGACTCACGCCTCCTCACAGACACCTGTGTGGAGGCCACGCTCACGCTGGGCTCTGAGTTGAAGCTGGAGCCCCGAGTGAGCCCAGGCTCTCACCTTGGGGGTGGTCCTCAGAGCAGGTGGGAGGGGCCCAATGAGGGCCTAAGGGGGGCCACTCCCTCTCTCCCACCCAGGCAGGCGGCAGGCCCAGGGAGGGGCTGTCACATTTCTCACTGGGGAGGATGGCACACTGAGCCTGCTCCCCTCTAAGTGCTGAGCTCTGCAGAATCCCACCTTCCCGCTTACATGCATGGAGTGTGCCAGAGCTGTCCTGGCCTTCCCCGACTCCCTGCAGCCCACAGCCTCCCGGCAAGAAAGTGAGGAGGACAGTGGCCTCCGGGGCAGGGTGGACAGGCGGGGTCCCGGGAGTCCTCTTCCCCACTGACCTGCCCCTGCAGGCTACAGCAGCCTGTGTCCTGCGGCCCAGTCTTGCTGGCGGCTGAGGGGCCTGAGTCCTGGGCCTCAGCCTCCCCACTTCGTGGGCAGCTGAGAGGTGGGATTTGGAGCACAGACAACAAGGCAGTCTGTCCTGGGGCACACGGCAGAGCCAGAGCCCCCCGAGGACCTGCTCATTCTGCCTGGCCAGCAGATGTGGGCACAGCTCCAGCTGCCTGGACCCCTGTATGGGTGGCCAACTCCTCGCTGTGAGGAAGGTGGATTGCTCCCAGCTGTGGGAATGCCTGCTGACCAGCGGCCCACTTAGATGAATAATAATTAAAGAAATAAATTTTGTCTTCTGGTGTCAGCGGAACTTTGACTTCAGCAAGAAAGTGCAGCCCTCCTTGGGAGGGGGCAGGGGCTCTGCCTCTGCCTCTCCTGGCCCCTCCTGTTCCCTCCTCTCCTCCCAGTTGCTGGGCTGCTCTAGGACAGCAGCAGCCCCTAGTTGGGGTGCCCCAGGCATCCCAGGCTTTGTGGGGAAGAGAAGTGCAGAGCCTTGTCCCTGCCCGCCCCCCCAGCCCCAGGGGCAAGGCCTTATGGGCAGACCTCAGCCACCCTGAACCCTAGGACCAAGCACTTTCCTCCCAGGCCCAAGGCCCACCAGCCCAGGGACCCCTCCCCACATACTTTGGCCTGGGACCCAGTACAGCCAGGTGTGGGTCCTGACGAGTGCTGTGCTGGGTCTAGCACGTGTCGTGGCCCCAAGAGCCTACAGTCCCTGTGGTGGACTGGAACCTGCTAGAGCCACCTCTCAGCCTAGGTTGCAGGGCTGGCCCCTGTGCTTGTTCTGAGCCCCCCGGCCCCAGAGTGAGGCAGACAGGGGCTGTATCCTTCCTGCTGCGGACCGGCCACCACCCACCCATGAACACCACCTATCTCCTCATCTGTGACCTGCCTGCCCTGCCCAGAATGGCACCAGACAGAGGGCCCTGCCAGCCTAGCCAGAGCCAAGGCCCCACCCCACTGCCTCCCTCCCTCCCAGATGCCTCTTCCTGGAGCTCCCTCTGCTGTGGGAGCCCAGCATCTACAATTTCAGTCTTCTTCCTAAGGGGGACCGTGTACTGGGCTAGGGCCTAATGGGCTTTGAGCTCAGCAGACCAGGGGCCTGATTTCCTAGGAAAGGCCAGGCAGGCCAGGGCGCTATGGGGGAGTCGGGGCTGGCGGGGCTGGCGGTGCTGCTGCTCCCTCTGACCTGAGAGCCCCCGACTTGGGCTTCCCGCCCCGTCAGGGGTGAGGCGCTGCCTGCTGGGGACTGATGGGGGTGGGGGTTGCCAGGAGCCGGCTGTGTCTATTTTGGGAAGATCCCTGGGAAGTGCAAGTTCTCTGGAAGGCTTGGCGCCTCCTGCTCCAAGGTTGCCGAGGGTTTTCAGCTGAACTTGTTAGCACCTCTCAGCGCCCCTGTGGCCACTCTTTAAGCCAGCTACTTTATGTGCATTTTTTAACACTGCAAAGCATTTGAAAAGGTGCCTCTTGTTCTTGTCAAAACTCCCACCATGAGCCCTACACTGGCACTTTTTAAGAGTAAAAAGTGGAAAGGGGAGTAAACCCCACCCTCCCAGGCCAGGCCTGGGGGCCAGAATCTGACGGGCGGACATGTGACGACAGCGGTCCCTGGTGGGAGCAGATGGCGCCACAGCGTCACCGGCAGCATGGGTGACAGCCTGGGAAGCTGTGCTCACCAGCAGCTATCAAATTGCACTGTCACCCAGGGGCTGGCAGGTGTATGGACACCACGTGCTGCCTGGACTGGCCTCCACTGCCATCCCCAGGACTGGTGTCCCTGGTTTGGGAAGCGGGACTTTATTGTGGCCTGTGGCCATCCTGAGACCACCTCCCCGTTGGCCTCTCTCACCTTGAGCCCCTCTCTCCCCCACGCCCCTCCTTGTGTCCTGCTGACACCCTGGGCCCTCTGTTTCGTGTTCCCCCTCCCCCACATCATAATACCGTAACCAGCTCTGCTTGTGTTCCCGCTGCCTGGGCCGCTGTGTGGAGCATTTCCTTCCCATTGCGGGTCTTGCTGCTCAGCCCTGGAGCTGCCCTTTTTAAACTTGAGGAGACTGAGGCTCAGGGAGGGGCAGACACTGGCGAGAGGGGCAGCGCCAGCAGGGCAGTGAGGGCGCTGGCCCAGAGATGGTGTGCCAAGTGTCCAGGGAGCTGTCAGGGCCTAGCAGCAGGCGGGATGTGGAGAGGGGCGTCTGAGGTTCCAGTCTGTGGGGCACGAGGGAGTCTGGGTTTGGACAGGCCATGTGAAGTGTCAGAACACTTGTATGACCCGGTCTGAGCTCAGGAGGTGGGACTGAGCTGAGTGGACCCCGGAATGGTCGCCCTGGGGAGAGGGAGGGAGGGCCTGCAATGGCAGGAGGGCCTCCACCCAGCTCTGGCTCCAGTGCGGGCCGCTCAGGGCCAGGCAGTTTCAGGACATCCCTTTTTAAACCTGGGATGCTTTGTCATTGCCTCAGGTCCCTAGAATTTGTGAGTGATGTCACTTTTGCCTCCTACTGCCGGATCCATTTCAGCAGTCGCCTGTAGGAAATTAGATCTGGTCTCGGAAGGGTCAAGTGTGTGTGTGAGGAGCAGAGAGAGCCTTCATGGCCGTCCTGAGCAGGCTCTCACCCTGCCCTCCTCTGTCCTGGGGGGTGACCTTATGTCTGAAAGGCAGGCAGGGGGCTGTGTATCAATTGGGACCCTCATCTTGCAGGGCAAGCTCACACCCACCAGGACAGTGCTGCCCACCTGCCTCGCGTCGCCAGCCTCCCCCAGCCCAGCCCCACCCGAACCCCGACTGCCCTGGCTATGAGTGCCCACTGCTCCCTTCCTATCACCGCTGTCCACTTTGTGAACAACTCCCCCTTGGGCCACACTTGGTGACCTCAGTGGTGCTTTGCTTGGTTTTTGTGCGTGGGGTTTTGAGCAACGTCTCATATGCCATCTCCAAAATTGTGAGGAGTGGGCACTCGCCAGGGTCCACGGGACCTCTGAGCCAGACGCACTTGTCCGAGGCCCCCACAGGCCGAGGTCGACACACAGCCCCACTGAGCCTGGGGTGAGGGCTTCAGGCCGCAGCCTCATTCTTCTTTTCTTTGTCTTTGTTTTACAACCCTTTAAGTATGTGAACATCTTTGGCTACTGCAAAGCCAGGTGGCATTCCCGGACCCCACTCAGATCCCATTTTCCTGGGCTCTGCTTCACGCAGAGGGAGGTGGCAGAAAGGCCCCACCACCCACTGTTCTTGGGACCACCTGCCTTGATGCGAGCCCACTGCTCACCGCCAGTGGCCTTGGGGAGCCATGCCAGCCCTGGTCCCTGAGCCCTCGTCCCTGCACAGCTCATTCCCACCGCCTCACTTCAGCCTCTCCACTGCGGGGCGGGGATGGTAGCCCAGCAGCTTCCTCAACACTGTGTCCCCAGAAGGGACAGTCTGGCAGGGGCCCAGGAAGACATGCGACCCGGCCCGAGGGGAGGGCGAGCAGTTTCCTGGAGAGCACAGCAGTGCCTGAGTTCAGCGCTGGGGACTAGTGGACAGAAGGCAGAGCGGGGGGGGCAATGGGCCTGGCGTGACCCAGCCTCTCGCCCACAGGCCGGTTGGACCCTGCCAGCAGCTGCAGCCGCTCCCTGGCCAGGTACGTCCTTGGGGTTGGGTGGGTGGGGGCTCCCTGTCCAGCCTTGGGCTCACGGCCTCTGCCCCATCCGCAGCCGGGCCGTCCAGCGCAGCCTGGCCATTGTCCGGCAGGCGAGGCAGAAGAAGCGTCGGAAGAAGGAGGAGTACTGCATGTACTACAACCGCTTTGGCCGCTGCAAGCGCGGCGAGGGCTGCCCCTACATCCACGACCCTGAGAAGGTGGCCGTGTGCACCAGGTGCCCCCAACCCTTCTGGGCCTCTCAGGTGGGCTGGCGTGGGGTCTGCGTGAAGCCCTGCCCCTGGTCTCACTGGCCCCCTCGAACCCTCTTCCCCATTCGTATAGGTTTGTTCGGGGCACATGCAAGAAGACAGACGGGACCTGTCCCTTCTCCCACCACGTCTCCAAGGAGAAGGTGAGTGCCCGCACGGGCCGGATGGGCCGGGCTCCCCTAGGTGCGTTCCCTGAGGCCACATGCCAGGCACCCAGCCTTCGAGCAGGGGGTGCCCCCAAAGTTTTCCTTGGATTTGGGACACACAGACCCCTGTCCCCTGGTGTCCATGAGGAGCTGGCTGTGTGGCCTGAAGGCTCTGTTCCTCCATCCCCTCACAGGGGCTGTCCTGTTTGGCAGCTTCTTACCCCAGCCGCATGGGAGGTCTTCACCCTCACCTCACCACATGCCCAGGGCAGTGGCCCACAGGTGCCCCCAGGCAGCCGAGGTCTCACCTGCTCTCCAGGCCTGGGCTTGGCGAGGGCAGCTGTGTGAGACCCAGTGTGCAGGAAGGCTGCAGGCTCCCCAGGTGCCGGTGTGCAGAGGAGGGGAGGGAGGCACACAGCTGGACCCTTCCGTTCATGGCCCCTCCCCATTGGCCCGTGGTGAGCAGTGAGCACAAGTGGACCCCTCACGCAGACCCCCATGGTGGGGCGTGAGCCAGTGCACAGGGAGGGGCAGAGCTGGGGGCTCTGAGGTCAGGGGTCAGCGCTGGCCTGGAGTGGGGGCTCAGCGAGTGAGGGAGGCGGATCAGCAGAGGCGCACTGCTGCTGCAACAGCTTTTCCCCTTGAGGAACTTGAAGAGAATCAGCATTTTTCTCCCTAATAGAGCTTCGAAACTCTGTTGTGAGCAGTTTGGAAATTCACGTCGAGTTTCGGGTTCATTAGCTCCCAGCTCCAAAGCCGGTGCACATTCCGAGCTGTCTAATGTGGACGCCCCGCACCAGCGCCCTGAATTAATGTTATTGTTATTTGTGTGGACGTGGTGGGTGCAAACAAGGTTAATTGAAATGAGAACGCAGTTTCCTCTTGATAACGGCCGCACTGACAGCTAGGAGGAGTTCCGTTTGGTGTAAGACTTGGCTTTATTATCCCTTTTTATTAGAGCTAATTTGGGCTCTATATCAAAAGCCACATTAAGGGAATTGTCTGCAGCCGCACCACCGCCAGCCCCAAACGGGCCAGCCCTTTTCCCCTCTGCGCTGCAGTTAAAAGACAATTAAAAATAAACTCTTGCACATTAAATCACCCTTTGTTTCTTTGCCTTTTCCTCTCCCTCCCTCCCCGGCCTCCTCCCTCTCCCACCTCACCCCAGAAAAGTGGCTTTTTGAAACCCTCATCTGGGTCCCCTGGCAGGCAGGCGGGAATGCAGTATGGGGGTGCCGTGAGGAGCCTGGCCCTGCAGTGTCGGCTAGTGGGGAGGCTAGCAGAGACCGGGGGCTGCAGAGGGCGCAGGTGGGGCAGGTCTGACCAGGAGGCAGGAGGAGGGACGAGCTCCCACAGAGGCCCTGGGAGGGGTAACAGGACTGGGAAGGTGAGTTTGTGGCACCATCCCATTCCCTGCGATGGGCCCAGAAAGCCCAGGAGGCTGGCCCGCGGAAGGCACAGGGCTCACCCCAAGGGTCCCTGGTGAGCGGTCAGGGTGGGTGAGATCAGAGACCCCTTACCACCACCACTGGCCCTCGGGCCTCAGTTTCCTCCAACAGAGAGGAGCTGGGCTGCATTTCTTCTGCTCCCAGCCTGGGGGCCAGGGACTGCTGGGGGCCGCATGGCCCTGCCTAGGCTGCCCACTCCACATCCCTGCCTGGGTCTCCCCCAGACCCTCTGCCTGGCCTCCAGTCAGTGCAAAGACTTGGGCTGCTCCAAGGTGTCTCCTTACCCTCCCAATAGTCCACCACCCAGGCTTCTCCAGGCAGAGGCAGGTCTCCAGCCCACAGGCACTGTCCAGTGCCCACGCACCACGCAGCTAGGAAATCTGCCGGGTTTCCAGGCCCCGTAGGCCGTCACCCTACCTAGAGCCCCCATGCTCTGCCTTCCCCCAGCCAGCCCTGTCCTTCTAGATGCCAACCCCTCCTGGCCTATCCCACCGTAGCACCACAGCCTGGAAACTGGGCAGGCTCACAGCAGGTGACTGATGGGTGACAGCACATCTGAGCCAGGGCCAACCCTGCCTTGATGTCCTTGTCTGGACCATGCGAGGGTCAATGTGTCTTGCCTGGGTGGCCATGCCTTCTGGGGAAGCCAGGAGTCTGACCTCGGGGTAGGCAGCCCCACCTGGCCTGGCCTCCAGTGCCCTCGGCTCCTGCTGGCCACACTCCTGCTGGCAGCATTGTGTGTTCATTTCTCCCTCGGAGCAGGATCATGGTGAGGGTCTCCAGCCACAGTCTGTGGCTCACACCTGGCCTGGAACCCCTGGCGGATCCTTGGAGTCCTAGTGTTATCACCTGTAGTGGGGTGTAGACGCCTGACAGGAGGGTTTAGGGGTGGAGGGGCCTGCGCACAGGGGCTGCGGGGGCTACTGGCCTCACCCTTGGCTACTGCCTTCCCCACAGATGCCCGTGTGCTCCTACTTCCTGAAGGGGATCTGCAGCAACAGCAACTGTCCCTACAGCCACGTCTACGTGTCCCGGAAGGCAGAGGTCTGCGCCGACTTCCTCAAAGGCTACTGCCCGCTGGGTGCAAAGGTGAGGGGGCGGGGCAGGTGCGCTGGGAGTCAGGGACCGGCCGGTGGGCGACTCTGCTTTGCCTCCTCCCACCTGTCATCTTCACCTGTCAGCGTGAGGGCTGCTGTTGTGGGAAACTCCCCACAGCTGAGCGAACTGGCTCCTTCCTTCTTACTTACATGCTTGCTTCAGAGCGGACTCAGCCGGGACAGGGCCAGTGGGAGGCTGCACGGGCAGACACAGCTCTGGGCTGGGGGTCCCCAGATGGGCTTCTTCAGTCCCTGGTGTCCCAAGAAGGAGCCTGCTCACCAGCCCAGGGGCCTGCAACAAGGCCTGCTGCCACCCTGTCCCCAGCCCTTATAAGTGACAGCCCTGCCTCAGGGGCCTGCAGTCTGCATTGGGGGCACCAGGGCTGGGGCTGCATGGGGACCCCCGACGAAGATGAGGACACCAGGTCATCCCCTGCAGGCGCCTGGGGCCACAGGGCTGGGCCTTGAGCAAGGGGAACATGTCAGTTCAGGGCCAGCCGCCTTGCTCCGAGGGTTCACACTGGGAATCACGGGAGCACAGGACCGCGCCCCTCCCTTCCTGTGCACAGCCCTCTACTGCATCCTCCCCTCCTGCGACAAGGCTGAGGCCTGGGCCAGGCCAGACTCGGCAGACCCGGGACCTCACCGGGAGCTGGTGGGTCACCTAGAAGGACACCTGGAACACTGGCAGGGAGGCCCTTCCCAGGGAGGGGGGTCCACGAGGTGATTCCAGACTGGGCCCAGGTTGTGGGGGCAGGACCCCCACAGAGGCTGTGGGTGATTATTGTAAAATATTCCAATTTAAATGAAAATATCAAAGCGGTATTTAAGTTCTGCTTCTATTAGTGGAAGTGCTTACTGCGTTCCTTTCGGCGTGTCGGCGCTGCGTGGCTGCCACATGATGGATAGCAGCTTGTAATTATATATGGGGGAAAGCGCTGAGCCGGCCGGATCCAGCGGGACGAGAGGCAGCAGCCTGGGCCAGCGAGGGTTAACTTTATTCTCTAAATAATATAAAAAGTGCTGAGTCGTCACCTTGCGCCTAGAGTAGAAGTCCTCAAATGGGCCCCAGAGAGTTCATAATATTCCACTGAATCAAGTGAAATTGTTAACCTTGCTTCATAAAGCCATGGCTTGTTAAAGAGGCACGTTTCCTTTTCTTGTGAATAATTTAGACTGGGAGTAAAGCTGCTCCTGCCCCTTTTGGGGGGCTCATGCAGCTGCTCCAGGCCCTACGGCTCAGAGGTCAGCCTCTGCCAGGTGCCTGGCCCCTGACCCATCTCATCTCCTACCCTCAGGAACAGCCCCTCCATCCCTCCGACTCTCAGGACACATTGACGACTAGGCTGCCCTTCTGTGTGTTGCCTGTCACCTTGGCTGGTCTGCTATCCAGACATCACAGTGGTGGTGCTTTGTCCCTGCATCCCGTCGAGGGTCCTAGGATGCCATCACTCCTTGTGCTAGTGGCTGGTCCCCCTTGGTCACTTGTCATGATGTCAGCTGAGTCGCTCCATTTGTCTTCTTTCTAGTTAATACACGTGTTGTGGGAGACACTTTGAGACTCCAGGAAAGCCCACTGTCACCCGCTAGTTTTAACAGCCTCCAGCGTTCCTCATCTGCCACACTTGGCTGCCATCGTCCTCTACACTTGCTAGTGGTGCTTTCTGAGGAGGAGCTTTCTCTTCGCCCCGTTTCTCCCGTTTATGTATTTGTACCGGTGTGGACTCGGGTTCCTCCTGTACTCAGAGTTACGTCCATGACTATGACTGTCCAGGGGGACGCTCCTGGGGCCCCAGTTTGTGTTTGGGGCACGTCCTTGCTTTCTGGCACCACAGCGTGCTGCAGGCTCACCTCGCTCCTGCCCTGTTCTGGACCTGGAATGGCCACTCCTCCCAGGAGTCCTGGCTCCTTTTCGTTGTGTTTAAAACTTGTGGGCTAGGTGCTCACTGCTGCTGGGGTGTCGCTGCCCCCAGCCCCTCCGGGTGCACAGAGCTGGGAAGTACCCACGTACATGCGTGTGACTTACCCCATGGCCACCTCTGTACCAAGACAGCAAGTACACGCCGACACCCCCTGCTGCAGCCCAGCCCTCCCGTGTTCTCCATTGACTTATTTCTCCATCCCTGTGTGTAGTTAGTGCCCGGCCTGCGCAGGGCGCTCTGCCTGCTAGAGGCGGTCCCAGCAGTGAGCTGAGTTGCTAGGATCCCCTCCTCTGCATGGCCACTCCCGTCCCCTGCTTCACCCTGCCTTGCAGAAGCTCTTATGTCCTCTGGAGATCATTCTTTGGTTTTGGAATCACAGACAGCATTTTCCCTGTCACCACCTGTTAACTTTGCCCATGGAATCCTTCCTTAGGCCAAAGTCCTTCCTGTTTTTATGGGGTTCAAAGTCCTTCCATTTTTCGCCCTGTGGGTCTTGTTCCAGGGATCCCCGCCCCCAGGGCCACGAGCGCTCCATCTTCTCCTCCAGCATGGCTTCACAAGCGTGGCAAGACAGGCTTGGGAGAGCTCTGGATGTTGGCTCGGACCCCAGTCCAACCCTGTCCCTGCTACTGTTAGCCATGACCCTGCGCCAGCTGCCCACCCCCAGCCTCAGTTTCCTCTTCTATGAAGTTGGGATAATGGTAGTGCCTACCGCAGAGCAGGGTTATGATGATTAAGGGGGTTCACGTGGCAGTTTGCAGCCTTCTGAGCGGGCCCTGGGAAGTGGGGAAGGCCCCACGGAGTCAGCTGGTGTCAGTGTCACTTAGTTGTCTGTGGTGTGAGTTGGGACCTCATTTAACTTTTCTCCATATAGTGAGCCCTTCCCGCCCGAACTACCCATGAAGCTCTCCATCCTCTCCTCTCTGCATTGGTGGTGCCAGTTAGAAGAAGAGCCAGCTTTATTGAGGGGCAGTTTACACGCCAGCCACGCCATCCATTGCAGGTGTCCGCGTCAGTGATTTGTAGTAAATTTACAGTGTGCTGTCGTCAACCACTATCTGGGTTAGAACATTTGCATCACCCCAAACGTGCCCTCAACTCCTTTTGTAGTTGGTCCCATCTCTGCCCCGACTCCCGGCCAGGCAACACTAACCTACCTTCTGTCTCTATAAATTTGTCTTTTCTGGGCGTTTCGTACATTGGAGTCCTACAATACTCAGACTTTTGTGTCTGACTTCTTTCATTTAACACGTTTTTGAGGGTCATTGTGCTGTGCTCTCTGTCAGGACTCATTGCTTTTTATGGCTGGATGGAGCTCCTTTGCGGGGGGAGACCACGTTCTCTTCATCCCTTCACCAGTGGATGGACTTTTGGGTTGTTTGCCGTTTGGAGCCACTCTGAATAACCCTGCTGTGAACATCTGTGTACAAGTCCCGTGTGGATGTAGGCTCTTGTTCTCTCGGGTAGATACCGGGAGTGGAAGTGCCAGGTCCAGTGACGACTCAGGTTTACCTGCCTGTTTTCTTACATTCCCACCAGGAGTGAGTGAGGGTTTCATTCCGTGACATCCTTGCTGGCACTGGTTATCTGATCTCGCGCTGTGGATTTATTTCGAGTTTCTGTGACAGCCAATGATGGCAAGCACCTTGTGTGCTTATTGGCCATTCTTGTATTTTAACAGCTTTAGTGAGATGTAATTCATATGCCATACAATTCACCCCTTTAAGTGTACAATGCAGTGGTATATTACATTGTTAATTTTTTAAATTGTGGTGAAATAAACATAACATAAACTACACCATATTTAAGCATATGGGTTCTGTGACGTTAAGTACCTTCATAATACTGTGCGACCATCATCACCACTATTTCCGAAACTTTTCATTACCCCAAACAGAATCTCTAAACATTCAGCAATAACTCCCCATTCCCTCTTTCCCCAGCTCCTGGCAACCACTAATCTACATTTTGTCTCGATGAATTTGCCTATTCTAGATTTTTAATGTAAGTGGAATCATACACTATTTGTCCTTTCGTTTCTGGCTTCTTTCACTTAGCATCCATGTTGTAGCACGTGTTGGTGCCTCATTCCTTTTTATGGCTAACAGACCATTGTGTGAGGGGACTACACTCTGTTTATCCATGTATCTGGTGACAGACACTCGGGTCGTACCTTTTGGATACTGTGACTAATGCTGCTATGAACATTGACCTACAAGTGTCTGTTCAAGTCCCTGCTTTCACTTCCTTTGGGTAGACACCTGGGAGTAGAATTGCTGATTATGGGGTAATTCTGTGTTTAGCTATCTGAGGAACTATCAAACTGTTTCCCATAATGACTGTGCTGTTGAACATCCCTATCAGCAGTGTACGAGGGTTCCAGTTTCTCTACATCCTCATCAACGCTTTATTTTCCTTTTCTTTTTTTAATAGCCATCCTAGTGGATGGCATATCATTATGGTTTCGATTTGCATTTCCCTAAAGACTAATGATGTTGAGCTTCTTTTCATGTGCTTATTGATCATTGATATATCTTCTTTTGAGACACATCAAGTCCTTTGCCTAGTTTTGAATTGGGTCGATTGGGTTTTTTTGTTGTTAAATTTTAGGAGTTCTTTATATATTCTGGAAATTAACCCCTTTTCAGAGCATATGATTTGCCAATATTTTCTCCCATTCTGTAGGTTGTCTTTTTACTCTCTTGATAGTGTACTTTGATGCACAAAAGTTTTTTATTTTTATTAAATACAATTGATTTTGCTTCTATTGCTAGCGCTTTGGTGTCACACCAAGAAAACTTTGTCAAGTCCAGTGTCTCGCGAAGCTTTTCCCCCGTGTTTCCTTGTAAGAGTTTTATAGTTTTAGCTCTAAAGTTTAGGTCTGTGATCTATTTTGAGTTATTTTTTGTATGTGTTGTTAGATAAGGGCCCAACTTCATTCTTTTGCATATGAATAGCCAGTTTTCCCAGCATCATTTGCTGAAAAGATGGTACTTTCCCAGTTGAAAGGTCTTTGTTGAAAATCTATTAACCATCCATGTAAGGGTTTGGTTCCAGGCTCTCTATTCTATTCCATTGGTCTATATGTCAATCCTTACACCAGTGTTTTGAATACTCAAGCTTTATAATAAGTGTTTTTTAAAGCTTTTATTTTTCCTTTTTCTCCCCAAGGCCCCCCAGTACACAGTTGTATATTTTTAGTTGTGGGTCCTTCTAGTTGTGGCCTGTGGGATGCCGCCTTGGCGTGGCTTAGTGAGCGGTGCCATGTCCACACCCAGGATCCAAACCAGCCAAACCCTGGGCCGCCGAAGCAGAATGCAAAACTTAACCGCTCAGCCCGAGGCCGGCCCCCTATAATAAGTTTTGAAATCAGGAAGTGTGAATCCTTCACGTTTTGTTCTTCTTTTCCAATATTGTTTCATCTATTCAGGGTTCCTTAAGATTTCATATGAATTTTTGGATGAGTTTTTCGATTTCTGTTACCAAAAAAAGGGCTTTGGGAGTTTGAAAGGGATTTTTTTTTGTTTTAAGATTTTTTTATTTTTTCTTTTTCTCCCCAAAGCCCCCTGGTACACAGTTGTGTATTTTTAGTTGTGGGTCCCTCTAGTTGTGGCATGTGGGTTGCCGCCTCAGCATGGCCTGTTGAGCAGTGCCTTGTGCGCACCCAGGATTCGAACTGACGAAACGCTGGGCCACCAAAGCAGAGCGCGCGAGCTTAACCACTCGGCCACGGGGCCAGCCCCATATTCTTTTGTGTGTGTGAGGAAGATTGGCCCTGAGCTAACATCTGTTGCCAATCTTCATCTTTTTGCTGAGGAAGACTGTCGCTGAGCTAATGTCTGTTGGTCTTCCTCTGTTTTATGTGGGATTTTGCCACAGCGTGGCTTGGCGGGCGGTACTGAGTCTGCTCCCGGGATCTGAACCTGCGAACCCCGGGCCGCCAGAGCAGAGCGCTCGGACCTAACCACTGTGTCCGCCCCTGGGATCCTGATAGTGAATCTGCGGTCACTTTGGGAAGTATTGTCGTCTTAACAATAGTAGGTCCTCCGGCCGTGAGCGTGGGGTGTGCTTCAGTTTATTTAGACCTTCATTGATTTCCTTCAGCCGCGTTTTGTAGTTTTCAGTGTACAAGTCTTTTGCATCCTTGGTTAAATTTATTCCTATGCATTTTGTACTTTTCAATGTTATTGTAAATTGAGTTGTTTTTTAATTTCCTTTTTAGGTTGTTCGTTGCAAGCGTGTAATAATACAATTGTTTTTGTGTGTTGATTTTATATCCTGATATTTTGCTGAGTTCATTTATTAGCTCTGATAATTCTTTTGGTGGATTCTTGGGGTTTTCTACATATAAGATTATGTCATTTGCTAACAGATAATTTTCTTTTTGATTTGAGTGCCTTTTATTTATTCATTTATTTATTTATTGCCTAATTGCTCTGGCTAGAACTTCCATACTATGTTGAATAAAAGTATCAAAAGGGGACATCCTTGTCTGTTCTTCATCTTAGAGGAAGAGCTTTCAGAAGTTTTCAGTCTTTCACCATTGAGCATGATATCAGCTGTGGGCTTTTCATATAAGGTCTTTATCATGTTGAGGATGTTCCTTTCTTTTTTTTTTTTTTGAGGAAGATTAGCCCTGAGCTAACATCTGCTGCCAGTCCTCCTCTTTTTGCTGAGGAAGACTGGCCCTGAGCTAACACCCATGCCCATCTTCCTCTACTTTATATGTGGGACGCCTGCCACAGCATGGCTTGCCAAGCGGTGCCATGTCCGCGCCCGGGATCCAAACCGGCGAACCGAGGCCCCCAGCGGAACATGCGAACCTAACCCCTGCACCACCAGGCTGGCCCTGAGGATGTTCCTTTCTATTCCTAGTTTTTTGGGTGTTTTCAGCACGAAGAGGTGTTGAATCTTGTCAAATCTTTTTGCATCAATTGAGATGATCATGTGGTCTTTTTCCCCCTTCATTCTATTAGACAGTCAGTCAATCATATTTGACCACATTGAATTACAATTACGTTGATTGATTTTTGGATGTTGAACCATCCTTCCCTTCTGAGAATAAATCCCACTTGGTCATGATGTGTAATTCTTTTAATATGCTGCTGAATTCAGTTTCCTAGTATCTTAAGGATTTTTACATCTGTATTCATAAGGAATATTGATCTTCTTTTTATTTTACCTTCCTTTTCTTGTAGTATCTTTATCTGGTTTTGATATAAGGGTAAGGCTAGTTTCATAGATTGTTTTGGCTATTCAGAGTTAGAGAGTATTCCTGCCTCTTCAGTTTTTTGGAAGGGTTTGAGAAGAATAGGTGTTAATTCTTCTTTTCATGTTTAGTAGAATTCACCACTGAAGCCATTTGGTTTTGGGCTTTTCTTTCTTGGGAGGTTTTTGATTATTGATTCAATCTTCTTACTATATATGAATCTAATCAGATTTTCTATTTCTTCTTGAGTCAGTTTTGGTAGATTGTGTATTTCTAGGAATTGGTTTATTTCAGGTAAATTGTTAAATGTATGTATGTAGAATTGTTTGAAGTATTCCCTAATTATCCTTCTGATGTCTGTAGGGTCTTTAATGACTCCTGTTTCATTCCTGATATTGAAAATTTGTGACTTTTCTCTTTTTACTTGTCTGTTTTGGTAGAGGTTTGTCATTATTGATCTTTTCAAAGAGCCAGCTCTTTGTTTTGTTGATTTTTCTCTTATTGTTTTTCTCTTCAATTTTATTAATTTCTGCTCTATGATATATCGTTACTCCTTGATCCATGGGCTGCAGAAATGATGTTGTGTTTGCAAGCCTGAAAACAACATTAGTCTCGTTGTACCTCTCCATCAGAGCTCTTGTGGGACCAGGTGCATTGTCAGTGAGCGGTAATATCTTGAAAGGAATCTTTTTTTCTGATAGTAGGTGTCAACGATGGGCTCAAAAGATCCAGTAAACCATGTTGTAAACAGATGTGCTGTCATCCAGGCTTTGCTGTTCCATTTATAGAGCACAGGCAGAGTAGATTTAACATAATTCTTAAGGGCCCTAGGATATCTGGAATGGTAAATGAGCAGTGGCTTAAACTTAAAGTCACCAGCTGCATTAGCCTCTGACAAGAGAGTCAGCCTGCCCTTTGAAGCTTTGAAGCCAGGCATTGACTTCTCCTCTCTGGCTATGAAAGTCCTAGATGGCATCTTCTTCCAGAATAAGGCTGTGTCGTCTACACTGAAAATCTGTTGTTCGGTGCAGCCCCCTTCACCAGCGATCTCAGCTGGATCTTCTGGGTAACTTGCTGCAGCTTCTACACCAGCTCCTGCCGCTTCACTTCACTTTCATGTTATGGAGACGCTTCTTTCCTTAAACCTCACGAACCAACCTCTGCTGCTTGAGACTTTTCTTCTGCAGCTTCCTCCCCTCTCTCAGCCTTCACAGAATTGAAGAGTTAGGGCTTTGCTCTGGACTGGGCTTTGGCTTCAGGAAATGTTGTGGCTGCTTTGACCTTCTATCCAGACCACTCAGACTTTCTCCACATCAGCAATAAGGCTGTTTTGCTTTTTTGTCATTCGTGTGTTCACTTTTAATCTCCTTCAAGAAGTTCTCCTTTGCATTCACAACTTGGCTAACTGTTTGGTGCAAGAGGCCTAGCTTTCTGCCTATCCTGGCTTTCAACATGCCTTCCTCAGTAAGCTTAACCATTTTTAGCTTTTGATTTACAGTGAGAGACGTGAGACTCTTCCTTTCACCTGGACACCTAGAGGCCATGGTAGGGTTATTAAGTGGCCTATTTCAATGTTGCTGTGTCTCAGGGAATAAGGAGGCATGAGGAGAGGGAGAAAGATGGGGAATGGCTTGTCAGTGGGGCCGGCCCTGTGACGTAATGGTTAAGTTCGGTGCACTCTGCTTTGGCTGTCCGGGTTCGCAGGTTCAGATCCCAGGCAAGGACCTACTCCACTCATTAGCCATGTTGTGGAGGCGTCTCACATACGAAATAGAGGAAGACTGGCACAGATGTTAGCTCAGGGCGAATAGTCCTCAGAAACAAACATAGACACACAACATTTATTGATTAAATTCACCGTCTTACATGGGTGCAGTTTGTGGCACCCCAAAATAATTACAATAGTAACATCAAAGATCATTGATCACAGATCACCGTAACAAATATAATAATGAAGGGGCCAGCCAGGTGGTGTAGTGGTTAGGTTTGTGCTCTCCGCTTTGGCAGCCCGGGGTTTGCAGGTTCGGATCCTGGGTGTGGACGTAGCACTGCTCGTCAAGCCACACTGTGGCAGCATCCCACATAAAATAGAGGAAGATTGGCAACAGATGTTAGCTCAGGGCCAGTCTTCCTCACACACACACAAAAACAACAACAAATATAATAATGAAAAAGTTTGAAATATGACGAGAATTATCAAAATGTGACACAGATACATGAAGTGAGCAAATGCTCTTGGAAAAATGGCACCAGCATTTTTGTTTGACACAGGGTTACCACAAACCTTCAATTTGTAAAAAATTCAATATCTGAGAAGCACAATAAAGTAAGGTCTCCGTTTACTTATATAATCTCTGGATGACTCGTAACACCTGAGAAGATGTAAATGCTGTAAGAACAGTTGTTCCGCTGTATTGTGTAGGGAATAATGACGAGAAAGAAGTCTGCACGTGTTCGATACAAACCATCGTAGGCCTTTCGAGCAGGGGGGCATTTGAATCCTCAGATACAGAACCTGGGTACAGAGGGCCGACTGTGACATTCTCTCTTGTATCTGGAGCTTTTAACCTTTTCTATCTGTATTTAATTTGCGTTTCCTCTCTTTTCCCTGGGTTGTCTTCCCAGAGGCTTGCCCATCTAATTGTCCTTTCCGAAAGACAGATCCAGCCCTCGGGTCAGATTCTGTTGCTGCAGGCTCTGGGTCCTGTTCTCCAGTGACCTCTGATGCCCTCAGAACGAATCCAGCCCAGCCAGCACCTTGAGTTGGAGGGGGTCCCTGGTCCCCCCCACCCACCTCACTGCCTCCTGTGTGGGCTCGTTCATGACTCAGGGCCCAGCATAGAGTGCTGTTCATTTATTGTGTTTAAAAACTTGTTATTTTGTAATAATTGTAGATTTACAGAGAAGTTGCAAAGATAGTGCAGAATTCCTATATACCCTTCACCCAGTCTCCCTACTGTTAGTATCTTACGTGACCATAACTAGCCATCTGTCAAAACTAAAAAGTTAACATTGGTATGTTACTACCAACTTAACTCCAGGCTTTATTTGGATTTTACCGTTTTCCACTAATTTCTGTTTTCCGTTCCAGGATATGACATTGCATTTGGTTACCAGTTTTGGAATCGATGAGGCAGGCCTTGGCCTAGGGTAGGCCTGGCGAATAGAGGGAAGTAGATGCGTTCGAGAGGCCTGCAGAGGGGAGGAGAGGGGAGAGTCTGGGATGCCCTCCAACTGGAGAAGGGAGAGGCTTTGGTTTTGGAGGATGAGAAGGAAGCTGATGAATCACTGAGGACAGGGCACGCTGATGGGCCACCCCAGTGGAGGTGTTGCTGGCAGTAGAGATCAGACCTAGCACCCAGGAGGGAGGAGTGCCAAGGGAGACTGCCCGTGCAGGAGGCCGAGGGCAGAGATGAGTTGGCAGGACCCTTGTGGAATGGGAAGGCCCGTGGCCCCTGGGCTGCACGAGCATTGGAGGCTACTGGGGACAAGCCAGATGGAAGATTCCACCGTGTTCGTAGCCAAGGAGAGGCCCACCAGAGTCCCTGCACTCCCCAGCTCTGCCACGGTTACCACTTGGCCCTGTCCTGGCAGATCACCTGTCCTGGGGCAGGGAGGCAGTGGGGAAGGGCCCTAGAATGCAAGTGGGGACCCCAGGAGGTCCAGTGGCTGTGGAAGCGAGCATGGGTGGGCAGTGCAGTTGGTCCAGGTCCCTCGTGGCCTTGCCTTTGCGGAATGTGCTTCGTGGAGGGCAGGCTAGCATGTTGGGGAACAGTTTGTGCCGCAGGCTCTGCCAACCCGCCGTGGGGACCAGGGCTTTAGAGCTTGTAGCAAGGCATGGGCCACAAGCGTGGAGCGTATGACGGTCCTCTGATAGGAAACTCGACGATATCCAGGCAGCTTGTGCCTGTCACACTCATGGACCAGCTTCCTTGCCAGTACTTGGTAATGTTCAACCTCTTTTTTTTTTTTGACCATTTGAAGGATTAAAAGTTACTTCACTATATTTTTAAGTTTGCCTTTCTCTGATTTAAATGAAGCCAAACCCCCTCCCTATGTTTAAGCCCTTTGTGCCTTCTCTTAGGAGAAATACCTGAGATTGTGTTGGTTTTTTAAGTGAGGGTGGGGACATTTTTACGTTGGGTTGGTTTTGTCTTACTGACTCACAGGAAATTAATAAAATATAAATATGAACGTAAAAAATATACAAATATAAAATACTGTAGATATTAATCTTTTGTCAGTCAGATAAGTGGCAAATACCTTCCTTCCATTTGTGGTTTACTTTTTCACTTCTTTGTGATACATTTTGAAAAACAAAAGTTCTTAATTTTGGTGGAGGTCATCTCCTCAGTCTTCCTGTACGGTGTGTGCTTTCCGTGTCCTGTGGAGGACTCCTCCCCTGCTGCCAGTCAGGCCTCGTGTCTCACGCACCCTGTGGGCTCCCGCCTTTAGCCAGCTGTGAGTGATCTTCGTCCTTATATGGGGAAGCCTGTTCCCCCTGGACCTGTAGGCAGCTCCTCGAGAGCCGGCTTTTCGTAGACAAGGGTCTGTCTCTGGGCTCTCTGTTCTGTTCATTGCTCGGCTTGTCCCTGAGCCAATCCCATCCTCTCAGGATTATTTAAGCTTTACAGGAATTCATAATAATACAGCAAATTCCTTCACCGTGTTGTTCTTCACAGCCGTGTTAGCTATTCTTGTCCTTTATTCTTCCAGAAATGTATTTTAAATTCAATGTAAATTTTTTGAGAAGTTGGAATTTTGGTTGAGCTTGTCCTGAGTCCATGCTCAGTTTGCTGACACTTGGCACCTGTCTCTGCAGCGAGCCTTGCTGCCCAAGAACGAGCTGTCTGTCCCAAAGCAGGCAGGCCTCTCCTGTGGTGTCTTTTACTAAAGTTCTTACTTTTCTTGTTAGATTTACTCCTACCACTTTTTTTGTTATTATAAACATATTTTTAAATTTTATTTTTCTCACTGTTCATTGGTATATAGATATAATTTTTTTTATTGATTTTGTTTCCAGCAACCTTGCTAAACTATATTATAATTGTTATAATTTACCTGGGGATTCTCTTGGGTTTTCCTACATAGACAATCACATCTTTTGCAAATAATAACCATTTTCTTCTTCCTTTGAGTTCAGTTCCATTTTCTTTCTTTTGCTTGCCTTCCCACCCTGGCTGTGACCCCAGGACAGTGTTGACTGTGATGGTAGTGGGCTTACAGCCTTTCCCCTCGATGAGTGATGCCTTCTGGAAGGTTCTTTGGGGAAAGGCTTTATATTAAACTAAGGAAGTTCTTTTCGATCACTGATTTGCACAACTTTGAATTGTGCTGTTTTTTTAAACGCTTCTTTCGTGTCTATTGAGGTGGTCATGTGATTCCTCTCTTTCAGTCTGTTAATGTGCTAATTTCTGTTGCATGATTTTCTGATGTTAAGCTAACCTTGCATTCCTCAGGTAAACTCAACTTGATCCTGATATACTAGTGTTTTTATACGTTGTAGGACTCAGTTTTTTATAATTTGTGTAGGACTTTTGAATCTTGGTTCATGAGTGAAATTGGCCTAACTGTTTTTTGTCATCTGGTACTGGTCAGGTTTGGGTTTCAAGATTGCTCTGGCCGCATCAGCCGAGTTGGGAAGTGTTCTCTGCTTCCCTCTTCTGTGGACCAGTTGGTGTGAGGCTGGAGTGACGCGTCTCTTGCATATTTGGTGAAACCACCAGCAGAACCCTGGGCTGGAGTTTGCTGTCTTTAACGACTAATTCAAATTCCTTTATGCTCACGGGAATATTCATTCAGCTTTCAGTTTTCTTCTTGTCAGTTTTTCTAGGATTTGTTGATCTCGCCTGTGTTTTCAGATTCATTGGCATAAAGTTGGTTCATTGCACCATCTTGACGCCCTTTTGCTTTCTGCAGAGTGATAGCCATGGCACTTTCATCTTTTCTAATGTCGTTTCTGTGTTCCTTTTCTCTTTATTTCCTCATGAATCTTATTGGAAACATTCATTAATATTTTCAAAAAACCAGCTTTTGACTCCCTTGGTTTTTGTTGCATTTTTGTTATTTTATTAATTTGTATTCTTCTCTTTATTTCCTTCCACCTGCTTTCTTTGGGTCATTCCGCTGTTGCCCTGAGGTGGTCGATCCTGTTTGCTGAAGGCCCACAGGGCTTGGGGCCTCCCCGAGTCCTGCGGCAGCTCGTCCGTCACGTGGGACAGGGCGTTTTCGTGTTATCATTTACTTCTAAAATATTGTTCGTTTCCATTGTTCCTCCTTTGGCCCATGACTTATTTAGTTGTGCCTTTCTTAATCTCCAGACCTCTGGGGGTTGGAGTGGGTTGGTTTTGCTCTTTCCTCAGTGAGTGTGGTCTAGATGGGGAGCTCGGGCCTTTGGAATCTGGGGGTTGCTTTGTGTCCAGCGTGTTTCCCAGTAGATTTTCTTCTGTCGTTTTACTTTCTTGATAGCTCTTCGGTGATTTGAGAAAGTTCTTTACATTCAACGCTAGGTTTTCGGTTGTTCTCCGGAAGAGGGTTAGTTCAGACCAGGACTGTCCACTAGGAAGGTCAGCCAGCTGGGAACCACATGTGGGATTTAAAAGTTTCTAGTTAAAAAAAACAACAAAACAGGTGAAATGAACTTTATTTACCCATTGTCTCACAAATTTCAACATGTGATCAGGGAGGAAACACAAATGCCTTCTCTCACATTCTTCCTTTTCTGCCGAGTCTGGCCTCCTCCTGCATGTCGTGCCCAGAGCAGCTGTGTAGCTCATGGCCACCGCCAGGGTGGCGCCGGCCCTGGCACCCTCTGATCGCCTCTCCACGTGCAGCCCAGCATCCAGAGCTGGCTGTTGGAGGGTCTGCTGGCAGTGGGTCTTCTCTTATCTGGTGCAGGGCCCTCTCCCCCCGAGGTCCTTCCTATCCCCTCTACCTGCCCAAACTGCCCTTGTTCCCCAGAAGACCCCGCCTGCCCAGTCCCTGTAGCCAGTGCCGGCTGCCAACCCCACCATGGCGCCTCAGCGTCCCTGTAGGGCTCCCCACTAGGGTGGGGCCACCGGGTTTCAGGACCCTGTGTTGCCAGCCGGGCGCAGTGGAGAGGGGCTTCGACTCCATGTGGAAGGAGTGAGTGAGCCGCTGTGGCCTGAGCCTGCCTTCTGCTGGGGGCAGGGGGTCCAGCCTACTGCAGGTATGAGCTGGCGTGAGGCACAGTGGGTGTGCAGTGGCCCTGCCACCTTCCCAGCCAGCCTACCAGCTGCAGTCTGCTCCCATCTGCATGCCAGACCCCAAGCACCAGTGTGAAGGGTTTCTAGTCTCTTGGTGGCAGCCAGAGGCCAGGTGTGAGGACAAGAATGGGACCAGTGTCCAGATCCTTCTCACAGAATGGGTGGCATGCTCCATGAGGTCCTCAGCCAGGCTCTTTTTCCTGGGTTCTGGGGGCAGGGCCAAGATCCAGGACTCAGAGGACAGATTCCAGAGAGGGAGGTTATGGGGCTTGGGAGGAAGTGGCTTGGCGGCCGTTGCTGCGTACCGTCGTGTGTTGATTAACAGCAGGGACAGAGTCTGAGAAACGTGTTGCTAGGCGGTTTCGTTGTTGTGCGAACATGATGGAGTGACTTACGTAAACCTAGATGGTACAGCCTACTACACACCTAGGCTGGATGGCACTAAACTTATGGGGCCACCATCGTATCTGCCCTCCGTTGTTGACCGAGACGTCACCATGTGGCACGCGGCTGTATTCGCTGCATCAGAGCACACCCCGGACTGCGAGCACGCAGCCACTCTGGCACTGGGGCTGCCTGTAAACTGGACCCTGGGTGAGCTTGGCAGCTGCTCTGTTTGCTGTGGTTCTTGTCTGAGTCTGGGTCTCTCCAGCGCATCCCCAGCTGCCTGTCACCTGGCCCAACATGAAGGGCAGTCAGGGTGCCCCAGGCTCACTACTCTCTGCCTTCTCCTCCGGGTCATGCCCACTAAGCCAGCTGCAGGGGGCGTGGGGAAAAGAGGACAGCCCTCCCCTGGAACGGCCTCATGCAAGAGGTGGGCACACAGCAGGGCCTCCCACCTCAGGGAGGGCAGCGGGAGAAAGGCAGGCCATGGGCAGAGGCTTCACAGTTCCCTGTGGCCCAGCGGGTGCACATTGCCTGGAGCACCTGCCGGATGCCCCCCACTGCCTACCCACCCCCCCCGAGGGTATAATTAGCCACCATGACAGGTGCAGTGGATCGAGTGTGTGGCCAGCCTCGACCCCTGCTGCCTGGCCTTGGCCGACCTGCCACACCCCTGGGCTTGAAACCTGAACCCCGCCCTCTGAGGTCCACCGCCCTGGAGCTCCACCCCCGTCTCCCACCAGAATGGGTGAGCTGTGCTCCGGAGAAGGGCTTAGCACCCTGGGAATCCCCACACCAGCTTGGCAGAACCCCCAGCCAACCCAGTCCTTGCCCTCAGTCCAGGCTCAGGCCTGAGCTGGGCGGTGCCCTCGCCCCCTGGAGTGCTCAGGGGGCATCTTTTGGAATGGGTGGGGATGCAGGCCCAGTGCACCTGGCCTCAGGGCCTCTGCCCTCCAACAGGAAGCCTCTGGCCCTGAGCCCACGTGGGTGGAGCAGGCAGGGCCGCCACACACAACACAGGGGCCTCCACCACTCGCCCCGCTCTGCCCCTTCTCCTTCCAGTGCAAGAGGAAGCACACACTGCTGTGCCCAGACTTCTCCCGCAGGGGTGTCTGCCCCCGGGGGGCCCAGTGCCAGCTGCTCCACCGCGACCAGAAGCGCCTCAGCCGGCAGACTGCTACACCCATGGCCCCAGAGCCCAGCAGCACAGCCCCCAGGAGCAGGGTGTCCAGCGGCCACGGGCCCAGGTGACGGGGACAGCGGGCACTGCATGTGTAAGCTCTGGGGGTGGACAGGAAGCAGCCCCTCCCTGCTCTGGGGGACATTCAGGACCTCTTGGGGGAACCGCTATACCCCGACCCAGCTCTTTGGGTTTCAGACCCAAAAAGAAACCTCAGTCCAAAGTTGAGAATGAAGTGACCTCCAGAGGTGCCCCACTGCGGTTCCCCAGGGTGGACAGAGTCGAGGGTGTCCCTGGCCCAGACCAGCCTGAGTGGGGCTACCCAGCCTCCACCACAGGGAGGGAGTGGGACCTTCTCTGCCACCCACTCCCACCCCCAGCAGACCGCGGGATCCTGGGTGATGCTCATGGCTGGGCCCATGTGCCCACCTGGCCTGTGAGTGTAGGAGCCTCATGGATGAGGAGGACAGGCTCCGGAAGGTGAGGACAGTGTCAGTGTGAGCTGGAGCTTGCTGGCTGGGCCGACCCCAGCTGCCTCAGGCCACAGGTCCCATCATGTCACAAGCCTGACCTTGGGGCCACCAGCCGGCCTTGGGCCTGGATGGTGATGTGCAGTGGCTGCTGGGATAGGAATGGGTGAGGAGGGGCCAGGAGCCCTGCCACTGGGACAGGCGCCACACAGGTGGTCGGCCACCGCCCCCCGGGCCCCTGCCCTGCCAAGCAGTCACCTCCCCTCACACTTCTGTTCCCCTCCTTTCCCACAGGAAGTCCTCGGCCACCCAGCGCCCCACCAGACAGATGCCCAGCTCCCCCACCTCCATGGCTGCTGGCTCAGCCTCCCCTCCCTCCTCCCCCCGGGTGTTAGCTGCAGCCTCAGCCTCTCCCTTGTCATCAAAGGCCCCCTCCTCCTCCTCTTCCTCCCCTTCTTCCCCCTCCTCCTCTCCCCCCTGCCTCTCGTCCCCCTCCCTGTCCTTGGACCAAGAGGAGCTGTCTCTCCAGGAAGAGGCTGCCTCTGCGGTGACAGTGACAGGCTCCGGCAGCCTCTCCAAGCTGCCTTCCTTCATCTCCCTGCAGTCCTCGCCAAGCCCAGGAGGCCAGCCCAGGGCCCGGACTTCCAGGAGCCCCCCAACCAAGGACTCAGGTAGGCAGCCTGGCCCCCAGAGCCCAGCCCAGCATGGCCAGGGACTCCTTCTCAGTGCCCACCTTAGTCCCACCGAGTCAGAATCTCCAGGTGGGGCCTGGATGGTTCCGGAGGGCCCAGTGTGGGCTGGGCGCTGCTGCGCTGTGTCCCGGGCTGGCGAGTGTACACCTGCTGGCCACAGGGGCAGGGCCCACTGAGGTGTGAGAGCAGCAGCGGTCGCCTGCACAGACCACCCCAGCCGAGGGCTGATTTAATTAGGAAGCACCCATTTCTGTTAATTTGTTCTGGAAGATCACCGCACGCTCCTGGGGAGAACAGATGTTCCCTCTCCCCCGATGAACATTTGGGGCTCGGTAAATGGCTCCACTCAGCCTTGTTTAGGAGAGAAAAGAGGATTTTATGGCTGCAAACGACCCTTTCTGTAAACATTTTACAGCTCTCCGCGCGTCTGAGTGACGATAAACCCCACGTAGCTCGGCGGGCTGCAAATTTGCGACCATACGGCTATCATTTTATTGTCATATTTCACGGTCGTAACATTAATGGAAGATGCTTGCTGCAGCCTTCTCGAACAGCTCCGCTGAGCACACTCAAACGCCCATGCGGAGGGGCCGGCCCGCGCCGCCCATTCATAGCCCCCGCTGCAGGGGCACGGAGCTGCGGCCAGGCCCTCCCACCCCTTGGCCAGGGCACTGGCCCCTCTATCTAGGTGGGCCTCTCGGCTCACTGGTGGGGAAGGAGCAGATGGGGGCCCTGAAGAAGCCGCCTCTTTTTTTTTGTAAGCTCAGGAAGCCGTTAGCCAACTCCAGAAGCAGAGGAGGCAGGCGGCGGGGCAAGGCTCAGGAGAGGCTGCAGAGACCTCCCCTGGCCTGGGGGCCCCCATCAGCCTTCCTTTCCTGCCCGGCCTCGCTCTGCCTGGCCAGGGCTGGGAGTTAGAGGGGCAGGTGGAGGTGGGCCTGGGGTGGGCCTGGGATGGCCCCAGGGCCTAGCTGCACCTGCCTAAGCAGCCACCCAGGAGGGACCAAGGCCTCGGGCAGAGGCCTGTGAAGTCTGCAGGCCTGGGGCCCCGGCTGGCTGGGCCTGACTTCCCGCCTGTAGTTTGGCTGAGCAGGTGACTGAGGTCCTCAGCCCTGAAGAGGGGCACCTGGGAGGAGAGGCAGGCTTGCGGGAGACCTATGGACAGTGCTGTGCCTGTGGGCAGCCACATGGAGGCATCTGTGGTCGACGGGGACCTGGCAGCAGATGTCCCGGAGCAGTCAGAGCAGGGAGAGGTGTGGTACCCAGTGAGCTCAGGACACATGGGTTGGGAGCCCCCTTGGACGGGACTCTCATCCACAGGCCGGTGCTCTGCAGTGGGAAGCCCTTCCAGACCACCTGCTCTGGGCCCTCTCACCCTGCACAGGGGCCTCAGTCACCCCCCAACAGCCAACTGCTCGCATACACCCTAGCTTTTCACGTGGAAGGCGCCGTGTGGCCGCCACGTGTGCGTCTGGCAGCCTTGTTGCAGGTGTGAGCGTGCTGGTGCTGCATGCAGGTGGCGTGCACCTGGTATTTATAGCTCCCAGCTGGCAGGCCGCTGCTGCCCCTCTCTGCACCACGGGCCAGGTCCGTGCCCTGCTGGGCAGCTGGATCCCAGGGCAGGTGGGCAGAGGGGCTGGAAGATGGCGGCCTCTCCAAACCCGCTCCTCCCTGTTTCTAGCAGCCCCACTGTGCAGGCCTGGGCTGATGGAGTGCCCCGATCCTGACCCAGAAGCTAGGCGGTGGGGGGGTTTCTCTTGGCTGGGGGGCTCCTGGTGCCTGACCTTTGTCCCTGTTGGAACAGGGAAACCTCTGCACATCAAACCCCGTCTGTGAGGGCCCAGGGGGCCAGCTCGCGCCTACCTCAGCCCCTCGTCCCTGGAGAGGAAGGAGGCTCCGCCCACCACCACCCCAGAGGAGGGACCGCCCGCCACCAAGCCCCCACTGGGGGCCACAGGGCCACCACCCTGCCCGCCTGGCTCTCAGCCTTCCATGACCAGAGTGTGCCCAGGGCCCTGCCTTCTTCCTCGGGCTGGGCCCCTGCTCAGTCAGACCCTCCACATCACCCACCTCCCCACCTCTGGGTCCTCAGCCTCGCTCCCAGGACGCACCCCCAACCCTCTGCCCCAGGCCCGTCCCTGCTGTGAGTATGGCAGCAGCCTTGTGGCGTGGCCCCCAGCCTCCCCCAGGGCTCATGCCCAGGCCCGTCCCTGCTGTGAGTATGGCAACAGCCTTGTGGCGTGGCCCCAGCCTCCCCCAGGACTCGTGCCCAGGGAGGAAGCAGCCGGCCGGGCCTCCCTGGCCGTGTTCTGTGTTCAGCAATAAAGGTTCTATCCTGTGTCTGCTTGGCTGTCTTCACTGCCGCCACACCACCATCCAGCCCTGCTGGGCGCCACCTCAGGTGGACACATGCTGTCCATGGGCCCCAGAGCCTCCCCCACAGGTGCTCCCCTGGGATGACCTGCAGGTCTGAGATTGGGGAGTGCCCCCAGGAAGGTGAGGGGCTGGCCACAGACCCCTGGGAACTACAGAGCCCCCTCCAGTGGCCCCTGCTTTGTCCTCCCACCTGCCTGCCTGGCCCTGGGCCTGAATGGCTGGGCCGGGTAAAGGCACAGCCCCCCACCACCTCTGGGCAGGAATGTCAGCCCACATCCCCGCCTCCTTGAGGGGCTCAGAGGGTGGGGCAGCCTCTCCCCCATGGCCAAGCCTGGTGATCTGTGGAGGGGAGAGGCCTAGGAGGGGCCCTGGGGGATGTTGGACATGATTGGCTCGGGCCAGGGTTCCCCAAGCTGAGGTTCTCTCCAGAGCCCCTCTCCCAGGGCTCTCAGAAGAGTGGCTGGGCCAGGGCAGGGGATAGAGGGCAGCCTGGGCAGCCTGAGGGAGGAGGCTCACATGCCTGTGCTGGAGGTGAGAGCTGTTCAGGGTGTTTACCCCTTGCCTCCAGAGAAGAGCATGGCCAACAGCCTCCTCCTGGGGTGGCCACCCCGCGTCTCCATCTGTCAGTCAGCCACAGCCCCAGTATCACCACATAACAAACCGCCGTGTGCTCTCTGAGCCTCACTTCCTGGCCTGCAGCTCTGCGCCTCAGCCCGGAGGTAGCTCTCCTGCACAACCGCTCGTCCTCCACCTGCTGCTTCTGGGCCCAGGTTGAAGGGGCAGCACTGGCAGGCACAGGCCGAAGCACGTGAGGCCACCCATGTGGGTACCACTTAGGCCTCTGCCCACACCACAGCCACGAGGGTCCCATTGACAACGCAGGCCCCGTGGCGCAGCCGACGCTCGGGCAGGGTGGACGCTCTGCCCCACGAGGCCACGGTCAGGCTCCTGTGGGGTCCTCTTCTCCACCAGTCCATGTGTGTGAGGTGGGGTGTTCCTGCACCAGCCCAAAAGAGAGGAGAACTACGGCTGCTTTACAGCGAGGGGCTTGCCTAGTGTCCGTGATGGCAGACGCCCAGTCAAGCGGAGCAGTCATGTCGTAGTGATCATTGCTGGTGCCACTGCCAACGTCCCTGAGGCCCAACGTGTGTGCCCAGGGCTCCTGCTGCAGCTGGGTTGGCAGGGTGCTGGATTGTGGAGTAGAACCTGACTGGAAAGAAAGGGCCCACACCATCAATGAACTCAGCAGGCCCCCACCGTGGGCCTGGCCCTAGGACTGCTCTAGCCAAGCACACCCAGGGCCAGTGTTTCCAGGCCACGCGTCCTCGCCCAGCCACCCCTTGGGATCCCTCTGTGTCAGCCTCAGCCCAGGCCCTCGGAGGGGCAGTGGGAGCTGTGGATCCCGGGCTGAGGGCTAACAAAAGGAACACCACAGAGCTGGGGGCTGCGACCTGCAACAGCGGGGCTTCCCTGGGGCTGAAGCCGAGGCCAAGTCACACGAGGGTGGAGCAGGCCCCAGGGTTCCCTCTTGGCATCCACCACGAGCTCCCTGAGAAGGGGGACCCTTTAATGATGGGAGAGGCCAGGGGATAGATTCTCCCTCACCTTCCAGACAGGACAGGTGGACAGAGAGACGGTTGTTGGTCCAGCCCAATCCAAGCTTCGGCTGGCTCAGCGCCTCACCTCCTCCCTGCCTCCCTATCCTTCCTCCACAGTAAACAGGGGACACACCCTTGCACCCCAGGCTGCGAGGTAGGTACTGGCTGGACACGAGGTGGGCAGGTGTGTCCATGGTGGGCAGGCTCCCCACTGCCCAGTAGGCAGCTGGCCCACTGCATGCTGCATGCCCGCGGGCCCAGGAGCTCCGCTGCTCACCAGGGCCTGCCCCTCTCAGCCCCACACTCACTGGGAGCCACCCTGCCCCTCCTCCAGCACGACCAGGGCTTTCCAAGTGCTCACAGAGCCACATGGCCCACCCAGGCCCCGCAATGCCCCGTGGGCAGGGGAGTGTGACAGTGGCTCGGATCCAGGCCCCACTGCCCCACAATACAGCCCCCCATGTGGAAACAGTCAGTCTGACTGCCATGGGCCAGCATGGAAGGCTCAGTAACGGCTGGGCTCTCCAGGAAGCAGGAGATGCCCAGGCCAGTGGCTGCCCTGTGAGCCTGGGCCCGGGGCCCCCACCACTCCCTGTGACCCATTTGGGGACCTTGTCAGCCTTGGGCATTACCTGGTCACAGTTCCTGCTCCTGGGCAGGAGAAGGGGGCAGTTCCTCTGTGCCGAGCATGCCCAGTGGTCACTCTGGGCTCCTTGTACCAAGGGGCAGCCAACGAAAACCCTTGGGGATGAAGATGTAGTTCGCCCCCAACATCAGCCTGCACCAACCCACATCAAGTGAGGTGCTGGCCAAGGATGACATAGGTTCCAGGCAGGGCCTCCCTGGAGCCTCTTTCTTGCGTAGGCCTTTGCCAAGAGCTCAGCTCCCTGACCCAGGGAAGGGCCGCCCCCTCTCCTGGATCCCACCAACCTTGGCCGGGGCCAGTACTCTCTCATGCACTGCCCTGGTGCCGCAGGTCATGCAGGTTCTTAGACCGTCCCACAAGGACCCACGAGGATGGGGAGAGACCTGAAGTCATATAACTGGCAGAGTGCGTGGGCAGAGACCCTGCAGGAGGGAGGAGCGGGCCTTCACTGACCCTCCAGGTTGGTGCCCTTCCCCAAGGAGGCAACGCCTCCTGCTCCCCACCTGCTCACGCGGCTGTGTACACCCCCTAGAATGGCTCCTGGCATGCTTGGCTCCTTGGCTCCTCATTTTAAGTGCAAATGAGCCCCCTAAGTGGAGAGAGTCACTGTCCAGGAAGAAATCCCTGGCGGGAGGGAGTGAGGCAGAGAAGAGGCCTTCAGCTGGGCCCTGCCTGGTGCTGAGCAGCACAGGGCAGGAGTGGGGGTGTTTGTGGCACATTTGACCTTTGACCTGGAGAGTGAGGGGCCTGCCATCTGAGGGACAAGAATTTTTGCAGCTTCCCATCGTAGCATCCATGCAGGCTGGCCGGCCGGGTGACCACTTGCCCCAGCTCAGTAGCTGCATCTCAGGAACAAAAATGACCCAACCAGACCCATCCAGTGCTGTGCTGCACTCTTCCCGCGGGGCATAGCTCTATCTGAGGGAGCGTTAACAGCAAGGATCCGGAAACCCATGTGCTGTATGGGGAACAGGACAGACACCAGGAAGGTCCCCTTGGTGTGGCAGAATCGCTGAGAGCTGGGCGCCTGTCCGTGGGTGGTCCTGTGGTCCCGCAGAGGTGGCCATGGGGCCCTCATGGTGGGTACCCCACCTCAGCGTGGCCATTCTGAGCACCTGATCTGTCCGCACATCAGCCAGGCCCCCTCGACCTGACCTACCCCGGTGGTTCTGAGGGCTCCTCCCGCTCCCTGCCGACCTTTCACCTTCCCAGATGCTGCACTGGGGACAGGCCATAATCTTGTCCAGTGCTCAGCCCTTGTGTGGCCACTCGCCAGGAGGGTGGACAGGACCTGGGACCTGTTTCCAGTCATAGAACCTGGCATGATTCCATCACCTTGCAGGATAATAAGATAAGATACATAAGATAATAATGTAACGTAAGTTGGCTAGTCTTGCCGGTCAACATGCTCCAGAGGCTCTCCTCTCTGGCCTGATGCCATCAGCGGCCCTGTGGGGGCGGCCATGGGGGGAGCCAGAAAGAAGCTGGGGCCTCGGCTCCTCAGACTCAAGGAAATGGTCCTGCCACTAACCTGAGGGAGCTTGGAGGCGTCCTACCTCAGAGGGACCTCCAGATGAGACCCCAACACCCCAAGACCCTGAGCAGAGGCCCCACCCAAGCCCTGCGGGACTCCTGGCTACAGACACTAGGTGATGATAAACGTGTGTTTTTAAGTTGCTAGACTTGTGGTAATTTGTTATGTAGCAATAGGAAACTGATACACTGATATAATTTACTTTTTTATGTTATGGTTTGTTTTCTGCCCTCTGACCCCTACTTTGGCAGACTACAACAATGTAGCATTCCAAAGATGCTGCAACAGTGTAGCATTCTTCCCCTACATGACCTACAGAGGTAACCTCCCCGACTTCCCCTTGGACGTGGGCAGACCACTGCTGCACATGCACCAACAGAGCACCACGGGATGCACAAAAATGCCAGGTGCATCTTCCTGGCTCTCTTGGACACTCGCGCTAGGAACCAGCCACCATGCTTGGAGGAAGCCCAATTAGCACATGTGAGTGACCGTGTAGAGATGCTGCATGGAGCTGGTCCAGCCAACGGCCGACATCATCTTCCAGGCATGGGCCTAAAGACACTGCCCATGGCACCAGCCATCAGCTGTGCAGTCGCTCGAACCTTCAAATCCTCCCAGCTGTCGAGGTCAGAGACAAGCCGTCCTACCACACCCAGGACCAACCTGTCGGCCACAGCGCCCACAAATTTAATGAAATGCTGCATCATGCCATCAGGGTTTGGCATGCTTGTTTTCAACCAGGGATCCCTGGGCCACCTCCCTGATGGAAGGTGTCCCCGGGGCAGGGCAACCTGGCACACAGTGGTGCTCAATAAAGATTTGTGGGGTATATTTCATGACAAGCCATGTGGGTGGTCCCTGTGGAATTCTGTGGGTTCAGAGCACTGACTGTTTGATGGGTGAAAGGCCCCAGGAGGGCATGCTGGTGCTAGACGGGGAGAAAAAGAGTCTTTTCCGGGGCAGCATGGAATTGGTGTGCTCTCCTCCCAGCTACGAAATGGACTGTTTCGGGAGCCGAGAGGACAGCGTGGCTCTGGAGGGCCCCCGTGGCCAAGGGCACACAGCATGCCTGTCTGCTTTTTCTGTGGTCCTTCTACTGGCCAATCCCTGCAGATGGGAGGGTGGACCCGGGCCCTCACGCCCTCTGCTCCCCACACGCAGCTGTGATGCCTCCTCAGACTCCCCCAGCCAGTGCGTGGCCAACGGGAGTTTCTGAGGAGAAAAGAGTGAGCCTGAAGCCAGCTCCCTGAGCCGGGGAAGGCTGGCACCTTCCCTGGGCTGGGAGAGCCCGTCGCACCCGCTCTTCAGGGCGCCAGCAGAGGCCGCTGGATGGCTGGGCCTGGCCAGGGAGCCGTCCAAAGCCTGCGTGCTGGGACTCCAGGCCCCTCCCCACCTGCCCGGCTGTGATTCGCAAGCCAGAAGAGGGCTCAGCAGAGACCACCTGGAGGCCAGGGAGCAGACAGACAGGCCGACAAGAGCTGGGGGGTCCTGGAGCTCCCCAGGGGGTGGCCAAGAGCTAAGAGCAGGCCTGCTGGCCCAAGAACTTCTAGAAAGCCAGTCCAACCCCGACACCAAGTCTCGACCCAGGGAGCTTGCCCGGTGCCTAAGCCCGTCAGGGACGTGGGTGCCATGCTCAACCACAGGCAGCCTTCTCTTTCCCAGGTTGCTCTGGCAGTGGGGGCCTTGAGCCCTGAAAGTCCCTGAGTCTCTCCCCCAGTTCTGAATGCAGTCACTGGTCACCACTGGCAGCAGGCCATGTACTGTCTGTCCCTCTGCCCCAGTGGAGTGAAAGAATGAATGAGATGAATGAATACTATGTTGGAGGGTGAATGAATCTGTTTGTGTGATCGAATGGAGGGGTGGCTGGCTGTGGGCCAGGTGGAGCCCAGCCTCCTTGAACATTGCATTTTGGGGCTGGATGTGGGGGGAACTGTCCCCTGGCTTGGTGGTGACTGAGCGCATACCTGGAGGAGGTTCAGGATGGACAGGTAAGGGCTGACCTGCAAGGCTGCCCGGGCCTCAGCTGTCTTCTTGCACCTCTCAGGACAAGAAAAGGCACTGCAGAGGGACTGGGGGTGCCAGTGCCCAGACATGGCTGTGGGTTGGTGCCCCATGGCCTAAGGCCAGGGGCTATGACAAGGGCCCATCTTGGACCCTGGCTACCACGGGCACCAGCATGAGGTTGGGCTCCTCCTCCACCCCAGCACCCTCCTGGGCTTGGTGCCAAGCCCCTGCTTGGTCCAAGGGCCTGGCTGGAGCCACAGAGCGAGGGGCAGAGGCCAGGCAGCCAGGTGGGGCACAGCAGCTCAATGCAAGTGCTCTCTCCCCCTCGGACAGGCAGATGCGCCACCAGCTCTCACGGAGCTGCACGAGTCCTCTGAGCTGTGGGCCTCCCTCTGCACCCTGGGAGCTCTAAAGGGAGCCCCAAGCCCGGAAACACATCCAGCAACCCATGTGGCCTGGAGCGCAAACACCTGGCCGAGGGCCTTGGTTCTGCCTCCTGCTCAGCCATCTCAGCCGGAGGATGGTCCTCATGCTTTGCCTGGCCTGGCATTACAGGGGAGGGGCCTGGCCTTACAGGGGAGGCCCAGCCCAGCCCCACCCCGAGGAATGTGCACGCCAGGGAGAAGGGGCGAGGGGCACCTGCCTAGCACATTGGGGCCAGGCCACCCCTATGACATCTTAGGAAGTGGGATTTCACTGCCAGGTGTATGTCATTTTTATTATAAAATAATAAACATTCATGACAGGAACAAGGTAAAAGCCCTTAGATAGTTGCCCCCAGCACATGGCTAGGTTGCCCCTGGTGACTTCCTGTCCATGTCCTTCCAGACTTTTCTTCCTATGCATAGTAGGGTACATTTAAGATTGAATTCTTTAATTGTAAAAGTCGTATGACAGTATAGAGAATTTTGTAGGGGGGAGCCACTCTGGGTCATGCCGCGGCAAGGTGGGGTCCCTCCATCTCCGTTGACCCTGGAGGGGCGGTGTCAGGGATCTCTGCCCTGCTCCAGGCACACCGGCGGCTCCTTTTCCTCCTCACCGAGCCCTGGGCGACGAGCCGTGCCACTGCTCCGTGAGGCCAGAGCGCCCGCGCATTCTCCTCGCGCTGGAGGCTTTCCACCTCCGCCCCCCCGAGCATGCGGGGCGCCCCGAATCCCCGCCAGGAGGCCAGATCTGGGCTGGTGGGCAGCTGGGATCCGGGATTGCCACCCTGGTGCTGGGCCTGGCAGCCCTCTGGTCGGAGGCAGCCCTGCGCCCCTCCCACCCCGGGGTCTCTCCGACCCCGCACCCCGTGCCCCCCAGCCCCGAGCCCCACCGGTCCCCGGAGCCCCCCTCCGCCGGCGCGTGCCGTCCCCGTCCCCACCTGCGCCGCGCGCCCCTGGAGCCGGGCGTCCGCGGTGGATCCCGCCGCACGGAGGTGCCAGCAACTTTGTTGACTAAATTCTTGAACCCGCCCGAACAGCGGGGCTAAAAATAACCGGCGCTCCCCGTGCAGCGCCCGGCCGGGCCGCGCAGTGTCACCCGTGTCGGGCGGCCGGAAGGTCCCGGCGCCGCCACGCTAGCGGGGCGGGACGAGGCCTCCCCGCCGGCAGGGAAGAGCGGGAAGAGCCGGGGAAGGAGCTGCGGGGTCAGGGCCTGCGACGTGGAGGGGTCCAAGGCACCCAGGTGCCCCCTCTGTTCCCCGAGACTCTCCGGCCGCCCCGTCGCGGACACGAGGTCCCGGAGGCCACAGGCTGGGGCCCACGCTCCGAGCCCCTTCTGCCTCCCGCGCCCCGCGCGCCCGCCGCGCCCCTCTCTCCCCACGCCCCTCCCCACGCGCGCTCCGAGCCTCCCGCGCCCTCCGCGCCCCCAGAGTCCCCTCCGTCCCGCGCGACCTCCGCGCCTGGGGTCCCGCCAGCCCCCCGCGCGCCCCGCGCCCTCTGCCCGTGCAGTCCCCGGCAGCGGCCACCAGAGGGCCCTGCCCCCTCCTTTCGCGGGCGGCCGGTCACCACCCCTTCCCACAGCTGTTCCCTGCAGGAGATTGACAGCTGGGCTCTGGGTTGCCATGGGGATAGGCAAATAAGAGCGGCGGGTCTGGGGCTCCGATTGGCCCGAGGGCGCACGCCCCTCCCGGGGAGGCGGGCCCGAGCGCCCGGCTCTATAAAGGGGAACGCGCGGCGCGGCGCTCGGCGGTGGAGGCGGGGCCGGCCCGACGCGGGCTGAGCGCCGGGAGCCCGACCAGCCCGAGGCGGCGGTCGCACCGCCACCCGCCCGGCCACCCGCGGGGCCGCCGGCGCGGGGACAGGGAGGAGCGAAGCCCTGCACCCGCTAGGGAGCGGCCCGGGGCCCCCCGAGAGGCCCGACCGGCGGCGTCCCCAGCGGCGTCTCCAGCGGCCGCCCCTGAGTTGACTACGCGAAACTTTTCCCCGCGCGTCGCGGCCCGGAACCGGCGCCCCCCGCGGCCGCGCACGCCGGGACCCGCCCCCCCGGGGAGTGAAGGGGGGGGAGAGGCCCACGCTCCCCCCCCCCCCGCCTCGGGTCGGGGCTCAGTCCTGCGCGGCGGCGGGGCCCCGGGCGATGGCCGCAGAGCTGGCGATGGGCGCCGAGCTGCCCAGCAGCCCGCTGGCCATAGAGTACGTCAACGACTTCGACCTGATGAAGTTCGAGGTGAAGAAGGAGCCGCCCGAGGCCGAGCGCTTCTGCCACCGCCTGCCGCCCGGCTCGCTGTCCTCGACGCCGCTCAGCACGCCCTGCTCCTCCGTGCCCTCCTCGCCCAGCTTCTGCGCGCCCAGCCCGGGCACCGGCGGCGGCGCGGGGGGCGGCGGCGGCGCGGCGCAGGCCGGGGGCGCCCCGGGGCCGGCGAGCGGGGGCCCCGGCGCCGTCGGGGGCGCCTCGGGGAAGCCGGCGCTGGAGGATCTATACTGGATGAGCGGCTACCAGCACCACCTGAACCCGGAGGCGCTCAACCTGACGCCCGAGGACGCGGTGGAGGCGCTCATCGGCAGCGGCCACCACGCCGGGCACCACGGCGCGCACCACCCGGCGGCCGCCGCGGCCTACGAGGCCTTCCGGGGCCAGAGCTTCGCGGGTGGCGGTGGCGCGGACGACATGGGCGCCGGCCACCACCACGGCGCGCACCACGCCCCCCCCCACCACCATGCCGCACACCACCATCACCACCACCACCACGGCGGCGGGGGCCACCACGGCGGCGCGGGCCACGGCGGCGGCGGCGCAGGCCACCACGTGCGCCTGGAGGAGCGCTTCTCCGACGACCAGCTGGTGTCCATGTCGGTGCGGGAGCTGAACCGGCAGCTCCGCGGCTTCAGTAAGGAGGAGGTCATCCGGCTGAAGCAGAAGCGGCGCACGCTCAAGAACCGCGGCTACGCGCAGTCCTGCCGCTTCAAGCGGGTGCAGCAGCGGCACATTCTGGAGAGCGAGAAGTGCCAGCTCCAGAGCCAGGTGGAGCAGCTGAAGCTGGAGGTGGGGCGCCTGGCCAAGGAGCGGGACCTGTACAAGGAGAAATACGAGAAGCTGGCGGGCCGGGGTGGCCCCGGGGGCGCGGGCGGGGCCGGCTTTCCGCGGGAGTCCTCGCCGCCGCAGGTCGGCCCCGGCGGGGCCAAGGGCGCGCCCGACTTCTTCCTGTGAGCGCCGGACCGAGCCCGCGCCGCCGCCCGGAGGAGGCTCGGACCCGCGGCCCAGGACGCGGCCGTAGGCCGGGCCGGCCCTGCGCGCCCCGCTGCCCAGTCTGCCGGCGCCGGACTGGAGCCCCTTCCCGCGGCGCGGCCTCCGCGCTCAGCCCCGAGCGCGTCCCGCCGCTGCCGCGACTACCCTGCGCGGGGCGCGGCGCCTTCCAGGAGGGCGGGCCGGGCCGACCTTGCCCGCAGCTCCGCTTGTACAGACGTCGGACGCGGTTCTCACTGCGACGCGCCCCGCCCTCCTGGGTTTTCTTTCTTTCTGCCTCCCTTCCTCGCCCGTTTTTACTCCTTTTTAAAGCGGTCTTATTTTCGAAGTATTTATATTTATTTTGCTCGTTGACTAGATAACCCCGGAGGAAGCTCCCTCCTTCCTGGCCGGGGTCGCCCTCAGACGTCGCGTGTCCCAGCATGTGTCGCTAGCTCGGAGGGGCCCGACCCCTGCCCGCCCTCCTGCCCGCCTGCCCCCCACCCTGCCACCGGCGTCCCCTAGAAATGGAAGCCCAGGAACATTATCTATGCCGAGTGCAGTCCTGCTGCCCTACTGTGCTCGCAGGGGGGAGGGGGGTGGGCCGGCCGGGACTCCCGCGCTGCTATTTCTCTATGCACCAGATCGTATTTATGACTCCCGGGGAAATATCTTATTTTAACCTTCAAGGAAAGTGAAAGAAACAAAAAGTAATGCACAGTATTTCTAGCAGAAAAATTCTTTTTGAGAGGAGGTTTTGTCCTGAACCTCCTGGCATGGGGGCGGGTGAAGAAAGTGTTTTTATTTTAATTTAAATTGTGTTTCGTTTTGCTTGTGCAATCTTTTTTTAAAGCCTGAGTGCTTTTTGGACTAGCCGGGAGAATGAACGGCAGGTCGGTGCTCGGCCCCTGCGAACCGCCAGGCCCCGCGCTCCAGCCCGGCCTGCGCTCTGGGCTCTGGCCGCCGGCTCCCGCTAAGCGCTCTGAGCCAGAGACCGCCAGCTTGTTGAAAGTTTTGTTGTGTTGTTGGGTTTTGTTGGGTTCTTTTTTTCATTTGCTACGAAACTGAGGAAAGAAAAAAAAGACAAACAAAATAAATTCATTTAGATCCAAAAGTCACTGGAACCTGGCTGGTTTTTCTGTGGCTTTCGTTTTTACCATATTTCTCCCTGAATAGAAAGAAAAGGAGGTCCCTAAACTGGGCCCTGCCTGGGCGGACTGGGAGAAGTGACCAGAGTTGTAGACGAGGCTGCTGTCAGGTGGCCCGACCCGGCAGGCACCAGCCCTGCCGCCTCCGGGGGGCTGCTCCTTGAGTGAGCGCGGCATGGGGTGGCCCCAGGCTCCCACCTAGGCAGGATGGGGTGCGCAGGGCATGAGGCCATCCTTGGTAGTGATCCCACGTGCAGCGTCATTGCAACCTGGCGGCAAACACTGTTCCCAGTTCTTCTGAGCCCGTGGTCTCCCACCTGAAGGGGGACCTCTGTCTCTGGGCTGCGGGGCACTGAGGAGGGGCGGAACCTCTGGAAATCTTGCCCGACAGGCCCCCCGGTGGTTGCAGGACTTAGTCGATTGTTACTTCCCTTCACTACAGGCTGGTGTCAGGCAAAGGTCGGTGGTTTGCACATTTGTAGACAAGAGCTCCACCGACCCCGCCAGGGCTCCCCGCAGCTCTTCTCAGGTGGAGAGGGCTGTGCGGCTTCTCTGTCTGGGGACAGCAGAGGCTCCAGCTGGGATAGCTGCATTTCCCCATGACCGAGTACCCTGAGTTTGTTTTATTGTCTCAATCGGGGAGACCGCAGGAAAGACGCATGCTGCCCACTCCTCTTTGCTTTAGAGTAAAACTTACAGCTGGAAGGTTGTGTCTCCATGGGGGTTTGCGCAAAACTCCCCAGCCCCAGGCCTGAGACCTCCAGCGCCCAGGAGGGGAGAGAGCTGCGGGGCGTCCCCACGGGCCAATGCAGGTGCAGAGAGGAGTAGAAACGTGGCGATGGAGGATGAGTTAAAGAGACTAATTCAGGGGGCTTCAGTGTGACAAGGGGGATCCCGGCCCAGCAGGTCCCGGCCAATCTCAGGACGGGGCCCCTGCCGCTCAGACCGGAGGATCACCACCGGCCTGACATCCCTTCACAAAGCCTGGGTGCATGCATGGGTGGGTCGCTGGCTTGTTTTTGACAAGGATGCCTTAGTTTTCGCTGTGGCCGCCTGGGGGGCAGCTCCGGAGCCTTCCTCCTGCCAAGAAAGCAGGACTGAAGGCCCGGCGGCCTGCCTCAGAGGCTGTCTTTGGGGGCGGGGGGCGGGCAGGGAGCTGCGTTCACCCCCTCCCTCTGGCACCCCAGGCCCCTCAGAGCCCAGCACTCGGGGTCTGGACCAGTTGCCGGGGACCAGGAGGGGGCTCCGGAAGAGGGGCCACCCCCACGCCACCATCCCGCCATCCTGGATCTGCCGAAGCTGCAGCCGTTGGGTTTCTTTGCAGCAAGGGGTTGATTTCGCAGTCCTCTTCTATTTTCTCTCTCTTTCCTTCCTCCCCGGCCCCCAACCCTCTTTCATCCGCTTCCCCCAGGATGAAACAGAGCAGATAAATGAACATGGAGAACATGGAAGTTATTGGGGGAGGCAAGAGGAGTGCTAATTTTGGGGTTTAGAGTCAGATCTTTTCCAAAAGGCATTTGGGGGACCCTGCAGGAAAAGAGCCGATTTGCAGAAGCACCTCTGGCCCCTGAGTTGTCCCTGTGTCCACAGGCTCCTCGCTGGCAGCCAGGCTCTACCGGCTCCTCCTCTGGCGGGGCTGCCTCCACCGCAGGTGCAGGGACCCGAGCCTCCACTCCCCCCACAGGGCAGAGCCTCACCCCACCAGGTCTCGCTGGGGAGGGACTGCTGCAGCCAGGCTGGGGCTGGGGACCCAGGGTGAGGGCAGGGGAGGGAGGTTCCTGGTGGGAGGGACTGGGTGAGAATTGGGGGCCTTAGAACCCACCTCACTGGGCTGGGGCCACGAGGGCAGGGGCCTCGGGACCGTGGATGGATGGGTGCTTGGGTGCATCTGTGTCTGCCTGTGTGTGTGTGCGGGGTGGGTGTGAGTGTGGATATGCACCCTGTCCCTGGAGGTGTGAGGGGGCGGTGAGCGCTGATGCTGGGCTCAGAGCCCATGGACCACAGGGTGGAGAGGGAGCTGCCGGGGCAGCTGAGGGCCCTGGGCCTGGGACAGGGGTGGCTTCAGTCTCTAGGCTGCAGGACTAGCTTCTGCTCAGCACCCAGGTCCCTGAGCCCTGCGCTCGCCCTGGGAGGGGCAGCTGACCCCCCCCCTCGGGGGCTGTGGTGTCACTCTTGCCTCCGTCACTCAGCAGGGGCTATCCCCCAGTGCCTCAGGTCCTGTCAGTTCCCACCGTCCATCCACTGCCCTCCCGAGGAGGGAACATCTTGCTGATGGAACCTGCACATCTGGCCTTGGGGCCGCGACCACCCTGGCCCTCCCCTGCACCTGCCCCCCCTCCCCCGCCCCCGGAGAGGGTTCATTCATTCATTTCTTTGTTAATTCATCAGAGTCCCTTCTCTGTGCCGGGCCCACAGCAGGGACCAAAATGACAGCCCTGGTCTGAGCTCCAGAGGTAGATAGACACTAAACCCACCCAGTAAGTTGGTCAGATGGCTGAGTGCCTGCCTGCCAGCCAGGAGGAAAAGAGGAGGTGGGGGTTCAGGTTTGCATGTCACAGGGGCAGTCTGGGATGTCACAGCAGATTCAAGGAAGCCTAGAGGGTGGCGTGAGGACCTTGTATTCCTGGGGGGCCCAGGAGCTGCCCCTCCTGGCAGCAGTCTCCTCCTAGAGCAGAGGGAGAGGCCTCAGGGGGCCACACGTGCAGACCCGTAATGGGTGGGCCTGAGGGCGGACAGGGCCGCACCCACACACTTGACGGACACAGTCATCACGTACACACTCGACATGCGTGCACTCAGTGCACACTGAACATATGTGCCCTCAACACACTCCCACACGCTCTGCGTGAGCAGTGCCCTTTCCCATGCCCACACCTCCCCGCAGCTGTACTCAGTCCCTCTGCAATGCCCAGATGCTGGGCCAGGGCTACCCCTGCACTGCAGCCCGGCCGGGAATGGCGCCTGCGCTGAGACCACCCCCGCACCCCACACTCCACCACACCCCTGCTCCGCCCCTGCCCAGCTTGCCAGCGGCCTCTGGGAGCAGCCTCATTCCAGGTCCCCAGCCCCCACACAGAACACGCAGCTGGGCCTCATCTTCCGAGTCTGCAAGGGTCCCTACATCCCCGAAACACACGCGCACAACACAGCTGCTCCCTGGTCCTCCAGCTGCATCAGGGCTCCTGGAAAAACTCTGAACCTGGATTCCAAGTGACCAAGCCCGGCCCCAGCCCTCTCCACCAGGTGCTGGCCCTCAGGGGGGCTCCCAGGCTGCTTTGTATTGAGGGCACCCCACTTCTGTCTGCAGCCTGCAGCCCCCTGCCTCTCTCTCCTCCCATCCCAGCCCCGCCCTCCACAGCGGGTGGCTGTCTGCTCCCTGGCCTCCTGTTTATAGCCAGCTCAGAGGGTGGGGCCAGCGCAAGGCCAAGGTGTCCTCTTCCCTGGCCTTCCCTCTCGAGGATGGGCGCACACACAGACGTGGAGACTGAGTGACACACACAGATGCGTACGTGCATGTAGACACAGCCACATGCTCGAGCTGAGGCACGTGCAAACGCACAGATAACCCCCCCACCCCGCACACACAGGGCTAGGCACACCCAGGAGAACACAGGTCCACACGCATATGACAGCACACACACGTGACCTGCACACCGACACACACAGGGGCCCCGTGGGTTTTGTCTGTCTCACTTCCTTCACCCCATCTCCTGGCTATGCGGCCTTGTGGACTCTGATGCCGCCCCGCCCTCCACCCCCGAGGTGCTGCCCTCAGCCACTGCTGTGCTGGGCTGGCCTGGGAGGGTGCAGGGAGCTGTGACGTATTCTGCTGTACAGATAGGCCTGCAGGGAACCAGTGGTTACCAGGGCTGTGTGACCTGCCCACCAGGCAGGGCTGGGAGCCTGGGGCTGACAACACCTCCTAGGTCCCAAGAAAGGGTCAAGCCATCCCCTGGCTTTGGCCGTGGGACTCTCTGGCACAGGGCCTGGGGACTTGGAACAGGGTGGGCATGAGGCAGACCTCAGTGGGACCTGCTTCTCCTCACCTCCAATCACTCTGGGAAGCAGAAAAGCGGGAGCTTTGAGCCAGACACGAAGGTGACAGGCTGGCTTGTTCCCAGCAGTTGAGGGTACAGTTGGGGGACAGGAAGGCCACTCGTCCTGTGGGGGTCCACAGCTTTCCCCCTGCCCAGCCCCTAGCCCTGCTTGCTGCTCTGACCACAGGACCAGCCCTGTTACCTCCCTGGGCCTGGCTGCACGGTCAGCAGTTCCTGAGGCCAGAGAATCTTGCCATGGGCCAGGGAGGCCCTGCTGGGGTGCGGGGAAGAAAGTCCTGGATGCCCTTGACCCCAGGTTCACACCCAGCCCAGCCTGGCCTCACCGGGACCCACCTCTGCGCCCCGGGACCCAGGGATGGTGAGCCTGGCAGGAGGGGACTCATTCCCTCACTCCGAGCTGCTGGGTAAGCACCTACTGTGTGCCCAGGGCTCTCCTAGGAGGGGGACACACTGGGAACCTGGCAGACAGAGCCCTCCTCCGGGTCCCATGCTGGAAGTGGGAGCTGAGGAGAGGGAGGGAGCCTGGGGCGGGGGACCTGGGAGGAGAAGCACTGGGAGGTGTGGGGTGACAGGAGGGGTGAGGACGGAGAGCTGCAGGGAAGAACACCAAGTGGGAAGAAAGGTGGCGCAGGCTGCAGCGTCATCAGGTGGAGAAGCCGTAGTGTCCCCTAGATCCACTCGGGGAGGGTAAAGATGCAGGCCTGCACCCCAGGCCATGGAACACCTCACTGGGGACCAGCTGGGGAGGGCTGGGGAGCGGGGCCCAAATTGCGTGAGTGCGAGGGGGAGGACGGGTGGCAGGCCAGGTAAGCAGGCAGGCGCCCAGGAAGGGGGACAAGGACAAGGAGCTTAGGTCACTCTGGATGAAGTTTTGCTAAAAAGAGAGCAGATCAACAGTGGGGGGTATGGGGCGGGGTGGGGGACAGGGCCAGAGGCGGGAGGTTGGACCCGGGATGAGGGCAGGGCAGGACTAGGAGCTGGGGGAACAGGGCAGAGGGGCACAGTGAGGTGAAGGGGGACTCGGGGGGATGGAGAGGAGAGGGGAGGGGAGTGCACAGGCTTGCACACACTCACATGTGCCTGTTCACACATTCACAAGGCCCACAGTTCCACAGCTCACACACGCGTGCACACGCACACTCACATTCCCTGCACCAGCGGAGCAGTGAAAAGTCATTTGCTGTTGGGGGCTCAGCGCCTGCCTAATTTGCAGTGACACCGCTCAGCTGCTGAGGGCTGGAGCTGTCACAGCCCATTAGCCTGCAGCAGGACTGGGGAGGGGGTGCAGGAGCAGGGAGTAGCCGCCGAGGAACCCCGGACAGCACCCACAGGACAGCACCCACCCGACGCCAGTGCCCCCCCCACCGCCTCTGCACCCCTCCACCCAGGGAGGGCTCACCCTTCCTCCTCCCTGTCCCTCTCTCGTGCGCCCTCCCATGACTGCCCTCCCGCCCACCCTGTCCTCAGAGAGGGGCCGGGAGGACATGGTGGAGTGTCCAGCTTGTGCCAGACACCAGACCTGCACGACCTGGGAATGGCCCTGGGAGTGACAATGAGCCATTTTACAGATGAGGGACTGGGACTCGGAGAAACCAAGGACTTTCCCCAAGGCCACTCGGGGGGGCCCATCAATCGAGGGGTCCTCTAGTGACGGGCTCCTGCAGTGTCAGACCAGGGGGGAGCTCTCTGTAGAGAGCAGCTGATGCCCTGGGGGGCATAGCCCACCACTCCCCTGAGACAGGAAGAGTTTTAAACATAACCCACCCAGACTCCCTCTCCAGGCCCTGCCAACCAGACCCCAGCTTCTCCCAGACTCTGGTCTCTCCTCTTCAACCCCAAGGGCTGCTCTCTCCAGGCAGAAGCCACCTGTGGATCCCCGGTGCCTTCAAGCCCGAACTCCTGTGGGATCTGCCCCACATCCTGTGGCCTTAGCACTCTCTGTTCCCTCCCCCAGGGGTGTTCTTCCTGCTTCACCTTCCTGGCTAACTCCCAACCTACCCCCAAGGTCAGCCCTGTCCTGACCCCACCTGCTGGGGAGAGGGGGGAGGCCCAGCCCACTGGGCAGATATATGGATGAGCTCCACCCCCACTGCCTGGGGCCACAAACAGCTGTGACCTCCTTGTCCTCAGGGGGACCCCATGGTTTGGGAGGGTGGCCAGAGGGGAGCCAGTGGATGGTGGGTTGGGGGTCCTGCAGGTGGGAGAGGGCAGAAGGGTGTTGTTGAATGTGGGCTGGACAGAGTGGGGAGCCACCACCAGCCTGAGGCTTTCCGCATCTGCTGCGGTTGAGGGCGGAGGCTGCACTGTGCCAGGGTGGGGCACGTGACTCTGCAGATGCCAGTGGCAGAGGGTGTCAAGAGGTGGCACTTCCAGATGTGTGTCTGGGGTGTGAGACGCTCTGCAGGAGGCGTGGAAGCACAGCGCTGGAACCTGTTACTCCAGGGCGGGCAGGTGTGAGCGTTACACCACGCTGCGGGGCGGGCAGGGCGGGAGCTCTGCTCTGTTGAAGAGAGAGCTGGTCAGCAAGCTAAATAGTAAATAATGGAGTAAGTCAGACAGCAATGCCTGCGCTGGAGAAAGCAAAAACGGGAAGGAGAAGGGGAGTGCAGGGGGAGGGAGGGGGGGATGCAGGAGGAGGGAGGAGGGGCAGGGGGAGTGAAGCAGGGAAGGAGGGTGGGCAGAGGGAGTGCAGGGGGAGGGAGGAGGGGCAGAGAGAGCATGGGGGAGGGAGGAGGGGCGGGGGAGTGCAGGGGGAGGGAGGAGGGGCAGAGAGAGCATGGGGGAGGGAGGAGGGGCAGGGGGAGTGCAGGGGGAGGGAGGGGGGAAAGCAGCAGGTGCCCAGGTGCCGGGGTGCATGGTCTGGCCTGAGTGGGACGCAGGGGGAGGGGGGGCCCAAATGGCCGCAGCAGAGTGGCCTGGGGAGATGATGACAGGGGAGGACAGAGAGGAAACAAGGGTCATGGAGTCCCATAGGGGTGGGAACAGTGCGGGGCCCCGCTTCCGTACAGACAGATTGTGGGGGACGGAGCTGGAGGCCACTGCCACGGTACAGGGGGGAGGCTGACCAGGCCTGCGAGGCCAGCAACTTCTTCCTCCCTCCCCTGCCCTGTAGTTCAGACAAGCCCAAGCTCTCAGTTTTCCCAATTGGAACATGGGAAGTATGACAAATGAACCTGTCCCCTGGGCATGCTCGAGGGGGTGAGATGGGCCAGGAGTACAACTATGTGTGGGGGGGGAGGGGTAGGCGGGGGGTGGGCGCACACGGGCACCTGTGGGCCTAGCCCCTCAGCCTCTTGTTCCTACTGAGGGCGGGCCCTGCCCCGCACCCCTTCCCACCCCTCACCCCCATGACCATGGCAGTGACCAACTTTGTCTTCATCCCACCAGCCCCCAGGCTGGAGCACAGCCGAAGCAGGAGGCTGGTCTGGTGCCTGAAGGGCAGCCCCTCTGGCACTTCTGTGGGTGGTTGGGGCTGGGCTGGCGAGACAGGACCAGCCTCCTTCTCTGGAGTGGGGTGGGGGCTGCCCAGGCCTCAGGGGTGGGTCATGGCAGCGTAGGGTGAGCAGACACTGGGCCCAGGGGCCGGGTTGGGTCAAGGGGACACCTACCCCAGTTCCCCCGCTTCCCTGCCCCACCCACCCCGAGGCGGTGGACAGACAGGGCATCTCACTGGGCTGGAGTCAAGCCCGACTCCATTGCCAACTCTGCCCCTCACCAGCTGATGTCTCTGGGCTCAGTCACCTCATCTGTAAAAAGGACTCTGAGCTCCCTACATCCCCCATGTCCAGTCCACACAGGGTCTCTGTGAGAGACAAATGAGAAAAGGGAGTCCCTTGTCAATCTGGGAAGGCCTCCTAAAAGAGGAGGCTCTGGGCAGAAGGGAGGGTGTGGAGCAGGACACGCCTCTCCAGCGGCACTGGGGCAGGGTTTGCAGGGGGAGGGTGCCCGTCACTCCAGGGCTGGAGACCTCTTGGCCACATCTGTGGAAGCCATCACCTGCAGGAGCTTTACGTCAGGCTCCCGGTCCTGGCAGGAGGGCGGCAGGGAAGGAGGAGGCATAGGAAGGCGCATAGAGCCGCCAGCCCCCTGCTCCTCAAACTACCTCCATCTCCAGTCTGGGTCTGTCCCTGCACTGTCCCTGCCCAGACCTGTGCACCAGGGGTTATTCTTGGGTGACACGCCTGATCCCACCCCTCAGCACTTCTGCAGAGTTTGGGAGCTGAATTAAGCTGAGTTCAGAAACGCCAGGGCGCGGACAGGGCACTTAGGGCCAAGTCAGGGTGATGATCCAGGAAAGCATGACTTTTAGCCCTGGGCAATTGTCCCACAATCTGTGCCTAGGAGTCAGGTCCAGACCTCAAGACTACTACCCCCACAGTCCAGACCACTACTGGGGTAGCAGCTGGAAGCAAGGGTCAGTACTGACCACCTGGGGTGAAGAGAAGGCACTCGATAAAGATGAGTTGGCTAGCTGGCTGGACAGACAGACAGAAAACTGGATGGATGAATAGGAAGATGGAGGGATGGAAGGATGGCTGGGAAGATGGGAGGACAGCGGCTGGAGAGAAGGATATATGGATGGTTGATGACGGGTGGACAAATGGGCTGGCGAATAGATGGGAGAATATACATGGACGGATAGACGAGTGGGTGGGTGGGGGATGGGTGGATGAACGGATGATGGATGATGGATGGATGGGTGGATGGATGGATGACCCGATGGGTAGCTCAAGGGAAGGATGGGCGATAGATGGATGGATGGGTAGATGGATGAATTCATGGATGGACAGATGCGTGGACGCATGGGTGGATGGATGGAAATGTGGATGGAGAGTAGGTAGATGCTGTAGAAAGTTGTGGGGCAACTCCGAAAGTAGGGTTCACGCACCAGAACCTTCTCACATCTCTCCCCTTCCCTCCTCTCTTCGGAGCCCTCCTCAAATCTTGAATCCTCACTTTCAAGAAGCCTGTATCACCATATGGGGCCCCTATTGCTCCTCTCCTCTCCTATGCTTCCTTCCCTCCTGGCTCCGGTCACCTCCTAATACACTTACTTGTTTGTTTACTCCATTGTCTGAGCTCCAGGAGGGCAGGGTCTGTGCGTCTTCACTGCTGCTTCCTGAGAGCTCATGGCAGCACCTGGCCCAAAGGAGGTGCTCAATAAACAGATGTTGAAAGGGGAAAACAAATGGACGAAGGGCGGAGAGAGGGCTGACCCTGTACCAGCCCCCCAGCCCCTGCCTGCAGCCCCTGTCCCTTCTCCTCACAGTGGCCCTTTCCCACACAGTGGTCCTGATGTCCCCTAAGCCCATCTCTGGCTCCCATTTCCCTCCAGGTAGACCTGGGCAGCTCAGGCAGTCCTGAGACACTCCCTCTCTGTCCCCACCCTCGCCTGCCCCTTGAGGGCTCCCTGAGCCACTGTCCCTCTGAGTCCAGTGCCCACCCCTGCCTCTCCCCAAGACTGAAGTCTGCATTCCAGCTTCTGCCCCCAGAGTCAGCTGGGTCCAGGGCCTGGCACATGGGTGGAGGCACTTGTCAGGGTCAGACAGCAGCCCCACTAGGGGCCGGCCCAGTGACCCAGTGGTTAAGTTCGTGTGCTCTGCTTTGGCCAGGGTGCACAAGTTTGGATCCTGGGCGTGGTCCTACATACACCATCAAGCCACGCTGTGGCAGCATCCCACATAGAAGAACTAGAAGGACCTACAACTAGTATATACAACCATGTGCTGGGGCTATGGGGAGGAAAAAAAAAAAAAAGAGGAAGATTGGCAATAGATGCTAGCTCAGGGCTGATCTTCCTCACCAAAATAGTGTACTTTAAATAAAAAAGTGCAGGGGGCCAGCCTGGTGGCATAGTGGTTAGGTTTGCGCATTCTGCGTCAGCAGCCCTGGGTTGCTAGGTTCAGATCCCGGGTGCAGACCTACATACTGCTCATCAAGCTGTGCTGTGGTGGCGTCCCACATACAAAATGGAGAAAGATTGGCACAGATGTTAGCTTAGGGTCAATCTTCCTCACCAAAAACCAAAAACCAAAAAAAAAAAATTAATTAAAACTTAAAAAATAAAACAAATTAAAAAGTGCAAATGCTTTAAAAAGAAATGGCGAGAGGGTGGGCACGAGGTTCTCATCACGATCCCCCAGCCCTCCCCTGAGCTGGGCTCGAGTCCAGTTTCCCTAACAGCAGGTCTCTGGCCCCCGGCGGCTGGGAAAGGCCACAGAGAGAGAGCCAGCAGCTCTGACTATAGACGTCCATGCACCAGGCCTCTGGATTCGGAGGGCCCTGGGGTCAGCCTCACAGTCTCCCCCCTCGCCAGGACAGGCACGCTGACTGGCGTGTGTCCTCCCTCTCTTCCTCTCTGTCGGCTCTGCTCTGCTCTCTGTCCCACAGATGGCACCTTTCTCTATTCCTTCTTTGTTATCTTGATGGCTTTTTGGGAGAAATTGAGGAGTGACAGCCATGGCCCCGCCGCCATGTCTGATACACGTCTGGTTCCTGAGATTTGAAGGGACGTGGCTGTTTCTCCACGGAGCAGGGACAGGCGGAGCTGACATGCCCTTCTAGGCCAGGGCTTTTCCCAGGGGGGCCTGGGAGGCTGGGCATGAGGGTGGGAGGGCCGGGGCAAGGGGCTTGGGGTGGCCACGTGGAGAGTGGCCTGAGCCACCTGGGAGGGGCTGCAGCTGGGCAGGGGCGAGGCCGAGCCCAATCCCAGGCTGGGCTACTGGGCCTGCCATGGACCCGGGCCTCAGGCTCCTTCCTGACTGCAGGCAGTGGGGAGGGAGTTAGGTCAATGAACAGGGGGTGCCACTGCCTCCCCCTCCCTTGTCCCCATTAAGGGGACAATGGGATAATAAGCCCTTTTCTTTCTTCATTTCCCCCGCTGTCTGCTAATATCATATTGATGATAATTTCTCTTTAATGGGCTATTTGCGGTAATTATGATGCACTGAGTGAGTAATTGTATCTGACTCCCAGTGCCCACCATGGCGGGAGGCAGAGGGGGGTACCAGGCTTTCGGCCCTGGCCCGGGCAGCTCTGCCCTCTGCCTGGGACCAACCCCCAGCCCATGACCCCCTGGCGCAGGGGTCCTCCTTGGCTTCATGGTCTGGAGGACACAGTCCTCCAAGGCCAAGACTCCAGGCTCTCAGCTTCCCAGAGCTGACGTGGCCTCCGTCCCACCACAGGGGCCCCAGGAGCACCCCCATCAGAGGCAGGATGCGGCTGCAACCCCGGGACTGAGCACTCCCTCCCACCTTCCCTCCCAGGGGTGGCTCCAGCTCCCATCTGAGTCTGGCTTGTCCTCTGAGAGTCCCCAAAGGGCCTTGTCACGGGAGGGCCTCCTGTATCACAGGTCATCCCTGGTTAGCCTCCATCTCTCTTGGGGCATGAGCCCCGCCAGCAGGGACTTCCCGGCCTTGCCCTGCTCTGGCCATACTGGGGACACAGGCACCCAGCAGGGGTGCCTCAGTCACTGCAGGGCTGTGCAGGGCAGACACCTGGGCACTTCCACCTCAGCCGCACGTGTTAGGGAGCTGCCACCAGCCCCTCACTGCCCCGCATGGGGTCCCCGGGGGGGCACCAGGGTTTCTGCCTCTTGCCCCATCAGCCCCAGTGTGCATTCTCTCTTCCTTCTCCCCACGCTTGTCCCTCCAGGTCCCCATCACCTACCAGGCCCAGGCCCAGGTCCAGCTAGGCAGAGGGCACTGGGGTCCCCAGGAGTGATGGGGCCCCACTGTATGCTTAGGACAGGCCATCCCAGATAAAAGTCAGAAGTCAGGAAGAGCTCCACCCTGAGGTTCCCCACGTAGAAGGTGAGGCAAGGCCCAGGTCTTAGGAGACACAGGAACCCCAAGGCCCACTGAGTCTCTGTCAAGGACCCCAGCACCCACCAAACATCCTCCCAGTCCTCTGGGGCCCACATCCTGCACTGCCCTCCCCAGACAAGGGGGCCTTCCTTCAGACTCACTGGCTGGTGTTCACACACGTCATTGAAGCCTGTGAGGAACATCCCTAGGCAGGGCCCCTTACCTCTGTCACCACTACCATCATCACAACCATGACCACCACCACCATCACCATCACCACCATCACCACCACTATCACCATCATCATCACCACCACCACCACCATCACCACCACCACTGCCACCATCACCACCACCACTGCCACCATCACCACCACCACCATCATCACCACCACCACCACCATCACCACTGCCACCATCATCATCATCACCACCACCACCATCACCACCACTATCACCATCATCATCACCACCACCACCATCATCATCACCACCACCATCATCATCACCACCACCATCACCACCACCATCCCCACAACCACCATCACCACCATGATCACCGCCACCACTGCATAATTCACCATTAGTGCCTACTGTGGATGCAGGGCCTTGCTAGATTCATGGTCATCTAGTTGGGAGAAAGACATGACCTCTTGAATTTCTGAAAAAAACTAAATGCCAAACTGACTATTTTTGCCCACAGAGCAGCAGACAGGGAGGTGTCTCTGGGGCTGGGCTGTTCAGGAGGCCCTCGTGCCTGGCCACTGTGGCTGGTCGTCAGGAAGAACATTTAGTGAAGTGAACAGCATGGCCAGACAGGTCAGGTATATGCAGGAGGCGAGCACTCCAGGTGTCGCTGTTGGTTCGGGACAGAGGCTGCAGGGAGGAACAGACTCGAACACACCTGCTCCAGGTCCCAAGAGCAAATGGCTGGCCAGGGGCGTGACCTCCACTCTGGGGGGTCCAGGAATAACTTCAGGTAACTGCAGTCTGCAGGCAAGGCAGGTACAGGTAGAAACTCAGAGGCCAGAGCTGTAGGGTGGGGAGGACTCCCCCCAGGGACCTGGGGGGAACAGGGCTGAGGATGTGGGCCCCCCACAGAGCTGAGGGTCTCTGCCTGCCTCCCTACCCCTCCACTCTGCCTGCACCCCACTCCACTGCCACTGGCCATGGTCTCCTCATATGTCTTTTCTGGTCAATAAACCTCGGTTCCTGGGGGCCCTGGGGTGTGGGCTTATGGCACTGCCCCACCCCCGCTGACGCACTCTGTCATAATTAAGCACACGCAACCTAATTAATTGAGTGGTCAGGATGCTAATTAGCAGCTTGATTGAGACTGGAGGAGGGTGAAGGGCAACCTTGGCAGTGAGCACTCCACCCCTGCGGGGTCTGCTCTCTGCATCTCCCACCCTGGTCCCTCCCCGCCCACTCCGGCTCACTCTGATCTTGTGTCTCCGGCCGTCACCCCATTCATGTTCCTGGCCTTCTCCGCATCTCCCGGCCTGGCCCCCACCCTGAGGCCCTCACCCTCCAGCCAGCCCTGGCCCTTGCCTCCTCTCCCTGAAGCTCCTGGCCCTGGCCCTGGGCCCATGTCCTCTCTTGTTGCTCTCTGACCTCCGCAGACGTGACAGGTCCCTGGCCGCTCTGTCTGTCCCTCAGCGTCCCTGCCCGGGGGACAGCGGGTGTGACTTGAGCTCATCCAGTGACACAGAGCCCACTGCCCCTCGAGACGGCTCTCCTGGAGAAGACTATGTCCTGGAGTCTCTGGCCGCTAGCCCTGACCACAGCTCCTGGCCATGAGGGCAGCGTGCTTACGCATTGTGGCAGGGCCCTCGCCCCTCTCCAGAGTCCTGGCCCATCTGTGACCATCCAGGCTCCTCTGGACTCTGGCTCTCCCTCCCCAACTCCAAGCAGCCACAGACCCACAGAGGACCTGGACACAGTGGTCTGCCAGGCAGGCAATTATAGCCAGGCCCCCACACCTTTAAGTTCATCTCCTCTGAGTGGCCCCTCCCTCTCAGGCTCAGGGGGCCAGTAGAGGGGCAGGAGCCGGTAGGGAAGGCTGATGAGCAAGGGGAGAGGGGAGGCTGGGGGTAAGTGGGGGGCTGAGGGGTTGGGGTCTGTCCTGAGAAACCTCCTGCCATCCTTGTCCAGCCCACAATCCTGGGCTCCATCCCAGCCAGGCCTGGGATCCCACCCCTCCCCCCACGAAGCAGGAGGACCACACCCCTCCTTTCCCTGAAGGAGCCAATGGGCAGGAAAGGAGGGGGGCCCTGCCGTGGTTTGGCCACGTCCCCTTTGAGCCTCAGTTTCCTTTCTGTAAAGTGAGCAGCGATGACAGGACTCCTCCTGTGGCTGGGATTAGAAGCTGGCACGGGGCCTGGCCCCTTATGGTTCTTCTGCTAATCAGCCTGATTCTGTGGTGAGGATGGCAGGAGGGTTGGGAACAGGGGCCTGGGAGCTCTGCAAGGAGCCCTGAGCAGGGGCCACCCGCAAAGTGAACTGCTGGAAGAGAAAATCGCCGCGGGGCTCCTTGCTGCTCTGCCTGACAGGGGGCGCGGCAGGGGGTAGAGGGGGCTACGGGGGAGGGTTGCAAACTAGAGGTGAAGGGTACTCCGGGACCAACCAGAGAAGCTTGGCGAGGGCTCATGGGGAGGGAGCTGGGCAGCGCGGAGCGGGGAGGGGGGAGACGGGGACGCGGGAGTGGGGCCAATGCAAACGCTGAGACAGAGGTGGCACAGGTCGGGGCGGAGGCACAGGTGGGGGCCACGGCAGGCTGGTGCTTGAACCTGGGAAAGCCCCAGAGCGGAGACTTCTGGAGAGAAGGACCCAGGTGGCTCTTCTCTGGGCTCCACGTGGAGGTCAGGGCGCCGCTCTGCCCTGCACCCTCCTCTTCCCCTGCTCCTCCCCTAGCCCAGCCCCCATTTCCAGCCTGGGGCGTCGCCCAGGATGAGCCGGGGCGTCACCTCATTCTAGCCGGCTGGTGGGGACGCCGGGCGGGGGGGCGGGCGTGGAAGGGGTTGGGACGCCCTCCGCGCGCTGGCCCGTGGCCTGGCGCTGCTCCTCCGCCGACAGATGGCGGCGGCGGGGGTGGGGCTGGCGAGGTGGAGGGGGCATCAGATGGCACCTCCCCGGGCGGACCCCCGTAGCCGCCGAGGAAACGTGCTGGGGCCCTGGGCTCTGCGCATCTGGAGGGGTCGCGTGCCCGCTGCGTCGCGCGAGTGGCAGGGGAGGTGACACGTCGAGCTGCCACCGTCGGTGCCCGGGGCTGTCCCGACGCGCGCGTGCGGGGCGAGGTGGGAACCAAGCGGGCGGCGTAGCTGTCGGGCCGGGCCGCCAGTGCGCATGCGCGGCCAGGGCTCCTCTGGGAGCGCGGGGTGCCGGCGGCGTGGCCCCAGGTCAGCGCTCAGGTCCTGCTCCGTACGTCTCCCCCGACAGGCCTTCCCGAGAGGACAGGGAACAGGCTGGCCCTGCTGCATGAGGCCTGTCTCTCTGGTTCTGAGCTCCCTGTGGCTCAGCTGAACTGCCACCCCTGTCACCCTTGTCTCCTTGTCATAAAGTGGAAAACACACCTGTTCTCCTAGGGATTTGTCGCCACGGAGACCCCTATGCTAAGGACCAAGCTGGAAGGGCACCCCATAGAGAAAGCTGGTCCTGGGGGCCACCCCGTGGCCGAGTGGTTAAGGTCCCAGGCTTCACTTCGGCAGCCCAGGGTTCGGATTCTGGGTGCGGACATGGCATGGCTCATTAGGCCATGTTGAGGCGGCGTCCCACATGCCACAACTAGAAGGACCCACAACTAGAATATACAACTATGTACAGGGGGGATTTGGGGAGAAAAAAAAAACAGGGAGCAAAAGCAAAAAAGAAGATTGGCAACAGTTGTTAGCTCAGGTGACAACCTTTAAAAAAGAAGGAAAGCTGGTCCTGAGCTGGGGCTGCAACCCAGTGCGCATGGGGTGGGCGCCACACAGTCTGATGGAAACTTCCTGAAGGTGTGCCTTAGCCCAGCAGGGAGTCACTGTAGGGAGGAGTTCTTGCGGAGGGGTTGGGGGGAGCTCGGTGGCCATCCTCTGGGCAGGGAGGAGAGGAGCCTGCCTGATAGACCCGGTCCATCAGCCATGTGGGGACCCAGGCCTCAGCCAGGTGGCCCTGTGGGCAGAGCCACTCACTCAGTGAGGCGGCGCCCAGACTCCCCTGGTGTGGGGACCGGTGCTGCTGCCTCCCCCTCAGGGCATGGATGCCTGGATTTCACAGCGGGGGGAGGGGGTGGGGGTTGAGTTGGGGGGCACACAGCTGCAAGGAGCAGTGGACGCAGGTTGCAAGCACATGACTGCAGGGGACATCCATTGGAGGAGAGTGGGAGTTGCAGGAGAGTGGCCTTGCTCTAGAGGCTCAGGGAGGCAGGTCCTCCGGCTCTTGGAGCTGGCTGAGCACTTGTCTGTGAGCACCTGTGAGGCTACCAATGTGGGAGGAGGGCTGGAGACCAAGGAGGAGCGGCCACCAGGCGGGCAGCAGACAGGGCAGAGCTTGTGGCTGGAGTTCAGGAGCCCAGGGCCAGCCTCCCCACAGCCTCCCCTCCTGCCTCCACCCCTCCTGGCCATGAGGAAACTTCCTGGGAAGGAGGCAGAGGTCACAGGAGCCGGCTCTCTGGTGAACCATTGAGGCTCCCTGGGGTGGAGGCACGAGGTGTGGGAGCCCCCCACCCCCTCAGCAGAGCGCTCTTCTTGCCCAGCCCTGTCTGGGGGGCCAGGCCAGCCTACTGGTCCCAGGGCTGAAGGGGACCCCCCTGCCCTCCTGGCTGCAGCAGGGGGGCCTTGTGCTGGGGGCTGTAGGGCAAGCCAGTGCTACGGGGGATCCCCAGGGCGTTTGTCCCACCAGGCCCTGGAGAAGATGATGGCAGTGTCACTGGGGGAGAGCACCCGGCAGGGTGGGGCCAAGGGGAGCAGGCATTGGGGGTGCTGCAGCCTAGGCGGCCACTGTGGGCAGCAGGGTGAGGTCGCTGGGGTCAGGCTGCAGAGGGGCTGGAGGGCCTTGGGACCTCATCCTGTGTCTGCTCCTGAGCGGGGTGTCCTGGCTCTCGGCTGTGATGGGAACACCTCAGACAAGGCTCCTGGAAAGACAGACCAGCCAGGAATGATCTGATTGTGGAGAGTGGGGGTCGGCGTACACACCCTGGAGACAAATGGCTGGTGTGAGGGCTGAGAGGGCGCAGACAGGGGCAGGGACACCTGGGGAGGCCTCTGGGTACGGCCTTCTTTTAAAAGCCACTCAGGCCGATAGTCTTGCATTAAAGCCAATAGAATTTAATTCCAACCCACATTTACGATGTTCTCTCAAAGCAGTGAAATTCAACCCAATGTGTTTGCCCAATCAAATCCCTTTGACCAAAGTGGAACATACTTATCACGGATAGCACACTTTGGGGGGGGCGCGGGGGTGAGAGGCCAAGAAGGACGCCGGGAGGGAGGCCGAGGGCCACGGCCAGGGATTCTGGCTGCTGGTTCTGCAGGGGTCACAGACTTCGAGTGGCTAATGGGGGGTCCTGTGACAGGCTACCCCGGAGGCCCCTGCCACAGTGCCCACCCGACGCTAGGAGCACTCTGAGGGGCACACTCCTGGCCCCGCCCTGGGGATCCCAAGGTCCAGGGCAAGCCTGAGAATCTGCATTTTTACAAACGCCCCAGAGATCTGCACCCCACTCCAACAGGGTGCCTTGCACCAGGCCAGGCACGCAGGAGGCCAGACCTCAGGGTGGGGGGCAGGGCAGACTGGGATGGGAAAGGAGATGCGATCTTGCTAGGGAAGGGCATCCATGGATGAGGGGGCTTCCCAAGCAGGGGTACCAGGCAGGGTGATGGGACAGCCCAGAGGGGAAGGACCTGCCCAGAATTGGCCCTCAGGGGTTTGGGAGGCTTGCACATGGGCTGACTGTGTGGCTGTATCACAGGGGCCTTGGGAAAGTGGAGGGACAGTGGCCAAGAGGGAGGACTTCCTAGGGAGGTGGCATCTGAGATGACCTCACAGGTGACCCACACCAAGGCAGAGAAGCCGGAGGCCAGCCAGGGGATGGAGAGGGCGGGGCCCTGGCCCGTGATTGTGGGCACTGACCCTCCCCCATGGTCTCTGACCTGACCCTTGCCTGCCTTACCTGCCCTGGCTCGTGGTGGTGCCCCCCCCAACCCCTACTCCCACCCATGGCTCCTCTGGGTTTTTGGAAGGCATCCCCAGCAAGCCAGCCCTCCTGGCCCTCCTGCCCAGCCCTGGGCCTGTGGAGGGAACTGGAGCTGCGGGGTTGGGTTTCAGGCCACTCTGCTGGGCCATGAATAATGCAGCTGGCCGAGATTGGAAGGTGACCTCAGCCCAGGGGGTGGGGGGCACCCCCAGAGCCTCCTTTCTGCCCGAGACACCCCACGGCTGGCCAGGACACTGGGGTTCGCAGCTCCGGCCCTACCTGGGAGTTCAGCTGGCTGCCCACCTGTACCCTGGCTTCCCCTGGCCCCAAGCTGGGTGCCCCCCTAGGGTGTGAGTAGGGGAGTGCCATGCAGCTGAGGCAGCAGGGCAGACATAGGGTGGGCTGGGGGTGGGCTGGGGGTGGGCCCCCCCACACACACAGAGGTGGAAGCTTCCCCATGGCTCCCATGGGGCCGTAGCTTGTCCCCTAGAGCACTGAGGAGGGGTTGGGACCCACCAGGCCCTGCTGATGACTGGGATGTGTCCCACTTCGGGACCCCTGGCTCTTCTTCTGACACCTGGTGGAAAGAGTCCACACATGAGCATGAAACTTCCCACCCTGAGGACACAGAGAAGGTCCTAAAAGCTCAGGGGGAGGGGGGCCCAGGTCACATACAAAGAGCAAAATTAGAACGGGGGGGGGGGTGTCTGAAGACAGCAGAGCAGCCCTTCATGGCCAGTGTTCAGCCTGAATTCTGGGCTGGCCCACCTCTGTGGCTGGTGGAATAAGACATTTTAAGGCTTGCAAAGTCCCCAAAGGTTTGGCTTCCGCATGTCCTTCCTGAGGAAGAGAGCAGACAGCAAATGTGAGAGAAAACCAGGAAGGAGGAAGGCATGGGTCCCAGGAGAAGGGAATCCATCCCAAGAGGGAGGCCAGGGAGCAGCCTCAGAATGGGCAGGGTCACCCCAGGACAGGGGACAGGCCAGGGTCACCCCAGGACAGAGGCCAGGCCACAGACAGAAGGTCCAGATGGGAAGCCTGTGAAGCCCCAAGCTTTGCCTTGCTGTCACTGCGTGTGGGACAAGCCACATACGGAAGGGTAAGTGAGCGTCAGGGAGGGAGAGAAGGGGACAGAGAGAGGGAGGGAGAGAGAGGGAGTGAGAGGGAGAGAGAAGGAAAAAGAGAGAGAGGGAGAGAAGCCATCGGATGCCACAGTGTTCAGCTGGGGACAGAATCTATGCTGTCACAGTAAAGAGCAGCCAGAGCAGGTGCTCTGACCACAGCTGGCAGCGAGGAGGCAGTGGGCAGGTGAGGGGTAAGGGTCCAGACTCCTGTGTTGTAGGAGAAAGGCAGGTGAGAATGACTAAAACTGAAAAATCAAGAAAGAGCCACATTCACAGATTATTTAGAAATACGGAGAAAACACTGACAACACCAGATGCCGGAGCGGACGTGGAGCGGCAGGAGCTCCTGGGGTTCGTGGGACTGCAGAATGCACAGCCGCTCTCGGGGATAGTTTGGTGGTTTCTTACAGAATTAACATGTTCTTCCCATATGATCCAGCAGTCATGCTCCTTGGTGTTTACCCAAAGGAGCTGAACACTTGTGCCCACACAGCAACCTGCCCACGGAGGTTCACGGCAGCTTTGTTCACAATCTCCCAAACTTGAGCAACCAAGACGCTGTTCAGTGGGTGATGGACAGATAAACATGGTCCATCCAGACAATGGGATATTATTCAGCCCTAAAAAGAAATGAGCTATGAAGCCATGAAAACACACGGAGTAACCTTAAATGCGTGTTACTAAGTGAAGCCAATCTGAAAAGGCTACATACTCTGCGATTCCAACTCTATGACATTCTGGAAAAGGCAAAACTATGGAGACAGTAAAAAGATCAGGGGCTGCCGGGGGTGCTGGTGGGGGATGAATAGACGGGCACAGGGGACTTTTAGGGCCAGGAAAGTGTTCTGTATGACACTGCACTGGTGGATACGTGTCTATACATTTGTCCAAACCCATAGATCGCAGGACACCAGGAGCAAACCCTGATGTAAACTATGGCCTTTGGTTAATAATACTAATGTATCAATATTGGCTCATCAGTTGTCGCAAAAGTGGCACACTAACCCGAGACGTTGGAAGGGATTGAGGGGGTACATGGAAGCTCTGTACTTTCTGCTCATTTTTCTGTAAATGCAAAACTGCTGGAAAAAAGGCTATTAATTTTATATTTCTATCTGTCTGTCAGTCTATCAACCAAAGGAAACAGCAAAAAGATGTCGGGCAGGGCCAGCCCGGTGGTGCAGGAGTTAAGTTCGCATGCTCCCCTTCGGTGGCCTGAGGTTTGCCGGTTCGGATCCCGGGTGCGGACACGGCACTGTTTGGCAAGCCATGCTGTGGTAGGTGTCCCACATATAAAGTAGAGGAGGATGGGCACGGATGTTAGCTCAGGGCCAGTCTTCCTTAGCAAAAAGAGGAGGATTGGCAGCGGATATTAGCTCAGGACTAATCTTCCTCAAAAAAAAAAAAAAAGGATGTTGGGCTTCACATGGTCTCGCCCCTGCTGGAAGGGATGGAGGGGAAGGAGGATCTCTGAGGGGCTGGGATCTGCCGACCCCAACCTTCCTCCCAGTCCTCAAGTCACAGGTGGGGAAACAGGCAGGTGGTGAGACCTTCTTTGGGGCAGGTGGGGCTGGAGAGGCCCCTCGCTCTTCTCTCTCCATCTCTCCCTGTCTCTGTCTGTCTCTCTTTTTTCTTCTCTCTCTCCACCTCTCTGTCTCTGTCTCTGGCCCCTCTTCCCTCGCTCCCTCTCTCCCCACCTCTGGGCCCTGCTTCCCTGACAAGCTGATCAATTGCTCATCACTGCTCGCGGAGGCTCTAACTCAAGTGTGGCATCTTAATCAGTGCCCGGCTGTCCCAGGCCCATCGACTGCCTGCCTGGCCGACAAATGAGCCCCCTGACCAGCCACCCTTGCCTCCCCTAGGTGAGCGGCCTGGCCGTCTGGTGGCCAGGGGGTGGAGCACTGTGGGGTGGGGGAGCCCAGGGGAAGACCTGAGAGGGCTCCATGAGGGACTGGGACCTGGGTACAGCCCAGGAGGATGCCTCCTGCAGAAGCAGCACCCCATCCACACCCTCCCCCCATCTCGGGCCAGCTCCTTGTCCTTGACATGCTCAGACCTGACCCCCAGACCCCTCCTCTCTCATGCCCCACCTCATCTTCCTTCCAAACACACCAGGACTCCCCTCCTCAGCCCTGCACTGCCCTCCCACCCAGCCGCCTGCGTGTCACACAGCCTCCTCACAGGCCCTGCTTGCTCCTGGCCCCCCAGCCTGCCGTCCACACCCCACCACCATCGGTCAGACAGAGCCTGGCCCAGAACCTGTGACATGTGCCCACGCTCCCCTCTGATGCTGCAGACAGCTTCTGTCTCCAAACCTGTGCATCTGCAGGTCCCTGCCAGGGCTCTCCACACATGTATGCAAGCCCAGGATCCCCACAGAGGGAGAGCCCACTCTGACACTGAGGCTGGGACAGCCCTGTGGGGGCCTTGCTCAGCCCCCTCAGCCAGCTGTGGGTTGGCCTGGAGGCACAGGTGTCCTGGAGACTGTGCACTCACTCGATCTGTCTCCACAGGACCTCAGTGTTCCCTTTTGCTCTGCCTGACTTGGGCGTCTACACTGGCTGTCTACACAGCCAGGTGTCAAGGTAGGCAGCCAGATCTCTCTGCCCCCTTGTCTCCTCTGCCCCCTCCCTGCCCCAGGTGGTGGGTGGGGTGGGATGCTGTCTCCACAGGGGCCTGAGGCCCCTGCAGCTCCTTCCCCTGGAGCGTGATTACACACTGATGCCTGGGGCGATCTTCTGCCCGCCACTCCATCCCTGGGCAGGTGCCCAGTGAGCTTGTGGTCTGCTGTCCCCAGGGCCCCCATCTTCTGGAGCCTATGACCTCTCCTTGCCTGGGTCAGACCCCTGGCCTGTGGGCAGTGCTACTCCCAGCTGGGAGGGAGGATGCCACAGCGGTGGTGGGGTGTAGGGGCGAAACCCAGCTGCTTGCTCTCCTCCCCTATTCCCACAGCCTCTCCCAGGAGAACCCCAGCCAAGCCTGGTAGGCTCAAGGTCAGCGATCTGCTATCGACAGCTTCTGTCCACCCAGGGGCTGGTGGGGGAGGCAAGGGTACTCGGCTCGATAAGGCCCATCTTGTGAGACGATAAATTTGGCCATTGACCCAGCAAGCAGACGTCGATAAAAGAACGGTTAATATAAACATTGTCCTTCCCAAATTAATCCAGGCCGCAGGGGTGGGGGCACAGGGCAAGTGGGAGGGTGAAATATGGAGAAGGCTGAGCGGGGACAGGGATGGGCCAGGCCAGCTCCTCAACTCATGCCCCTCCCGGCTCCAGGCCAGCTGAGTGGCCCCAGGCCCATCCCCGTGCAGCTGGGGCTGCCTTTCCTTCTCTGCTCAGCAGGGTCCTGGGCAGGCGCTTGTCCAGTGCTTGGAGGGCAGCCAGACTTAGCGAATAAAAACCTAAGAGGCCCAGTTACACTCAGATTCCAGATCAACAACAGCAAAACAATTGTTGTGTGGGTATATCCCATGCTCATTTTGAGGAATACTTACACTAAAAAGTACTTGTTGCCTGTGTAAAATGCACATGCTCTGGGGTGTCACATGTTTTATCAGGAGAGCCTGGTGTGAAGGGGGCCCTGGATGGGCAGGAGGGGAGCCTTGTGGCTACAGAGGCTGGCAGGGCCCACGTCGCCCCCCGCCCCTCCCCAAATGATGACCAGCCGTCTACCAGGAGTGCTGGGTGCAGGCGTGGGCGGGCTCTCCATGAACACGGTCCTAGAAGACTATTGTCAGAACTGTGCTCCAGCACCACTGTGACCCGACACCCCTCGGGGGCCCTCACCTGTGTGGCTCCTGCTTCCTCACCCAGAGGCAGGAGGCAGGGTACTGGGGACTGCTTCCTGGGGGGGTGTGGATGTGGGCCCCTTTTGCGCTGGGCCCCTCTGCAGCGGGGCCTTGAGTATCTTGGGGGCTCAGGCCCCTCCGGCAGCTGGGAGTTCCCAGGCCGTGGCAGGGTACTGCCCAGCGAGAGCCCTATAAATAAATAAACTGCGTCATATAAATAAACCACAGCCTGCCGGGCAGTCCTGACCCTGGGGCAGCTGCCATGTGCAGCCAGGCCATCTCCTGCACCCGGGGCCTGCCTGCAGCCTCTGAAGAGTGAAGGAATCAGCAGACATGTCCACCAGCTCCCTTCTCCGTGGCTCAGCACCGCATGGCCAGCAGTGGCTCAGCCCAACGAGGCCAGTGGCTGGACCATGTTCTGGGCCTCTTTGGGTCTAGCTGGCCTCCCATGTATCCTCTAACCCAGGTGACAGGCAAACTGAGGTCCAGAGCCCCAGCAGGGTCAGCCTCAGGCCCCCTCTGGTGGGTGGGCCACGTGGCGTGGGGCTGCCCACCAGCCAGCCCCTGGCTCCCCATAGCCCAGCCATGTGCTCTGGCTGCCAGCCAGGGCTGGGCCGTGGTGCTGGGGGATGGCCATGCTGCTGCTCCTCCTGGCTTGGGGAGCCGGCTCTTTTCGACATGCTCCCCGAGTCCTCCATGAGATCCTTCCCGGACAAAGAGTCCTCTTGGGGGCCCGGGGCAGGGGGCTGCCATCAGAGGCCCTCGGCCCCGACCAAGGTGGAGGGGGCTGCAGACCCCAGGGTCCGTGATTGATGGGGACCTGGGGGCTGCAGCCCCACGCCAAGCTGGGCAGAAGGGGAAGCAGCTGTCAGCACCTAATGGGCTCCGTGACAAATAGGATGGGGGGTGCTGGGGGAGATTCCGATCTGTCCCTGCCCCCCAGCAGGGCCACCAAGGGCAGGGCAGTTCCGGCCCAGCAGGAAGGGTTCAGCATGAGGGGCTGGGGACACACAAGACAGGGCTTTCCCTCCCCCCTACCCCCCAGGGGGTTCCGGTGGCCCTGGTGGGGAGGAGGGGTTGGTGAGATATGAGGGCTGAGGTGGGCCCCTCCCAGCCTCACAGGGGGATGCTGAGCTCAGCGCCCGCTGACCGAGGGCTTTAGGGACCATTAAAAACCCTCTTGGCCGGCCGGCTGCCTGGAGACATCAATTTGCTGCTGGACTGTAGTTACGGCTGCCGCCTCCCTGCCCCCGCGCCTCTTCCAGCAAATCCTCCGCTCTTGGGGTCTCCCCGGGCTTTCCCCCGGCCCCCTATCGCTAGGTGAGGCTTGTCACTTCGACCTGCCTGGCCTGAGCAGGATACCCGCTCTCCTTCAAAATGGCACGGACACACTATGACCCAGAGGAGCCTGGAGGACACGCCACTGAGTGGAAGACGCCAGCCACAGAAGGACCCTTCCTGCAGGATTCCGCTCATGTGGGGTCCCTGGAGCAGTCAAGCTCAGGGAGACGGGAAGGAGGAGGGGCTGCCGGGGCCTGGGGGACGGGGAGGGAGTCCGTGTCAATGGGGACAGAGTTTAAGTTTGGGAAGATGGAAAGTCCTGGATATGGGTGATGGTGAAGGTTGCACAGCCACATGAATGTGCTTAATGCCACCGAACTGTGCACTCAAAAGTAGTGAAGATGGTGAATGTTGTGTTATGTATATTTTACTTCAATAAAATTTTTTAAAAATCTAACTGTCCAGTGTCCCATGCCCACACGGCCTGCTCCTGGGCCCCCATCCGTGGCAGCTGGACTGAGGGAGTGTCCACATGACTGCACCTCACATGTTCCTTCTGGTCCTGACTAGCCAGGTCCTCCGCCCAGCACTCTCACGGGAGGGCTGGCAGTGACAGAGGGGGCCCTGGCGGATGCATGGGGGCACGGAGGGGCCTCCAGGCCAAGCTGGGGCTGTGGCTTCTCAGAGGGTGGCCCTTCCCCAAACTCAGACTCAGGAGGGCTGTCTGGGGCCTCCCGCCAGGGGCGCGGGCATTTTATTCCTGGCACTATTTGGAATTGCTGGGCACGGTGATAATAAAAAGCAGGCTGGCTTCTGGCTAGTTTGTTGGAGTTTTTCAACTCTCAGTGAACGCACCCTCTCTCACATGGCCTGCGCCAGGGCGGCTGGCTCCCTGGCCCCCATCGTTAGTGTGCCCTGACTGGAGACAGCCTGGAGCGCTGGGGGTCCAGGTCCCGGACTGGGCAGGCCCAACCCCACCGGGGTGCTGCTCACCTGACATCACGTGTCGCCCACAACTTTGTGGCTACAGGGTAGGTAGAGGACCCTCAGGTCTGGGGAGAGGACCTCAGCAGGGGGATTTGCGACTGACCACAAGGAGCAATGTTGTCCCAGTCTGGCCACCCCGAGGGGTTGTACTCCCTGCCCTGATGCACAGGATGGAGCTTAGGCAGCCGGGGCTGCTGACCTGGCAATGCGGACACTGCCCGGCAGGGCAGATGGAAGGCTGCCCGTGGAGGCCAGCCGGGCAGCTGCCAGCCCACGGAGGATTTAGAGGGTAGCTGGCTCGGCCATCGATCCGCCCCGGCGGCTCTTCCGAGGTGTATAAAACTGCTTGTTCTCCGACTTAGAAGAATGGCCATGTCCTGGGATAATTGATTGACTTCCCTCTTTAGGAATATTCGTAAACACCAGTTCCAAGAAGGGGTAAATGCCAGTTCCCACACTAAGTCCGTTGTGGCGAGGGCAGCTGGATGCAGCCCCCACACCGCCTCCCCCCAGGGCAGAGAGCACAGGGGCTCACCCCACCTCCTCCCACCCCCGCCGCACACGCTGGGGGTCATGAGGGCAGGGGATATAGTGGCGGAGGCTGGGCCTGCCCTTGGGGGGCTCCCAGTCAAACGCCAACAAACTGCCCTGAAAAGGCCCAGAGATGAGTGTCTAAAACCACCAAGCCCTGCCTAAATGCTGTGTGACCCTGGACAGGTCTCTGAACCTCTCTGGGCACTGAAACAGAGCCCAAGTCCAGCGTCAGGGACCTGAGGAGCTATGTCAGGGTCCCAGGACACCTCCCAGCTGCCCCTCCAACTCACAATCTATCTCCATGGTGGCCAAGCGACCTTCTGACTGCAGCTCTGGCCCTGAGCCAGCCCTCATCTGCGGTCCCCATGGACTGGGGCCCTCCTCACCACCTCTGTCCCCACCCCCCTCTCATCAGGGTCTTTCAAGCCTCTTCAGTCAGCCAAGAGAACTCCTATTCATTCGTCAAAACCCTTTGTAGTACCTCTTCCCAGGCAGAACTGCGTCTCCCGCTTTGGGTGATTCCATCCTGGTGCCTGTGCACCCAGCACCGGATGCCGTCCTTGCCCATGCACAGCCTTCTGGGGTGGGGCGCTTACTGAATGGACAGCTGGGGGCCCAGGCTCCTCTGAGAACAAACCCCGGCTCTCCAGAGGGTGACAGTAAGCCAGCCCCAAGCAGTTTACTTACGAGTTTATTTATTAAGTGTTCGCCTGTCCGCCTGAACTGCCTGTCACGTCTGTGATGAAACACTCACACCAGATGCTACACACAGGGGCATGTGGGCACCCGGCTGTCCCGCCGCTCCCCACACAGCCACCGGGGGGTGGCTGGACTGTCACTGGGCAGAACTTAGAGCTCAGCCGTGCTTCGGCCTGGGGCCTGGGACTTCTCTCTGGGGAATGCCTACCCCCAGGCTCCTGACGGGGGGCCTGAGAGAGGAGGGGAAGGCAGGGAGCAGGCTCCCCGTCCTGTCCCCCAAGAGGGCACACTGATGTCTCCTGAAACACCACACCTTGGAGGCCACCAGAGAAACAAGAGGGTGGCGAGGTCAGAGAGCCTCCAGCTGACCACCCGCCTCCGTCCCAGGGCCGCGCCCTAGTGTGGCTGCGGGGCCCGGTCATTGTCCTGCCCAGTTCCCCGGGGGGCTGAGGACAGCACGGCGCCGGACGGTCCGCTATTGATGAGGCAGGGGCGGGGTGGGCAGGCCGGTCTGGGTCAGCAGATCTGCCCCGGGCTCAGGATGTGCCTGGCCATTGATCCGCTGGACACTGCCCTGAACAGGCCCTGGGGGAGATAGGGGCTGCCTGCCCAGCACAGTCAGGGGGCGAGCACGGCTGTGGAGAAGCCCACCCCTCCCAACCCCACCATGCTCTGTTCAGTTCCCCCTGAGGGCCAGGGACCCTGGCGCTGCCCTGGCACTGTCCTGGTGGCAGAGCTGAGGCCTGGCCCACACCTGGGAGTTCGAGTTGCTCTGCCTGAAGTGGGCCAGCTCCCCAGGTCTGGAGAGGGCCCCAGAACCCCCCTGGCGCACTGTCCCTGCTGGGCACGGGGACCCTCGCCCCAGGCAAGGTGGGAACTATGACCTCCAGGAACACCACCAGCCCGTTCCCAGGGGCCTGCTGGCTGGAGGGCCCGGCTCCTGTGCACTGGCTGCCCCTGGTACCCCAGACCTTCCCGAGGCGGGGAGGTACAGACACAGAGAAGGGACAGATGCCCCCAGTGGAGGCCGCGAGGGGAGGGGACCCAGCAAGGCGGGGGGGGGGCGGAGGACATGTACACCCATGAGACAGGGCTGCAGGGAGGAGAGGTTCTAGGCCATAGGCCAGGGAGTGGAGAAGCAGGAAGCACAGACCCCGAGACAGAGGGAGCAGAGATCCTGAGGAGAGACCCAGGGACAGAGCAGGGATCAGCGGAGATACTGGGACAGAAAAAGGGCTGGGCTGTGACTTGAACCACCACTGCCCCTGGGCACCCCTTAAAGATCACCTTGGGTCAGCTGCCCACTGGCCCTTGGCCCGCCTGAGTGAGTCACAGTTGGCACTCGCGGACCACCAGATTGATTATCAGAAGCAGATTCGCTTGGTGGGGTCTGGGAGCCTCTGGAGCCAGGCGGCCAGGCCACCCGGAAAACCGCAGACGGGGCCTTGGCCCCCTGCCCACACCCACCCTCCTGCCCCAACCTGCGCCACTAATGAATTGGGATTTGATCCACAAGACCACAGGCTGCCGTAGCCGCGACTGTCTGGCTCCAGCAGGGCTGGTGAGGGTGGGCGGGCAGTGGGAGCCATGCCCCGGAGCCCCCAGGAGAACTGCCCCATGGGCCAGGGTGCTGCAGGACTGGGGAGCTGCCACTGCCCACTGTCCTCGTGCTCATGGCCTGGGGCAAAGTTGCCCCCTAGGCTGTCACTCCAGCCGGGAAGACCCCTGAGCATGTGAGCATGCCCCTCCCATAGCAGGGCTCCCTGCTGGCTGCCTCCAGCTGCCTCAGCGCCCCCGGCTCTGTCCTGCCCCAGGACCAGGGCCCCCAAGCCCCATCCTCCCTCCACACCCCGAGGCCCTATGCCCAGGCCACCACACCTGCCTCAAAACCACTCCTTGGACCCACTCGGTCTCTCTGCAGCCCCGAGGGCCCTGCCTCTTACTTGTCGGCCCCCAGCAGCCCACTCCGTCCCCTAGGGACAGGGGCCGGGGCTAGGCCCCATCTGGGCAGCCGGCACCCGCCGGGCAGGACTCCGGTAAGGCTCAGGAGGCGTGGGGTGAAAGAATGAGCGAACGAATGAATGAAGCGAGGAGTGACCCAAGAGAGCTCGGGAGGTGGCACCTCGGGACGCCCGAAGCCTCAGGAAAGAGGACCCTCTTGTAAAACGCAGTCTGAGTGGGGCAGTGGGGACAGAGGGCCTGGCAGGGGGAGGGTGGGAGCGCAGGGCAGATGGACCAGAGGCCCTGGGGCTGTGGCAAGAGCAGGGTCAGGGAGGGGGCCCTGGGAGAGGGACCAGGTGAGGGCGGCCACCAGTCCTGCCCCGCCGGGCCCTGGGCCTTCCTGGGAGTCCTGCTCACCCAAGGCCAGGCCCTCAGGAGCCCCTCCAGGGAGGTGGGTGACAAGGCGACAGGATGAGGTCAGAGGGATGGGGGAAGCTGGCAGACACAGCTGTCAGGCAGCAGAGTTTTAAAGCGGGATTCCAGGAGAGAGGGGAGACAAAGATCTGCCAATTTAATGGAAAATTGACCCAGCCTCCCAGTCTGGTGCAGGTCCCACGTCGGGCACAGGCATCTCAGACAGCCCGCTCTCAGGCCTGGCTCTTCTTCTTGGTGGGGAAGGAGTCCCCTTGGCAGTGCCCATCCCTGGGGTCAGCCAGAACCCTCCTGTGGTCCCAGCCCCCTGGCCCTGTGGCCTTCACAGAGTACCAGAGCCCCCTGGGGCTCCTGCCCATACTGCATGTGGCTGTGTGTGAGGCAAGAGGGCAAAGGGCCTCAAGGTGAGAGGACAAAGGGCCTCCAGCCCAGACCTTCCCAGTGTCCCGCGGCCAGACCACCTGCCCTTTGGTGGGAGGGAGGGACAGGCGTACCACCTGCTTCTGCCGGAGCCTGTTCCCAGGAGAGAGCTGCCTTCTCCCTCCTTAGGGGCCCTGCACCTCCTGCCATCAGCCCCTCAGCGCTGTCCCCACAGCTACTGGCCCCGTGACTGCAGCTTCCTTCCTCACCACACAGCACCGGCCTGTCTCCACGGCCAGCAATGCTGTCACCAGTGACACTGACCCTCACAGCCACAGCCCCATCATTGTTGGCCACCCTAGCCAACACCACCACCAGCCCCTCTGGCTGTGCGGCCAGTTCCCATGGACACCACCATCACCAGCACACCACCAGTCAGCATCTCCCCACCCTGTCTACATGGCTGTTGCTATCTACACCACCTTCACCATACTCTGCCTCACCTGGTTTTTGAGGACCCCTAGGTCTGTGTGTTGGGGAGCCAATGGCTGACTCAGCCAGACAGTGGTCCAGAGCTGGGGCCTCCGAGGGGCTCTGGGGTCAGGAGCCCTGGACTAGCCGAGGCCTGGGGGCGGGGGTGGCAGGTGTCACTCTCAGAAGTAAACACGGCAGGGTAATGAATGGCTGGGTGGGGGCACCGCGGTATTTAACAGCCGCTATCGGATTGTGCGGCTCAGCCTGTAACCGGCGCATTATGAAGGCTAATGGATTTCTGAGGCCAGATTGATTTTTCATTAATTTGGTAAAAATCTTTTTCCTCTCCCCTATAATTCTGTCTTAAAACGCTCCCCCTGACAGCTCGATAAGTCACTCTTGCCTTAATGCACGTCTGGCTCACCCATCCGGGGGCCGAGGGGGTGGGGAGCCAAGGAGAGGGGCGGGCTGTCAATCATCTCCAGGTAAATACTGCATTATGCATGGGCCCAGGGAGCCACTGGACACCCTGCAGCGCCCTCTCCCAGGGTGGGCCGCAGCCATCAGGAGCCCCCACAGGCCACAGGCTGCTGAAAAGAGAGGACAGCTCCCACCTGGGACAGAGATAGCATGCATGAAACAAGGGAGAAACTGAGGCAGTGAGTCCGCACTCCCAGAAGGGGGGCCCTGCTGAGGACCTTCTCCTGGTCAAGGTGGGGCGAGACCCCCTGATGCAAGAGGGGCTGAGCTCGAGTGAGACCTGCCCAGGCCTCTGGCCCAGCCTCTTCCCACTAGCTCAGGGCCCCCCAGGCCTGCAGCTCCAGCCGCTGCCCCCAGCAGGGCTGACCTGGGACAGTGCCGCTGCTCCCCTCCTGCCTCCCTGCCACCCCTCAAGATCCCCTCCCAGCCTTCTCTCCTGGGGTCTCCAGGCTGTCCACCCTCTCCCAGGGCTTCAGGTGACCCTCCAGGCCACTCTCATGCCTGCAGTCCTAGACCACGGCCAGCAGCTCCCTGAACGCGCCCTGTGGTGCCCTCTGACAGTACAGGGCCAGCTGGTCCCTGCTGGAGCTGACCCCGCCCTGAACCAGCCCCTCCTCCCAGAATCACAGTCCCAGCACGTCTGGCCCACGCTCTCCCAAAGGGGCCTCACAGTGGTGCTTCTGGGACTGTGCGCCCTGGTCCTCGAGGTGCAGGCTCCTGGAGGCACGCTTTGGGAGTGGGGCACAGCTCCAGGTATGCCCTGCCGCAGGTAGGGCCCATCTCACAGGAGTCCAGGTGCTCCACAGCCCACCTCCAGGGCGGCTTGGCCCTGCCTGGGCTCCGTCCTGCCTCTCTTTGCCAAGCTGCCTCCTGTCCCTCTAGACTGTCCTCGTCCACTCCTCAGGGGACCCAATCTGAACCTGGGGGTGGGGTGAAGGCCCTTTGGGCTCCCAGAGCCCCCTGTGCTGGCTTCTGTCACTTCCCTGAGATGCCCATTATGGCCCCCAGATGGTGGGTCCCTAGAGCTGGGGTCTGGCTTGACCTCTTAGTGCCCAGAGCCCAGCCTAATGCCACTGGCTGAGTGGGGCCTTGGTGGCTCTCCTGAGCTGGTCCCAGGAAAGCCCCCACCCCCATTGCTATTGCCCCAACATCAGCTCGCCACAATTGGAGGTCCCCTTCCAGAGAAAGGGACGACAATGGAGGTAAGGCCGGCCAGGGCCTTGTAAAGCTGGCGTGTGAGGCCGCTGTGGGCGTGTTAGTGGTGAAGCCACGCGAAATTGTCTTCCACGAGATGGTGGTGCTGACAGCCGTGCTGATGGTGACATGGATGTTGGTGGTGGCAGAGGTGATGGTGGTGGTGGCTGTGGGGGAGAGTGGTGGCGATGGGGAGGGGTGGGGTGTTGCTGTGGGCTGGTAGCAGCCACGCTGCTGGTGAGGACAGAGGTGAGCTGTCTCTTCGCAATGTGATGGGGAGGTGGAGCAGTGGATTCTCCTGCAGGGGAGGGGAGGGGAGGGGCAGCGGGTGGGTGGCGGCCTGCTCCCCCTGCTCCTTTGGAGCCAGTCTGGGTCTGCTGGCCCAGCTGTGGCTGCCAGGGAGGATCCAGCAAGTGGGGAGGGTCCGTCCTGCCTCCCTGAGGCTGACCCTGCCATCCCCCCGCCCGCAGCCCGTGCTCTTCTCCTGGGTGCTCCCTGGGTGTGTGCCTGTGTGTGCATGTGCATGTGGACCCGGGGTCTGCGTGGCCTGGGAACATGTGACTCTGTACAGTGTGGGGGCATGTGGTGGGTGGGCTGACTTGGCAGTCAGCAGTCGACATTCTGAGTCTGAGGAAGGCTCAGCTGTGAGCGGCCCCCAGGAGGGAGGCAGCACTCCCAGGTGACACTGTCCTCTCCAGCAGGACTCTCCACAGCCTCTCAGCCCAGCCTGAGCGGACAGGTAGGGAAACAGGCCTGATGACACGCCCAGAGCTGCCTTCTCTGCAGTCTAGGAGCCAGGTGCCCTCCGCATCCCCGGGGACAGCCCCTCCCAAGTGGGACCCTGGGCTTCTGCTGGGCAGCTCAGCCCCTGTCTTCCCGCCCACTCCGGGAGCCCACCTGCCCTTCTTCCCACACATCCTGCCTTCACTCCACTCGGGGCGGTGAGGAGGATGCGCTCAGCTCCTCGGGCAGATGGGGAGCCAGGCGTCTCTGTGAGAGGGCAGGCTTCCTGGAGGAGAGGAGGCTGGGAAGGTGAGGGGAGAAGGTGGGAGAGGAGGGGGAAGCTGGACATGGAGGGGGAGGGGGAGGAAGAGGGGGGAGAAAGGGGAAGCGGGAGGACCACAGTGGGGGCTCTCAGAGGCAGTGGGAGCAGCACCAGGGAGGCGGGGGCTGCCAGGCACTGGCAGGGCAGGGGGGCTGGGGGCCCACTGTCACTAGAGGGCAGCTGCTGGCACCTTCCTGGAAGGGATGTGCTCCTAGGGGGATGGGAGTGGCCCCAGAGTGGGAAGACCTTTCCTGTCAGTGCTGGCTGCACTTCGGTCAGCAAGCTCAGGCAGGTCACCATCCTCTCTGCTCTACCCCTGGCCCTCGCAGGCTGCGAACTGAGGGACCCTCTGCCCCAGGAGGCTGGTGGTCCCCATGGCAGGCCGGATCTACCCTGCCCCACGGAGGCAGAGGTGCTGGCCAGGGTTTGGCCGAGGGGTTCCGGAAGCACCCATCAAATAGGTGGCTATGTCGCGGCAATGCGGGGACAGGAGGGGAGGGGGTCCTTCCAGGATGTCCCCAGGAGATTGGGGCTTCCTGGGACCCTGATGGTGACTCTCAGGCCAGTGCCCTGGGGCCCCATCTCCTCTCCCTTGCACTGGGGGGCAGATGGCCACAGACAGCCAGGAGAGAGTTCGAGGTCACTCAGGAAGGCTCTGGTCAGGCCTTCACTCCCGTCCCCTTGGGCTGGAGACTGAGGCTTGTGGTGGACAGTGGGGCAAAATCAATGCTCTCTAAACCTGTGCACCGCCTGCACCCTGGCTGGGGCCACCCTCCCGCTGCCTGGACGGCAGCATGGAGCCAGTACCTCCCGGGTGGGCCCCAAGTTCCTCCTGCCGTGTCCTCACCACTTACCCTCCCCCCAGCAGCCACACAGATAGGCTAAAGCTCACATGGGCCCCGAAAGTGGCTGCACCACCCCCCTGCCCCTGGCTAGAGGCAGCCTCTGGGGGGGCCCCCACCCCATCTCCAGGTTCCCCACTGCCCACACTGGCTGCCACCCTGTGCTTTGGGGTCTGGAGCCAGCTGAGTCAGTTCCAACGAGGGCCTTCGCCTGAGCCAGGCGGGGTCCAGGCTGCAGCCCAGCTCCTCCTCCACCAGGAGAGCTGCGCTGACCACTGACCCTGACCCTGTTCCAGGTCACATGCCCTGTTAGCACCTCTACTTCCTCAGACTGTCCCAACCAGGCCTTCCAAGTTTATTTGGGGGTAGCCATTCGGATCCACCCCCTGCATGGGAGCTTGGTGAGAGAGATTCACCACACACCAGGTAACACGCAGACCCCCGGCCCGCGGGGGAAGAGGGCCAAGTTCAACAGGAGGCATGGCCATGGGTATGTGTGGGTGGGGGCACTGGGCCGAGCCTGGGTAGCCCTCCAGGCCTCAGACCCCCTAACACACAGCCAGGGGCTCAGCTGGGCTGCCCTGAGGCCCCGACGCTGCTCCACACAGGCCCTGAGTGACCCCATGGCCCTGGGCAGAGGCCTCACCAGCCATGGGAGTACAGCTCTAAAGACCCACTCCCCCTCGCCCTGTGAGCATGCTTCCCAGCCCTCAGCCCCCAGCCCAGGCCCGTCTGCGTCAGCCTGTCTGCCCCTGATCCGCCAAGAGGCAGGGTTGGCCCAGGAGCCTCCAAAGCAGAGCCCGGATCAATGCCACGCCCAGCAAGAAGGAATCCCACCAAAGGGTGGCCCTGGTCTCCCCACCTCTGTCCCCTGAACACTGGCCCTTGGGCTGAGCCCACAGTAGCCAGCACTCCAGAGACCCCTGGCCAGTCTGAGACGAGGTGGTGAGACACCCTGAGGCCTGAAGCTGCACAGATATGCGGGTGGGCAGGAGCCGTGGAAGGCTCTGGGCTGTGCACTCCGTGGCCGAGGGAGGCAAGGCAGTGGGACAAGGCGCACCGTGGCTTTCTCACTCACTTGGTCAGTTTCCGGCTGGACAGCCCCGAAATGCATATGTTCAGGCCACTGTGACTGGGAGTGCCCCAGCCACATGCCTCAGGATCTGGGGGTGGGGTGGGCATCCCAGATGTTGGGGGTGTTTCTCATGGGCAGCCTGGGCTGAGCCCACCACTCTAACCCAGCACCTGAGGCCCTGTTCGATTACGTCCATCCTACGGAAGGACAAGTTGAGGCCAGGACGCGGGGCCCCACGTGAGGTTGGTGCTGCAGTTTCCCGTCGCTGTTCTAACAAATCCCACAAACCTGGAGGCTTAAAACCACACAAACTTGTTGTCTCCCAGTTCTGGAGGCTGGATCTGAATTGGTGTGTGCAGAGCTGTACTGCTCTGGGGAGGACCCTTTGCCGTCCCTTCCAGCTGCGGGGGCTCCAGGGCTCCTTGGCTGGTGGCCACGTCCCTCCAGTCTCTGCCTTGCCTTCACATGGCCACCCCCTCTTCCCTCTCACGTGTGCCAGAGGATTTAGGGCCCATCTGGGCAACCAGGATGATCCTTAACTTAATTACATCTGCAAAAATCCTTTCTCCAAACAGGGGCACATTCACAGGTCCTAGGGGATGTATCTTTTGGGGGCCACCATCGAGCCCACTGCAGTTAGGGAGCAAGCTCAACCCAGGGCAGCTTCTCCAGCAAAGCCCTGCCTCGGGAAGGGCTTTCGGGGCTCAGGCCCCTAAGAAGGAGGCCCCAACTCTAGAGCCCCCCTCCTGGCCTCCACGCAGGTGCCTGCAGACCCCTAACCCAGCCTCCCACGGCAAGGCCTTGGGAACTTGGCCCTCCTGGGTGCACAGGATTGGAACTGCTGCTCCCACTTACTGCCTCCCACACACCCCACTTCTGGATCCCCAGGCCCTGGGGACCACCTGGCTGGCCCCCCAGTGGCTGTGTGGCTTCAGGGGGTCTCACCACCTCTCAGACTGGTTGTGGGTCCCCGAGTGCAGCCTGCTGTGGGCTAAGCCCCGGGGCTGGTGTTGGGGGGGCAGAGTGGGGAGACCAGGTGGCCACTGCTGCGTGGGGTTCTGGGTGGGGTGTGGCATTGATCTTGGCCCTGCTTTGGAGGCTCCTGGGCCACACCCATCTTGGGAGATCAGGGGCACACTGAGGATGATGCTGAGGGGCCCGGGCTGGGCCAGGGTGTGGGGGTGGGAGCCTGGAGGAGAGTGAATGGGTAGGGGGGCGGGGGAAGCTGGGGCCCCCAACCCTGTGGCCCTGGCCTGGCACCTGTCCTCTGCTGACCAGCTCTCCGGGCGATCGCCATGCCCCCACCCCCACTCCCGTCCTGTCCCCAGCCTGCCCGCCGCCTCCCACCGCCTCCAGGGCTCCCTTCCGCCTCGCTCCTCTCCTCACATTAATCTCTGCGCCGGGCTCACTGCTGACCCAAGCGAAATGGAGTTTGCCTTTTCCCCTCTTGGCAGTTTTCTGTTGGCAAAGCAAAAAGGATCTCAGCGCACTCACCCCGACCTCCCCGCCCGGGGGGACCACTCTGGGAAATGAGCTGTCCCCGCATGCTCGCAGGCCTCGCGCTGCGCGGGTGCACCCTGGAGACGCCTGCCAGCACAGGCCGGCCCCGAGCACCCGCTGGAGCACACGCGCGTCCACATGTGCCCAGCCCTGCACCCTCCACATCCCCCGTGGGCCCTGCTCTGCGCCGGGCACCATGGAGAGGCGCTGCTGCTCACCCCAGCAGCATGGGGGTCCAACCCTTCCTCCGGGAGGCACACGTGTGGGACACTCGAGCCAGGTGGCTACATTGTCCCAGGTGTTCATGCAGCTTGTAGATGAGCTGGTGCAGTCCCTGCCACGGCCTGTCTGTGAAACAGTGACAAATGGTGGTGAGGCTGGGCCAGAAATCAGGGACTAAAGCCCACAACACGAGGTGTGGCCATGTCTGAGGGGTGCTTGCCAGGAACCAAGGGGGACAGAGAGCACAGGCTGAGGGCAGGAGTGAGGCTGGAGAGCTGGTGAGGGGCAGGGAGTGGGAAGAGGCTAGATTCCCCGGACACGTCAGAGTAGAGTGGACAGGCCAGGCGGGCACATGCCCATCCTTACACACACTCACCAACACGTGTGTGGACACCCATGAGCTGGCCCTGGTCAGGGCAGCCGCTGCTAATTGGGAGAGGCCTCAGCCCAGGTAGGCTCTCATGGGCACGGCCCCTTCGCCCAGCCTGGACATGCCCTCCCCCATCACACACAGCCCGGCCCTGGGGGCTCCAGCTCTGCTCCCTGGCCAGGTGGGCACTGACACAACCCTGAGCCACCACCTACGAGGCAGGTTTGTGGCGAGCTCACCCACGGGCTCCAAGTCCTGGCCCCAGAGGTGCAGCATTGCTGCTGGGGTGAGGTGCGGGCCATGACTGACGGCTGGGGGGAAGCTGCAAGTTCTGCCAGGCCCAAAGCCGTGCCCTTGACCTCACCCCTGAGGCCTCTTGCAGCTGGCCGGGGTCTCTGCCTGCTGCCAGTTCAGTGGGTGGACTGCAGGCTGAGCCCCCAGGCCGAGCCCTGTGGGACTCAGGTTGGTCTCCGCCCCTCACCCAATGCCTACGCTCCCATCTGGAAAGGGGTTCACTGCTGCCTGGGGAGGTGGGGCTCCCCCCGACGGCCGGGGTGAGTGATGGGCGAGCCCTGCAGCTCAGAACTCAACCCCGGGAACACCTGACCCCAGGGAGTGCCACCCTCAGCAGCTGGGCCTCAGAGACCAACCTCTGGCAAGCTCCTGAGCACATACCGAGCCCGCCTTCTCACGGCCCTTTCCAGATCTCCCCACGATCCCACTCACAGACCCATCCCCGAGGCAGAGGGAGCCTGGCCCCAGCCATGCCTCACTCTAGCTGTGAGGAGTATGCACGGGGGGCTATAGGCGAAGGGTTAGAGCAGTAATGCCGGCCTGAGTGGGCCCAGCTGAGTGGGCTGGGTGGCAGCGGGCAGGGATCCAGGCCCTGGCTTGCCTCGGGGCAGGAGAGGGGTCCTGTGTGAGGGGCAGGGGAGGGCCTGGGAGAGCCCTGGAGGGTGTGTACCACCGGCTGTCTACAGCTCCTGCCTATCAGCCCCCAGCCTCCTGTGCCTCTCTGGGGTCCAGGAGGCCCGAGAGGCAGGGTAGACGTTGCGTCGTCATGGACAGGACCTGCCAGCCCTGTCGTCCCAGATTAGCAGGTAATGTCCTCCTTGATGCACAATTTTATTAATCAAATTAACAAGTACCGAGGTGACCTTGGTCGGCTCTGCTGAGAGGGGCCTCCTCCCAGGAGGGGCAGGTGGGTCAGGAAGGGACGCACCTGGACACCTCGCCCAGGCTCAGGCAGCTGGGGAGCCCTGCCCTCCCACCTGGGAAGCCCACCCTCCTGCGCCACCCCCCTGACCTCCCCCACTAATGCCCCCACTCACACACCTTCGCCCCACTTACCCCTCAACAATGCTAAAGCAGGGGGAGGTGACGGGCTTAGATCCCACAGGGCTGCTCCCGCCTAGGGGGCCACAGGGGGGACACGGAGGATGCCCGCAGGGGGACTCCCTTGCCCTCCTGGGTCTGCTGCCCACCATTCCCCAAACCGGTGCCCACTTGGAGATCCTGCCTCTTGTGGCCGCTTGAGCAGGCAGCGGCTGCCCCCTGGTGGCCATGGGGACCCTGGCCACCCTAGCCCCCAACCCTAACTGCCAAGGCCTGTGGGCCAACGCCCCCTCCATGTGGCTGCTCCCTGGCCTGCCACCCCCCCACCCCTCCCACACGGCCCTTCTCATCCTTCCCTCTGGGCCCACCCCTCCTTGGGACCCGGGGCAGTGTGCGCCCTGATGGCCTCTGGGGGCTGTCCCCTGGTCTAAGCAGCTCAGGGACACTGAAGGCTCACAGGTGAGGAGCCCGGCCAGGTGCCGCAGGGGTGGAGTCCCAGGGGGCGGGGGCAGGCTGGAGGTGCCCCTGTGTGCTGGCCCAGGGAACAAGGGGATGAGATGGCCCCCCACTGGCCTCAGGGCCCAGGCAGGACTGTTGGGCGGGGCCAGGCAGGATGAGGGCAGGGCCTGGCTGGGCAGGAGAGGGTGGGCAGCACAAAGACTGGACAGCAGGTGCAGGGCTGGGTGAGATCTAGGTGTTTCCTGGGCAGAAAGCTCAGGGCGGGGGCATGTCAGACAAGGGGACAGCAAGAAGAGAAGCAGGGAGGGGTCCCTGTTCCATGTACAGAGGAGACGGTAAAAGGTAGTGCGGGTGGCCTTGGCTGGCACCCTGCCCAGAGGGCAGGTGGTGCTCTGGGCGCCCCAGCTGCTGTGTGGAGGGAGGGGCAGGGCAGGAAGAAGGCCTGGAGGCCAGGAGGGAGCCTCGCGTCGCCCAGCCTGAAGGGTGCCAGGCGGCTGGTGGAGGGGTGCCCAGCAGGAGTCACTGTGGGCCAGGCAGAAGCTTGGCTTGGGGCAGACGCAGCCCTGAGGGAGGATGCGGACAGGGTATGGCATGTTGGGGAGCAGGGGGAAGGGGGCCGCCTAGCTGTGGGATCTTGGGGAACCGCTGCAGGGAAGTGAGGATCCGGGCGGCAGGGACCCACTGCTGCCATGTCACCCACTGTGCCCCAGCTCTCTGGGGTGGCTCCTTCAGGCTCCGAGAGAAGAGACTGGACACCTCCCCACTCTACCACTTGGGAAGCTGCCCTCCTCGGGTGGGCACTTGGGGTGCATGTGAGGACAGGGCAGCCCAGAGGCTGGGACCAGGGACTCAGTGTCCAGGGAAACTGTGACACTTTCTGTGTGTGGGTGCATTGCCTGGCCCCCAGCACTGGACTCAGACACACCTCGTCTGACATGGCCTTTAATCAGTGGCTCCACGCACTGGGCAGGGCAGCGACCTGACGTGAAGGTCCCCCATGGTGGGTGAGGGCACAAGGGGGCCGCTCCCAGCCAGCTGGAGCCTGGCCAGCGCCAGGTGTGTGGGGAGCTGGCCCCTCCCCGCCACCCCAGGCACCCAGAGAGCGAGGGCAGTGCACAGCTCAGGGGTGTGGGGCTGGGGACAGCCTCTCTCCAGTCTTGCCCCTCTTGGCCTTGCGGCCCCAGCCAAGGAGGGGCCTGGGGCTGGCTCGTGCAGGTGCTGGCATCTCCCAGCCACACTCCTTCTGGCTCCTCAGAAGCCCCCCCAGGGCCGGCCGGCGGTCCCCCTGCAGTTGGGACAGACACACGTAGCAGTCAGCAACCCTGGCCTGGCCCACCTGTGGCCAGCCTGGTGAGTGTGACAGGGAAGCAGGTGGCTGGCATGTGGGGGGGTCCTGTGAGGGTGGCCATGCAGCGGGGCCCCCATGGGTTGGGTGGGCTGGGGCAGGTGAACGCTGTGTGACATCTCCTGCCGCAGTGCTCCTGCTCGGAGCCAGGGAGTGTGGGCTCACAACCTGAGAGGTGGGCTGGGGCCTCAGCGGGGGCAGGGAACTACAGCCAGGAGGAGGCCACAGCACGGGTGCCCGGAAGGCCACCCCAGTGGGGGCCACTATGCGCCAGCCTCCTCTTTCCAATGCCCTCTTAGCACCTGGGGACGTTTGGGGCCTGGAGGAAGGCTTAGGGCTGGGGTAGGACAAGGGAGCTGGGGGCCATCCTCCCAAGGCCCCTGGGCTCACCGTGCCAGGTGGCTCAGCGCTGGGCAACAGCGTCACCACCTGCAGGCTGGCACCCTCATCACCCACACCCTTCAGCTGGGCCACCACCTCAGCATGCTTCCACCACTTGCACGGCTGCCCGTTCACGGACACAATGTAGTCGCCCTCCTGTAGGCCAGCCGCCTGCAGGGAGATGGGACAGTCTGGGTCTCCAGCGAGGGCACCCCTCCACCTCTGGCCACCGTCCCATCATCCCCCTTCATACAAGCTGCCTCTGCTCAGCCCAGGGACTCAGGTCCAGGGCGGGATGGGGCCCTTACCGCAGCTCTGCCCCCTGGAACGACGGCAGCGATGAGGACAGGCGAGTCTCCCCTCAGCGTGAAGCCAAAGCCACCTTCTCCTCGGGTCACGTGGATGGGCCCCACTAGCCGCCAGCGGTTCTTGGCGGAGAACACGGACAGGGGCCCCTGGGGGGATCAGAGGCCTGGCTGGGCCACCGTACTTGGAAGAGCCCTGGCCTGTAGCACCCCCTACCCCAATCTCTACATCCGGGGAGAGAAACCACCCAGGTGCGGCAGAGGGACAGGGCAGAGCTGGGCCACCATTGTGGGCCTGTCCAGGGGCCTCGCCCGGGGCAGTGAAAACACAGGACCTCAGGGTGGCTGGGGAGGGGGTGCTCACCAGCCGGTGGAAGATGTCAGCCACTTTCACCCGGGAGAAGCTGGGAGCCCTGATCTCCGGCCTCTTATGTGTCTTGGCTGGAAGGGCAAAGGTGAAGGGAGGGCAGGGCTAAGCCCGAAGCTTATGGGCCCCCAGAACCCCAGGACACAGCCAGGATGCGACTTGGCCTGAGCAGAGTGGGTGACCCAGGGTGCGGCCTGCCCTGTGCACACCGGCTCCCTGCAGACCTCCAGTGCCTAGCTGCCCCCCACATGCAAGAGAAGCCCCAAGTGGCTCCTGGGTATCTCCACCCCCAGCTGTGCCTGCCCGGGTAGTACAGGAGATGCTGGGTGGCCAGCCCGTGGCCGTCTGTCTCCCAGGCTGCAGCTGCTCTGGGGCAGGAATCAGGTGCAGAGAGGCGGAGGCAGAGAGGAGCAAAGGAGCGTGTGGCGTGGGCTCCGGAGCCCCCCGCTCTCCTGCTCCGCCCGCAGCTCTGGGGGACCAGGAGGTCGGCTGCACGTCTAACAGCAGCTGCAGGGCCATGGCCCAGCGCCCCCTCTCTGGCTAGGACAGACCCATCCCGTGGGACCTGGCTGCTCACGCAGGATGTCAGGGGCCTCGGTGGCCTCGAAAAAGTCATCCTCGAGGTCGAGCTCCGAGTACTTGGCCAGCGAGCGCTGCAGCGCCTGGACCAGTACCGCCTGCAGCAGGTCCACCCTGCGCAGGGCACGGCACACCGCGTGCAGCCGCAGCGCCTCCTCCTGGCCGAGGATGGCGCGCTTCAGGTGGGCCTTGCCTGCACAGGACACAGCAGTCACACACTGCATGGGACGCTAGAGCCCCCAGCCCCCTGGCCCTTCCAGGCTGAGCCCCAGCTCCCCCCACCCCCAGAAGCAGCAAGAGGAGGACAAGTGAGGGCTTCTAGGTTTATCCTGAGGGCCCACTGGCTGGTCCAGGTGCAAACGGCTGCGCCAGGGAGGGGCTGCCCCCAGTGTATGCCTCCGCCTGCCCAGGCCGCCTGAGCTGCTCCAGCTTCTGCTCTGAGCATCACCCAGCAGGCGGGGGGCACCCAGGAAGCGGGCGGCAACCCCACCCACCAGCGCCAGGACCCTAGATGTGCCCAGAGGAGGTGACTCGTGAATGACTGGCTGGGTCACTCAGCCCCCTGCAGCGCACCCCAGGTGTGGCCTCACCGAGCTTCCTCCGCTCCTCCGGTTCCTGCAGCAGCGCGGGTCGCTGCGGCTCAGCTGAGGCTGGAAGCCCTAGGAAGACCTGCTCGAGCGCCGGGAACTCCTCAGCTGCCACTGCGGGTCAGAGAGGGCCATGAGCCCTCCGTGCCGGGGCCTCTGCTGGCACACGGACACGTGGGGTAGGACACTCACGGGGGCCATCACAGAGGGCCACGGCTGCGTGGTAGTGGGCTAGGGCGCGGAAGTACTCGGCCTTGACGCGCACCAGGGTGGTCCAGGGGAAGGGCACGTAGTCGCGAATGGGTGGCTGGGCCATGGTCCCGTGTGCCAGCCTGTACTCAGCTGCCACCTGCGGGCACACACGAGCCGGTGGGCCCTCTCGTGGGACTCCAGGAGGAGCCCAGCTGGCCTTGCCCAGCAGCCTCAGCCCTCACCTCTCCTCAACCCCGGGCCGGGCCTTCACCTGCCCTGACCAAAGGCCCGCCCCAGGCCCCAGGCTGAGCTGAGCAGTTCCTGCTCCAATTGGAGCTGCCCCAGCAGCAGGGACTCAGGACCCTGGGGTCCTGACCAGCCCCACAGGGACCAGGACAATAGTTGGCTTCCAGAGCCGACAGAAGGAGATATGGCCTCTGCACCCCACCCCTCCCTGCCTGGACCCTGGCCTCCTCTGCCCCTGGTTCTGCCCTCTCGGCCCAGCTGCCACCCCGACCCAGGCCCTCCTGCCCACTACACTACTGCAGCCTGGCCAGGCCTGGACTAGGGCGCCCGAGACACTTGTCCAGGTCTCCCTGGGGACAGGGGACCCCCACCCTTACCTGGGCAGCCTCCTGAGCCAGGTACAGCTGGGCCAGGCAGTTGTGGGGGGCGGTAGGGGCCGGCAGCAAGAGGCCCTCAAAGACACACTCCTGGGCCTGGGCGGTCATGAGCTGCTCCAGCATGGAGAGCGAGGCAGGGCTCATGTCGGGGCTCGGCGCACGGGAGAAGTTCTCCCTCAGCAGACTGAAGGCCCCTGTGGAGGGGGCGCTCACAGTGGGCCAGGCAGGCTGCCACCCTGCCCCCACGCACCAGAGCCCTGGCTCGGGCAGCACCCCATCACCCCAGAGAGGGCCCGCGCATGCCCTCCACCCGCCCCCAGCTCTGGCCCCAGAGAAAGGGCTGTGCCACACAGGCACCTGGGAGCAAGGAACATGCAGGCAGGTGCCCCCTGCCCAAGGCCGTGGGGTGGGGTCTGGGCTGCCCTCACCAGCAGCCCTCCGAAAGGCCTCTGCCGCACGGCTGGTGCCCTCGGGACAGGAGCGGTCCTGGCGAGCCCCAATCTGAGTGTGGAGGGCACCGATGTTGAAGAGCACGCTGCCCTTCTCGAAGGCCAGGGCCCGCTGCTGGGCTGGGACCCCCGTGAGTGAGTCGTACCTGCAGGGTTGGGTCAGGCTGGGCAGAGTTCCCATGGCAACAAGGCCCTGAAGCCAGGCAGGGCAGTGGGGGAAGGGTGTCTCAGAAACCAGCAGGAGAGGCGAGGGGCATGTGCCCACCCCAGCCCTACCAGTGGAAGAGCAGCGCGAGGCTCCTGGCAGGGGCCACGAAGCGCGCGTCCAGGAAGCAGAGCTGGTTGTAGTAGGCCATGAGGAGCTCCAGGCCCGCCTCGCTCCGGCTGGGTGTCCGCATGGCCTGCAGGGCAGGAGCCGGCTGGGCCCTCCTGCCCCAGCCCACCCCACACTGCCCTGGGAATCCCCTCGGATGTCACAGCCCCGTGGGAGGGCCTGGGGACAGGAACGGGGAGGGGGTGAACAAGCTCATGCTGGGGCACACGTACCGCCCCAGGAGACTGTGAAGGGCACAAAGGAGGGGCAGCACTGGGGCAAAAGGCCCAGGCAGGGTCCCCGGGGTTGGGACAGGCACGGAGCAGCCATTCCCAAAGGGCCGGCAGTGTCCGGCGAGGATGGACTTCCCTGGTGCGTGCAGAGCCGCCGGCATACTCTGGGAGTGTTTGCATGGGGTGTGTCTGTCTCATCCCTGTCCCCGGAGCTGCCCTGGGCGGGGACTCCCGCAGTGTGAAGCTCTACTCTGAGCTCCATTTTTCGGTTTCTGACTTCCTCGGCTTCCTCATCTGTGAACTGGGTGTGGCATGAGGAGGGGAGGAGCACACGCACCTGCCGCAGGTCCTCCAGCTCCCTGATTTCGGCCTCGTAGGAGGTGCCATCCTCTCCAAAGTGCCCCGAGATCAGCTCCTGATTGAGGGGGAGGGCAGGCGCTGGCCTTCCCTGGAGTCTCCCAGCTGACGTGGGCAAGACCACAGCGGAGGGGAGGCCCTGGGCCCCCGGAGAAGGGCGAGGGATGGTGTGTGCACTGACATGGGTCCCACACTGCTGGCCCTAGGGACCCCCACCCCTGCAGATGTGGGGCCCGAGATGTGGTGGTGTTTCTACTCCATCCCCTCATTCACTCCCGTGAGGCAGATGCTATCTGCCACTCAAGAGGCGAGGACGCTGGGGCAGAGGGACAGCACCTTTCCACCCAGCCTGCAAGGCTGTGGCCAGGTCCCCAGCCACCTGGCTCCTGAGCAACCACAAGCACCCGGGGAACTGGCATGTTTTCACAGCATAGGCTCCGACTGGAGGGGGTGGCCCCCAGCCAGGGACCCTGAGAACAAGAATTAGGGACCCTGTAGCCATTTTGGGGCTTCTAGCAGGATGATCAGCTCTGCCACACCTGTCCCAGGGTGGACTCTTCTCCAAAGCCCACCCAATCAGAATCCCCTACAGCCTGGGGTGGCTGGCTGGCTCCAGGTCAGACCCTTCCTCCCTCTGGGCCTGTCTTCTCATCTGTTCAATGAGAGGGCTGGGCTGGAAGCCTCCAAGACGCCCCAGACCCAGGGCTCCCAGGCCAGCACTCACCTTCAGGGGTGTGGACCAGTCCAGCTCCTTGGTCTCCTTCAGCCCCAGGGGGATCATGGGGACAGTAATACCTTCACTAGAACCAGAAGGTTTGAGTCCAGACTCTGAGGCTGCACCTGCTGTTCCCGATGGCCATAGAGGCCACCCCCTACCGCTCCTGCTACACGTGACACACCTCTGCCCCGACTCGGGTACACATCCTCACATGCCCACATGCATCACACAGGTGCTGCCCTGGGTGGCCCACACACACATGCACACTCACACACCTCTCAGGTCAGCTCACATCCTTGCACATTTGCATGCACATGCACACTTCGGGCTGGTCTGTGTCCCTGCATACGTGCCTCTCGGGCCAGTCTGCATCCTTGCACATGTGTGCACACACCTCTCAGGCCGGTCCACGTCCACATTGCTATTGAGTTCCTCCAGCTCCTCCTTCAGCAGCTGCAGGCTGGAGTTGACGTAGCTCAGCTCTAGCGCCACCGTCTCCCTGACCCGGGCGTTGCTGGTGGCTCTGGGGGAGGCCAGTCTGAGGTGAAGCCCTTGCCCTGCAGGCGGACCTCAGCCCCGTGCCCCAGACTGAGCTCCAGAGTCTGCTCCCGAGCAACGAGCTGATGGGCCCAGCCCCCATGGGGGACGGCAGTGGGGCCAGGGCCCAGTCCATGACCTCCCCTTTCTCCTCTGCGTCCCCCGTGCTTCATGCAGATTCCTGTCTGTGTGCATACTGTGGCTCTGGCCCGAGGTCTATCTCCCCAGACACAGACTGCCCTCCACCCTCTCCTCCCGCAGGATGCAGGCGCACACGTGCCCTCCACAGTGACTAGAAACCGACGTCCCTGGAGGGGTGGGGGTCAGACCCTTTCTATGCCTGCAACTGGGTGCACAACAGAAGGGCCAGCGGGTCCCCAGGAAGGCCACATGGGGGCAGGGATGGGGTGGACAGCGAGGGGGGCCTGTTAAGGAAAAGGAGGGGCCCCAGGGCCCAGCAGAAGCCCGTTGTGGAGCCCACGGGCCGGCTCTGTGCCCATTGGCTGTGCTCAGGTAGGTCAGGCGAGCCCCTGGGCCTCGGGCCATCACCCACAGAGTGGGCTCACACCGGGGTGTGTGAAGGTCCATGCAAATGTGCAGCTCATGTGCTCCAAAGGAGAGGGGCCTCCTCAGTCTGCAGGGTGCTTTCCTGGGTCCCCAACCTCGGGAGGGCTGTCACCCGCCACAGTGCAGCCTTAGTACCACCTTTTCTGGGAAGCCCCCACTGGTCACCACACACATATTGGAGGCTCCCCCTCTGCATGCCGGCGGGGACGCACCCTCAGCCGGAACACCCCTTCTGGCCCTCCCAGCGCAGCACAGAACTCGGCTGGCCCCGGACTGACCCCTGCCAGTGAGGTCCACCAAGGTGGGGACCTGGCTCATCTGTGAGGGTCACGGCTGAGTGCCATGGCTCCCCAAGATCTCTGTGGGAGGCCCAGCCCCTTGTCCTAGGAGCCTGCACCAGCCACGGTCAGCTGCTTACTCATCCCTCTCCTAGACTGGACCACGAGAGCAGGCGCCCACCAGGTCACCGCCTTTCCCCGTCATCCAGCATGGGCCTGGCTCACAGGGGGCCTCCGGGGACAGCAGCACCTCTCTCCCAGGGCTCAGGGTCCCAGGTGGCTGTGCTCACCTGTAGAGGTTCTCAGCGCCTGTCCGCATCCGCAGCTCCTTGTTGATCTGCTGGTGGATCCGGGCCCTGCGGCTCTGCGGGCGGCCTCGCTGTGTCTGTGCCAGTGGGTCACAGCCCTGTGGAAAGACCACGGGTCATGGGGCCAGGCTGTGCCTCTGTCAGCAGCTCACAAGAGCACAGTGCCCCTGAGGTTGGGCCAGGGGACTCCTGCCCAGAGGGAACAGGTGGTCACCATGGGTGGAGCCTGTGCCAGCCCTCCTCGTCTGGCCGGATGAGCACAGAGCCCGGGCACAGCAGGTGGTGTCAGGAAAGAGGGGAGCAGAGGGTGGTCAGGCCAGGAAGAACATGGTAGGTGGGGGACACGGCTGGGACAGGGGCCCCAGGAAGAAGCTGAGCGCCAGTGTGACGGGGCTCTGGGTCTCACCAGCCCAGCCCAAACATGCAGTCACCTCTGGGAGCCCCGGGCAGGGGGCGGCCAACTGCTCATCACACATCCTGCTGCACTTTGGAATTTTGTTCTGTGACCCCATAACCCATCCCGCCCACACAGTTATTCCAGCACACCATTAGGCACGGGTGGGGGCAGGCGGCTACCCCAGCTCTCTCTGAGGCCCTAAAGGAAAGGGCCTGACTGGGGTGCTGGAGGCTGGCTTTTGTGCCTGCCCCACCCCTCTCTCTGTGGTCCTCCACCCATGCTGACCCCGGGCTGGCTCTGTCCCAGCCAGCTGCTTACTGGCGGTGTCCCTTTGGGCAAATGCCCAAAACACAGGCCCACAGTCGCTCGGCTCACAGGCAGCAAGCCAGGCCTCCTGGCTGCCCACTCCCTGCCTCAGCTATGACTCCTCACTATGCAGGGCAATCCTGCCAGCCTGCCTACGTCTCGGGGGCCAGGCAGGAGAGCCTTGCGGCAGCTTAAAGCGGCAATGTACGGGCTCCTGGCTGTGGTGACGCCCCTCCAGGGAAAGGGTGACTGGTGGGCTCCAGCTGGGGAGGGTCAGGGCCTTCCTCAGTGGCTGGCGAGGGGAGAGGGAGCGGGAGTGGCTTTCAGGGCCCCAGGGGGACCGGTGCAGCTGTGGCCACCAAACCTCCTCCTGGCCATTTAGGGATCCCCTGTCTGGGTCAGTCACCAGCCCAGGAGTCAGGAAGGACTTCTCAGAATGCACCTTCCCTGGGCACCATCCCTGTAGGCAGTCACCAGCCCCAGAACAGAGCAGGGATGAGGCACAGTGCCCCACAAGACCCTGCCCCGTGGCCGGGACCAGAGGAAGGTTTATTCACGCAGTCCTGCAGCATCTACTCTCTTCCACATATCCGAGGAAGCATGGCTTCGTTCCCTTGGTGTGCCCCCCATCATGCACAGGGCAGTTTCAGACCTTCTGGGGGCTCGAACTTGTTCTAGCCCCTCGCAGTGACACCCTAATGTCACACCCTCACGTGGAGAGAGCTCGTGGTGCATGGTCACTGTGGATTACCGCCCAACATTTCCACCAGACTCCAGCATTCTCAAGAGACAGCAATCACAGAGGACTTTCTGTAGGAGGAGGCATTCTTCTGGGACTTGAAGGGCAGGAGGCCACCAAGTGATCCTTAGGTAATGGGGGAGAGCAGACTTGTCCCCAGTGAGCGAGAGGAGAAAGAGCAGTGGACAAGGAGGCCTCCCGGCTGTGGGACCCTGGGCGGGCTGTCATCTGGAGGTGGGAGGGGGACTGGTCTCAGGGTGGCACAGGGAGGGAACAAGACAAAACAAGGCCCTCCTTCTCCACTCTGCTGGCTGAGTGCCTGTCTTCCTGCAGGCCTGGCCTCCTCTTCGAGGTGCTCCCCAAACCTGCTCTGTACGTGAGAGAATGAGCCAAGGACATGCGTAGTCTCCCTTCCAGGAGGCCTGAAAGTCTGCAGAGGGAGGGGGAGGCCATGGCAAAGCTACAGCCCTCTCCCTCCAAAGGTCTGAGTGCAAAGCTCCAGCAGGTGCCACGGGTTCTGGGTGAGCAGCCTTGGCCGTCTCCCTGGGGAGAGGGGTCCACGTGCTGCCAGCTCAGCAGGACTGTCCTCAGCAACACAGTTCACTTGGTCTCCAAAGTCGAGCACCCCTGGAGAGATCTGCTGGGAAGGGGGAGAGCCGCAGCCTCTGAGCCGGGGTCTGCTCTCGGCTCTGCAGCACCCCTCATGGGCCTCTGACCCTAACGCCCCCTCCAGAAGGCCAGCCAGCTGGCGTGACCTGGGTGGGGAGGTGTAGGAGCCAGGGACCAGAACTGGATCTTCAGGGCTGGGCAGACCCAACAGCCGCGCTCATGCCTATTTTCCACATTGGGTGACGCCGGGCCCGTGGTGAAGGGATCTGCCTGCGGGGAGGGGCGTAGACGCCAGGTGATCAGCTCTCCCACTTGTGGAACAACCTCCTCCCCCAACCCCGGAACCTAGCCTGGGGAGGAGGGGATGGAGAACAGAGAAGTGACCCTTGCACACCCTCACTGCTGTGGCCCTGACAGGCACAGGTGTAGTGGCTCCTGCTGCCCGGAAGCACCAGCCTCATGGTCCCTAGGAGCCTGGGAGGAAACGGCATGGATGGTGGCCAGAACTGGCAAAGTGAGGAGATGGTTAGGCCAGCACAGGGCCTGGAACAAAGAGCAAGACCATTGGCAAGGCCGGGCCCCATGCCCTCCCCCAGGCCCTCCCTGCCTCGGTCAGTTCCCAGGGAGAGGCCCCCACGCCTGGCAGACCAGCTTCCTCCTCTTGGAACCCTTGCCATGGGTGCCTTGCCTGCTGACACCCCACCGGCCTCAGGGACCCTTCCCGTTCCCTCCCCCATGATCTCACCTGAACACAGAGAAAGTGGACACCCCAGGAGGGCAGAAGCCCAGCACCCATCCCCCACACACTGCTGGGGGAACAGAGCCCAGTGGGCATCGCTGCCAAGGGGGTCTCCCAGGACATAGTGGCAACAGCCACACATATGCTAGATGGACCACAGATCTGCCCACTCAAGCCTGCCATGTGGCCACCACCCCCACGCCCTCTGATATTCACTTGGGCACTGGTGGTTCCTGACTGCCTCCAGGGCACCCCCACTCCCAAAGCCCCCTCTAACTGGGCCCAGGCTGCTGTTCAGTGGGTGCCTTCCTGGAGATGGTGAGCGCTCACTGGACACCAGGGTCAGGTAACTGCCCATGAAGGCCAGGTAACTGCCCGCTGGACACTAGGGCCAGGGGAGCACCCCCTGGGCACCAGGCCTCCTTACTCTCGGGGCAGAGACACATCACCCACACTGGTCCATGGGGGCTTCAGACCCAGGCACAGCTTCCACATGAACAGCTAAATAGCCCCGCCCAACTCTGAGCATTACAGCTGGTTTAGGAGGCAGCCTCACTCCAGCCAGTAGCAGGGGTCAGGTTAGACTTTCCAGGTGGCAGGAACTGCCTGGGCAACAGAAGAGAGGAACGTGCGAGGGTGTAGAGTGCTGCTCAGGGCTGAGCAGGGATAGGGTCCACGCCCGGCCCACCAGCTCCATAGCCCACAGTCTCCTTATATCGACTCAGGTCAGGATGCTCTGACTGCTGGGTCACTCCAGAGAGACAGCTGGAAACAGTTTCTGCCCCCTTCCCAGGGTGGCATTCGACGAATGGCAAGGACAGAGAGCCTGAAAGTGTGGTCCAGTGAGCCCTCTGGAACATCTTGTGTGAACAACTTCCTGAACATTCCACCCAAAACAACACATGCTCTCTCCAGAGGCCACCTGCAAGGAAGTAAGTTCACAGAGGGCAGGCGACAGGCCTCCTCTCTCCAGTGCCCACTCCATGGGCCGCTGGCCACAGCCCCTGCCACCCAGTTGCTGCAGCACCTGGCATCTCTAGGGGGTTGCCAGGAAGGGGCCTGGCCCTTCAGGGGTCTAGTCAGCATCACTTGGCCAATAATCTGCAGCCCATGTCCTAGCTGATGCCTCCCTCCTTGTCCCCTGGAAGACCTGGGTCCCAGGCACACAAAAGCTAAACGGACGCAGCCGGGGGACAATGTGCAGTCTGACATGGGCAGAGCACCATCGCAGGCACAAGTGCCACCTCTGCTTGGTGGCAGCGGACTGAAAGCCCTTGGGGACACAGACACCCAAGGCCTGGCATGAACACTGGGCCAGCCTGGCGGGGACCCCCAGGGGACACCCGGGCTCCAGGCTGCAGATGGAGGCAGCCAGAGAGCCCCCTCCTTCCCAGGCACAGACTCTGCAGGTCTCCACCCCCTTCCAGAGGGTCCCCCATACTCCTGGGAATGGTCCACAGTCCACAGTCAGCGCCCCGGGTTAGGAACTTCAGAAGGTAGGAGGTTTCGGGAAGTGAGGAAAGGACAAGCTGTCCAGCCGTGAAGGCTTCAGCCCCCTGCCACTACCAGTCTCATCCAGTAAAGAGCGGGGTGCCCACGGCAAAGCTGAATAGCCTGGGGAGTGGGAGGGAAAAGCTAGGAAAGGAGGAATGACCGGAGCCAGGACGAACATGAGGGCAGCGGGCTGTCACAGACCAGAGCCCCATGCCTGCCAGAGGAGGGGCCCCCGGAGCGTCGGAGAAAATCACGTGCTGGACCTGCGCTCCCACCCATTCCTGGTTGGCACAGGAGGGTCCCCAAATGGGCAAGAGAGGAGCCTGGCGCAGGCAGGCAGCGCAGGCTTGGCCTCAGTTTCCCCAGCGGCAAGCCCAGCTTGTCCCTAGGGGCGAGCGAGATGTGGGAGGCTGGCCGCCCTCAGACAGGAGAAGCCAGCGCCGGCTCCGCAACCCCGCGGCCAGGATCGGGATGGGTTCTGGGCCCCTCCTCCCGGCGCCCCTGGCCCCGGCGGGAGCGCCCACCTTGCGGACGCTGCCGGCCGCCTGCAGCCGGACGCTTTCATCGCCGGCGCCCGGGCCGCCCGGCCTCTCCTCGGGGATCATCGCCGCCCGCCGCTCCGGCTGCGCCCGCCTGGGAGCCAACGCCGGCGCAGGTCCCTCCCAGGCGCTCCGCAGGGTCCCACACTGTCCCCTCCTCTGGGGTGGCGGGCGGAGGCCGGCCCGAGGGGCGTGGCGCCGGGCGCCGGGCGTGCGAAACTTGCTTCTGCCCAATCGGCGGCGGCGGCGACTCCGACGGACAGCAGTCTCAGCCAACCAGAGTTCGAGGGAGGCGGGCTCCGGGCGGCCAGGCTCCCCACCGCGCGCTCGCGGAGTCCCGGGGGAATGCGGTCGCCCTGGCAACCGCCGGGCTCGACGCCTAGCGGACGGTGCCGGGCGCGGACTGCGCATGCGACGCGGCCACTGCTTACTGTTCGGAAAAGTTAGGGAAAAAGGAAAAAACAACGCGAAAGCTAAAACTCCCGAACAGTGCCAGCCCAGACCTCCTCGGCGCGCCTCCCTGCATAGCTCCCTCTGCAGATTCCACAAGTTTGCCGCCCGTTTTATCCCGTCCCCCTGGCAACAGGCACCCTCTGGGGGCTTGTCCAAAAATGTTCACAATGGGGTTTTTAACGGTTTTGTTAGCGCGAGCCCTGGGGCGGGCCCTTAAACAATGCCAGCTTTCTTCTCTCGGCTCTGAGACCCAGGCCCAGGGCCTGGCTCCAGTCCGGTGCCGTCTGCCCAGTCGGCCTGCCAAGCCTCCAGAACCTTTTTCTAGAACCTGTCCCTGGAACCTACCTCCAGAACCTGCCCCAGGACCCCACCTCCGGAACTCCTACAGAACCTGCCCTGGAACCTGCTTCCACAACATGCTTCCAGAATCATCTTACTTCCACAACCTACTTCTAGAACCAACTTGCCTCTGCGCCCCGCCTGCCTGCAGAACTGGCCTGCTTCCAGAATTGGACCCTTTCCTGAACCTGTGCTCCCTGCAGGGTTGCCCCAGCAATCTGCCCCTATCCAGGTCTTTTCATAACTTTTCTGGGTTTCCTGGTGACTCTGGAACCCACTCAAATTTCATGTGGGGCTCACCTCACCTAAGAACGCACCCTTTTATAGGGGCGGGAACACTAGAACATAGGCAGTAACCACAGGTACATCTTTATCAAGTTCTTCCAAATCTCCAGCCTTGCCCATCCTAACCATCCCCCCGTGGTCACTGTGTGCCTTGGTGCAGAGCCCTGGGCTGGTTCTCCCCCCGCATGCACACCTGATCCTGCCGTTCCCCAGAGCTAAATCCTGTAAGCTAAGCTTCTTGGCCTGCCCTGGCCATCTGCAATGACGACAACAACAAAATAAGACAATTGTTAACTCCAGGGAAATTAAAAAGCTGTGCAGGAAATTAAAAGTAATCATAGAATATTACCTGACTCAGCTGTGTATTTCTTTTTCATTGCGGTAATAATGTAATCAAGATGTCCTGGCATCTTGACCCCAGGACAATTATAATGTAATTTTATTAGGAGGAGGGAAGAGGTGAGGATGAGGAAGACGGTGGGAGTGGAGAGTGAGAGATGCTGAAGCTTCATCCTGCCAAGGCTAAGTCAATAGTTAAAGCCTCAATTGGAAAATAAAATTCCAGAAGCAGAAGCATGTTGTTTAGAGTTGTGGAATTCAACTCCAAGTCATCAGCTCCAGGAGTACAAGGGTTGGCCCTGGGACGGGGGGCAGGAGGGGGGGTGGCACCGGGGGAGGCTGCGGTTTTGCTAAGCAGATCTTGTAGAACCACGTGGTCCGTGAAACTATGCACCTTCCATAACAAGGAAATCCCAAAGCTTGTTTTTTTAAAGAGTGGATGTCTAGAAATTGACAACAAAAAACACCCAAAATCAAACAACCATTTGGAAGTGAAAAGATGTTTGTAAATAAGGTTTGAATTAGAAGAAAGTTAAACCACAAACTGCACGTCACCTACACAGGAACTGGAAAGTAACTGACATTACAGAAAATGTATGGGAAAGACCAAAGGAAATTCCATAAACTTAGGTGAGTTTATTGCTAAAATATATATATATATATATATATATATGAAATACATTTACCAAATCAAAAGAAAGTAGGAGAAGGAAATTACTAAATATTAAAAGCTGACATCAGTCACATAGCAAAAAAGCTAACTTTTTAGGGAAAAAAAAAAATCAAGTTGATAAATCCCCAAGAGGCCTAATCAGGGTAAAAAGAGATTGTATGAGCTAGGATCTGCCTCTGACTGTGTGAGATGGGCATACAGTGGCTTAGCCATGGCTGGTGAGACATTTATTATTTTTCCCCAGACCACTATTCAGAGGGGGATGGTGGAGGCTGGGGCGCTGCCACAGGGGCACCCACGCCCCGGCTCCTGCCATTCGCTTGGCCTCACAGTGGAGATGCGGTCACTCCTCCTCTGGGCTCATTTCTGTGCTCCAGGGAGGGAAAAGAGGAAAGAAGCATCAAGGAAGAAAGGAAAACGTCCCCCAAATTCCCCCAGAACTGTGTCACCTGGCCACACGTGGCTACAATATGTTCCAGTTGGCACACTGCTGTCCCAAACACAGGGCTCTGTCAGTCAGGAAAACCAGAACGAGTTTCACAAACACAAACACATCACATTAAGAAAGGAAAAGAGCCGTGACTAAGCCATGGGGAGATTTTATTTTATATATATATATATATATATATATATATATATATATATATATATATTAGTATATAAAAAATTATACATTCACAATTATATAATTGTAAGACAACATTGTGAAAGTAAACTGGAAGCTCTAGAGAAAATAGGTGATTCCATACCAAAACTTAAATGATCAAAGTTGACCCAAGAAAAGGGAGAAAACAAGAATAGACAAATAAACCATAGAATGAACTGCTAAAAGGGTGCCAGACTCTAATAGTCTGGCAGTGGGTCCGTCTAATCTGCCAGGAACTGACGCCTTCTCTGCTGGTCCGACTCTTCCACCCTGTGAAAGCGTGGACGTGCTCCTGATGCAGCTGACCAAGCTAAAATGCCGTCATCTAATGAGAGAGGGCTCAGAGCGCTGCAGATCAATTTCATTCACAAACACTGGAAACCAAAAGAGCCTGTTGGTGGCCCAGCTTGGCCACTTGCCCTGCCCTGTCGTTACAGAATCCCCTTTGGTTTGTGTGGCCACCTCCTCCGTGAAGCCACATGTTCCAGGGAAGCATGGCCAGTCCCAGCCCTGGAAGGTGTAGGCCATCAGTGCCTAACCAAAGGGTGTCGGAACCATGTGGGGGCACTGTGTGTCAGAGGCTGGGGTGTTACATGTCCTGCGATGCGGGGCACACCTACAAGGTCACTGTCCCACCCCAAAGGCCAGGAGGACACGGTGACCTACTGTGGTCACTTAGACCCGTTCCCTTTGCCAGCAATTAATCCACACCTGTGGGCTTATGATGCAATTTTGGCCAGTTGGGCAAGAGGGGAGTCTTCAGGGGGTTCCTGGGAGAGTCCCCCAGGAGGAGACCACGCCTCCCTCAGCCCTGGGCGCTGTCACGAGCAGGTGCCACCCCCAAAAACTGGGCCGCCATCTTGCGATGGCCGGGGATGCCAGAGAGTGCTGAGGGTGGACAGAGCCCTGCCCTGCCCTGCCCCTCCCCTGACTTCCGGTGTGGTGAGGCAGCAACCTCCTTTCCCTCTCAGTCACTGTGAGCTGGGCTTTCTGATGTTGGGAGCCAAAAGTGTCTCAGCACGAACCACAGTAAACACACAATTGGAATAAAAATGACAGCAAACCAAGTCCAGCAGTGAGCTAATGCATGGCCTGCCCCCACCAAGCAGGTCCCACATGAGGAATCCCTCAGCCAAGGGGATCTCACTGGTAGATTAACAGAGGAAACGGTGTGCGGTAATCTTCACGTGGCCCCAAAAGCATCTGGACAATTCGGCCACTATTCTGTAAAAAATTCTAAGTAGAACAGAACCAGAAGGAACTGGTAAATTTGATAAAGACAATGCATCAAACAGATAACGATGATATTACTGTACAACAACTATATTATGAAAGCTTAAAACATTGCCGTTTAAATCAGGAACCAGCTATGCATGCCTGCCACTACCATAATTCTTCAGAGTTGTTTTGTAGTTCTTAGTTAAGGAAATAATGCAGGAAAACTAAATATTAGGTGAAAGGAGACAAAATTATCTTTATATTCAGATGACATGATTGCATAATTTGAAATCCCAAGAAATTCAACCAAAAAAACCTATTAAAACTAATTAGAGAATTTGGTAAGGCAGCCAGTTTTAAGGTAACTACATGTTATGGACTGAATCATCCCCACCCCCGTTCATATGCTGAAACCCTGACCCCCACTGTGATGGTGTTTGGAGATGGGGTCTTTGGAGTTGATTACGGCTAGATGAAGTCAGGAGGGTGGGGCCCTAATGATGGGATTAGCGTCCTTATAAGAAGAGACACCAGAGCTGGCTCACTCTCCACCGTGTGAGGACACATGGAGAAAGTGGCTGTCTGCAAACCAGGAACAGAGTCCTCACCTGGAACAGAATCAGCTGGTACCTTGATCTTGGACTTCCTGCCTCCAGAACTGTGAGAAAATAAATGTCTGTTGTTTAAGTCACCCAGCCTGTGGTACTTTGTTGTGGCAGCCCGAGCAGGCGAAGACACTATACAAAGATCAACTGATTTAAAATAAACTAGAAATACAAATTGGAAGTATTTTCCTTCACAAACATGACAAGACTGTAAGACGTTCAGGAAGAAATTTAATAAGAAATATACATGATCTATGAGATGTATACAATTTTATTGAGCAACTTAAAACCAGACTTGAATAATGGTTACACATATCATGCACTTGGATGAAAATATGTAGTTATTATAAAAATGCCAGCGCTCCCTAAAAGTAGCTTAAAGATCTCAGCATAAACAATTAAACTACTAAAAATGTTAGAAGAAATAGGAGATAACTTCTATAACCTCAGGGTTGAAGGAATGTTTTACATCAAAACGGACAATCCAGATACTATAAAGAAAAAGATTTGAAAATTTTACCATGTAAAAATTTAATATTTCTATATAGCAAAAGACATCAGGAAAAAGTGAAAAGACAAAGAAGAGATTTAAAAGTTGCAACATATGTGACAAACAGGGAGTAAATACTCCAAATAAAAGAGCTCCTAAAAATGGATTTAAGATAGTCAAAGGAAACATAGACAAGTGAGGAAAGGTCGTGTGTCAGTCTGTGTCCAGCCAGGAGAGCAGACACCACCCCAGGAATTTCAAAAAGAGGGGACTGAACACAGGAATTGGCATGCAAGCATGGGAAGGTCTGGAGGAGCAGAGCGGAAGACGGGATGGCCCCGAGCCTACCTGGAGTTGATGCTGCAAAGCCCAGGAGTCTGCACTCTGCCAACGCCAACGCTGCAGCTGCCCGAAGCCAATGGCTTAGCCTGGCGCATCTCAATGGCACATGGCGGATCTCACCTGAACCCAGCTGGCTAGGGAGCCTGGGAAAGGCACCCTGTCTGTCTTCCAGCCTCTTGGCTGTAGAGGTGAGTGTAGAAGCCCCGGTTTTGGGCTGGGGACCCAGGAAATATCCCACCCAGGAAATAAAGGACGACACAAATGAAAACATGCTCTCTGCAGTGGGAGTCAGGGAAAGGCGAAGGAGGCAACAATGGGATGCCTTTTCTAAGCACCAGATAGTCAAACATTTGACACGTTGCTCACACGCGGTGCTGACAAGGATGGGAAGGCAGGCTGCCAAGGTGTGAGGAGGTGAAGCCTTTTTGGAAAGTCCTCTGGAAGATGCTGTTAAAATCTAAAAGACACACGCCCTTCACTTCCACCAGCCTGCTTTTAGGAATCAAGCTTCTGAAGCAAAAATGTCAGAATTAATACAAAACAAAACACAATAAAACCTGGCTACAACCCCAGTTCCTCAACAGAGGTCTGGACAAACCTATAATGGCATTTCCATGCTGTGGAATATAATGAAGTAATTTTAAAATCAGACGTAATGATCTAAAATGAAGTCCACATCATAGTGTTAATTAAATAAAACAAACTTCAGAATAACTTATATGTGGGAAAAATCCCAAGTCCGTATTTGAAAAAGACAGACAAGGAGGAAAATTCCAAATGCGTCCATTTGTTCGCATAATTTCCAGAAGCACCAGCCGAGTTTGGCTGGCTGCATCCTTGACCGGCTTCCTCAGGCCGGCGGGCAGGAGAGACAACTGGCTTTTTCCTTTACATACTTCTGTATAACCGGACTTGTCACAGCAAGAATGTTCTGGTGCACTTTTGAAATTTAAAAAAATTAGAGGGAAAACAAGAGAATGGGAAGTGAGGAAGTGGAGGAGAGTTTTAGTGTGAAAAAGCAGAGAAATGGGACACCAGCTGGAGGTGGACACAGGTCAGCAGAGGGCTTTTCACAGATGGGAGACAGCAAGTGCTGATGGTGTGCGCCTTACGCTTTTATACAGATCAGTGCTTCGCAGATACGAGCCCATAGGCTCTTCATGCCAATGTAGTGGCACTTACGTCGACTTTCTTCCCAGCCTCAAGTCTCAATTAGATGGCAGTGCTGACACTTTATTTACAGTCACATTTTTTCAGAATCAGGGGCAGAGGAGGTAGCCTTTGCAGGCACAGGATTGGGTAGAGCCAAAGAATTTAATTACACATTTATTTGTTCACTGTTGTGGCATGCTAAGACTTTGGAGTTTTGGGATGCACCTGTACTTAGACGGCACACGACGTAAATTGAAAAACAAATAACCGTAAAACACGAAGAGAACGTGATGGACTGCTGTGTGCGCGCCCCGTGTCTGTGATGAATGGAGGAACAGGCACCACAGGGCTACAAGGAAGCCTTAATCAATGGCAGTAATAGCTGCCGATGCATCAGCCGGTGAGTGGGGGGCGGGGGGGGGCACTGAGGGACGCTGGAGAGGAATCAACGGAACGTGAAAAATGAATTGTTTGTAAATACAATCAACAATTTTGTTTTCATGAGAACACCATTCATCATGTGGAAACCACCTTTAGTGAAAGATGCACCTGGCTTTCTGGTGAGACGGGGCCATCAATCCCGCCCAAGTCACAGAGCTGTCAAAGGTCCCAGAGAACAGACACACATAATTATTCTTATTTGAAGACAAGTTGAGAGTCATTTGGGGAAAATAAAAGAGAGAGCCGCCAGGAGCCCTGGCCTGCAGTGGGCACAATATGAAAAGCCGCCAGGAGCAAGAGAACTTCAAACTCCCTTCTTCGGGGCACCTTGCCGAGGGACCCTAGCGGGAGGCCGCTCTATGGGCTCTGAATGCCACACTCTGTAATGTTCCCCAGCACCTCTATGCTCTCATCTGTCCTGGACATGAAGGTGCTGAGTGTGCACACGGGGAGGGAGGGAGAAGTCCTGTTCTGAGTAAGGAAGGCGGCTTGCCTGCTGGCTTCTGGGGAAATGGCACTTCTCAGGGAAAAGGTCCAAGGAAAAAGGGGGGACAAATTACTGCCCTTGTAAATTTGGCAGAGTGGCCTGGTTCCATGAGCATTTTTCTGGCCACTTTGGGGAACTGGTTTCATCCTTTTAACAGTGCGAGGCGAGGGTGTCCAGGGCTGCCCCAGAGAGCTGGTGTCAGTAGCTGGCATTTACTGTCTGATGACAGGCAGGCAGCTGGGAGCACCTGCATGCTTCCAGCACTGAAGCTTCCCGACAATCCTCTGGGGTGGATCTGATTGCCAAAGGCCCGCCTTGGGCTGGGGGAGGCAGGGAGCTCTGCAGGGGCAGCAGTCAGGCAGAGAATATGTTTGAAGGTTTGCTGATGGATTCAACGCAGGATGTGAAGAATGACACCACAATTCCAGCCTGAGCAACATGGAGAAAGACAGTGCGACCACCGGACAGCGCCAATTTGGAAGGAACAGGCTTGGGCAGATGGAGAGCTTGGTTTTGAAACGCTGGGCTGGAGCTGTCCGTCAGGCGGCCCAGGGGAGATGTGGAGCAGGCTGCTGAGCTGGAGCCTGGCGTGAGGCTGCAGGCAGAGCCACGTGTGGGTGCATGCGCTGTGCGGTCACTAGAGACCCGTCATGGACAGAGGGCTGGGCAGTTCACCATAGTGGTCAGGAAGAGGAAGGGCAGCCTGGAGCCGCAGGGACTGGGCCAGACAGGACCCAGAGACCCAGGGAAGGATGAGGTCCAAGGAGAGCCAGGGACCAATGCATTGCCTTGTGCTGCTGATGGTCAGTAGGACGAGGCTGCGGAATGTGCTGGAGGTCAGCGGAGACCTTGCCGGGGGCCGTCTCAGTGCGTGTGCAGACAAAAGGCTGCTTTGATGGGGATCAAAAGTGAGCCAGAGGAGAGGAAGTGAACAAAGGAAGTGGACACACATCTGGGGAGTTCTGCTCTAGGGGGAGCAGAAAACTGGTGCTGTCCCTGGTTGTGGGGTCAGGAGAGTGCCAAGGAGCTGGCTGGCCTTTAACAGAGGTATGAATAGTTCAACCACAGTAACAGGAGAAGGTAGAGGAATGGGGATACAGGCAGTGCACACATGGGGTTGGGAGGGTGTGGAGGCTCCCTGGGGACTGTTTCTATGTCTGTGACATAGGAAGCAAGGGCCAGGGCGAGAATGGGCTGAGAAGGGGTGCTGGAGGTCACAGGAGGGGAGGGGGAGAATGGGCTAGGATGGGGGGGTGGGGTTTCCTGGTGGGGCAGGGGGCCCAGCTGGTGTGTGGTTGCTGAGAAGGTGGAGGGTTGGGTTAAACCAGGGTTTGGGGGGGGTGAGAGGGCACAGGTGGTCAAATGGTGCCTAGGATAATGATTGTGTCTCATCAACAGCCTGCGATGTGTAGAAGAAAAAAAAAACTTAATTCCAAGGACTTATTCGTTTGTGAACTAATCCAGAAAGATTCAGATTCTGGAGAGAGGTAACTCTGATGTCACTACTGAATACCTTGTTGTCAGACAGCTTTGGATATAATTTATAAAATATTTTTGACATTTGCCCAGCCAATCAACTGACAACAAGGCTCTTACCCCAAATCTGGGACCACCGAGACATAGCCACCCTCAAAAATATGTATCATCAGAAAATATGCATCATTTATTTACCAAGCAAAAAAGGGGCATTATTCAGTGGAACCAAAGCTTCCTTCTCCCTGAAAACCTGTTTCTATTTTCCACGTATGACTAATTTTTAATCTCAGTGACTGAGCGGTAATGCCATTGTCACTGATGCTGACAACGGGGTTTTTTAAGAAGCATATGATAGATGTTGCCTTCATGGTATCCTTTTTTGGTTATTGTTCCTGTGGCGTTCTGAATAAAATGAGTTCAGCCTCCGTGGGGCTCTAGCAAATCCAGGCACAATTGTAGATTAGATGCCATCTTTATGCAAAGCTTCCACAGCGCACACTTGGCCGGCAGTGTGAGCCGTCTATACGACAGAAGGCTTCCGTCTGGCCATTATTCACCAAAGCAGGAAAACAGCTATTTACCTAACTTCCATTTGTTAAGAAGGCAGGAATGGCATCTTCAATAACTTCAAACAAAGGCACTACAACTGGTAAAACCACCAAATTGTAGAGTAAGAAAGCACCTTTGAAATAGCCTGCTCTGTTCTCCTCGAGTGTATGTTTTTAGGTGGTTTTCCTGTGATGCAGTTTTAGGGTCAGAAGACAGCCCCACCCACCTGGCCATGCAAACTGGACCCTTGGGTGCCATCCTCAATTCCTCTTGTCCCCACCTCCACCATCCTCAGCTGGCCATCCTCACTGCCATCTCCCACTGGCATGAGGCGTCCAGTTTCCTGCAGGCCTCCCCATGAGCCATCTCGCCCACCAAGGGCCAGTCATCTCTGCAAAATGCAATGGAAACACATTATCTCACCTAAGCTGACAGTGCCCCCCAGTGCCTGCCCAATCGCATCCACACGCCCCGGCCCCTCCCCAACTCCAACATGCACACACAGGTGCATGCACACACACACATGCACTTGCACACACTTTAGCCAACGCTCTCAGTGCCCTGCTCACATCTCCTGGGCACTGGCTATTCCCATGCATTCCAATTCCTCCTGCAGACACCTGCGACCTCTTCCCTGAGGGCTTCTCTCAGTGCCTAGGTGTGCCGGCCTGTGCCTGGGGCTTACTGGAAGTCGGGGATTTGACAGCCCAGAAGCAGCCCCAGCCAATGACAGACAGGAGGTGCTGGATGGATCAGGGACCTAATTCACTCTGGAGGTGTGTTCCTCTGAGGCTCCAAGTGGGGCTGAGCCCACCGCGGGAACCTGCTGTTCAGTACACCTGGGGCTGGCCTCATTCCCTTCCCTGTCTCACTTCCCCACCCCACTACCTGTGCTTCCTGGGCCTACCACCCAAATAAAGTATTTGCACCAAGGGTCTGCTTTTGCAGGAACCCGACCTCAGACGCTTGCACACACGGTGCACACGGGCCCACTTGCAACTGTCCTGACCATTTGCAGCCACTCGCTGTGCCTTTATCCACACAGCTCCCTGTCTGTCTGGAGTCCTCTCTCCACTCTGCCGCCCTGGCCAACATCTACTGAACTTCCCAGCCTCAGATGAATGTCGCCGCTCCCAGCCGTCTCTCCAGACTCAGTGGGCCAGATGTGGTTCTAGCACCCCCTCCCTTGCCGACACCGAGGAGCACGCCTCGCTTGCCGCACTCCCCCGGGGCCCAGCACGCCGCGTTCACGGTGATGGACACTCGCACGCCCAACGTCCCCGTGGGCACGCGCCAGCCGGCCGGTGCAGCGTCCGAACGGCTCCGTTCAACAACCTGCTCCTGCGCTCTTCTCAAACGTCCCCGGTTCAGAGCTCAAAGCAGCAAAGGGCTGGGCGGTACATCCACGTCTGAGGACCCCGAGGCCGAGCCCGCGGCAACCGGGGTCTGAGGCCCGGAGCGGGTGCTCGGGCGCTGGGCCTTTCCGCGGGGTCCAGCCCCGGCTTCCCGCCTCGACGCCCCGCTCTCCGGCTCCTCTCTCGCGGGCCCAGCTCCGCCCCACCGCCCGGTGATCGCTGACCCAGCGGCCTCCAGATGCGCCGACTCCGGACCACACGCTTCACCACCACTCTGGGCCTGGCGGGGGTCTGCAGCTCGGTTCCCAGGAGACCGGGGCGGGGGCGTCAGCGCCCCCTCCCCTGGCGTCCCGCGCATGCGCCCCCGCCCCGCGCAGCTCCGCCCCCTCCACCGCCAGCTCTCCCGGCGGCCCCCGCGGCAGCGTCGAGGCGCGGCACGTGGCGGCGGCTGCGCACGCGCGGACCCGGTGACTAGCCGCCGGGCGCTGCCGTGGGCGTTGGTGCGGCTGCTTTGGGGGATCCCAGGGCCTTTGAAGAGCTGCAGAAGAGGTTGGACCCGGCCTGAGGGCGCAGGGGCTGTCGCAGGGGCGGGTGGGGCCTGGAGGGGGCTCTGGCTGTGCCCTCAGCGACCCCGTTCGCGTCGGTGACCCCCGCCGTGCCCTCCGTGGCCCTGTTCTCTTTGGGGTGTTTGTCCGCCTGTCCCCTTCCCTCGGTGTCCAACGCCCCCTGTGCCCGACCCAGTGGCCGGCTGCGCCTCCTGCTCCTGACCAGCTGCCCTGCAGGCTGCATAGGAGAAGGGCCTGGATTGGCCCTCACAGGGGGAAATCCCGCCCTGTCCCCGGGGGCTCCTCCCCGCAGGGGGCGCTGTCGATGTGCCAGCCCTCCCCAAGCCCGCATGCGCTAACCGGCTTCCTGCCCGGCCCCTGAATCTCCAGCTCCACTAACCTTAGGGCCCCGGTTGTCCGCTGAGTTCCGATCCGCCATCCCCCTCCTCACCATGCTGGTGTTCATCTTGTAACACCTCGAGTTTTCAGCTTTTTTTCTTTTTCTTTTCGTCTGACGCATCTAAAGCGATAAGTAGTCAGCTAGAATTGGCAAACGGGCTATTTTCCGGGGAGTCTGTGCCTGAATTCAAAATACTTAATCGTGACATTTAAAAATATAAACATGACAACATATAAAACCCGAGAAGATGCTCAGGACCTGTTCACTGAAACTGTTCCCAGAGAGACTAATTGTATAATGGTGGGGTCGTGAATGAATACTATGTACTGACCGTCAGAACCAGTGGAGACTCATGAGCAGAGTGCCTTTGCTGTGCTCTTGGTTGTGGGTTCCTGTGAGTTGCTGTTGCTGTGTTTTAGATGTAGACTCAGCGGGCCGGAGCACCAGCTGCAGGCGCGACTGGCCGTAGAATGTCCCTGCCGCATGGGTCCAGGCTCACTTCCTTTAGAACTGACCTGCCACTTGCCCTGGGGTCCTCTGTGATGTGTCACAGCCCTATGTGTTTTCTTACAGTTGGGGATTCGCAGTTACAGATAAAGAAGAGGCGATGGGAGATGATGAGGTGTCCGATTTGAAGCAGTTCTCAGTGAAGGATAAGGTTGCCCTCACGAGGTAATGGAATGCTTTTGGGAAGAAGAAGTGGCCTTTGCTGGGCGAGTTGTGATTTTTGTTAAGGGGCTGGCTCAGCTCTTACAACAACGTAGTCTGATTGGCCCCATCCCCACACTGGTGGAAGGTGGGATGTGAATAGCGTCTGTGCGCCGACTCGGCCCAGGTGGTGTCCAGCAGGGAGTCTGTTATCAGACTGGAGACGGAGAGGGAGGCGGTGATCTGATTGCGTTTCCGTGAGGTTTGTGTTTCTTCCCATCAAAGACATCATTTCAGTGTTGGCTTTGCGTTTCCTCCCTTGGGAGTCACATGAAAATATTTCTTTGATTAAAGGAAGAGAGAGAATACCGAGCAGATGAAGCTAGAAAACTCAAAGAAACGGAAAGTGAAGGAGCCAAACCAAACCAGTCGGGGAAGATGTGGGGAAGACCAGGTTTGAATCTTTTATTCCACATACTGTTAATGTTTCACTTTTAAACTCACAGTTTTCAATATGTTGCATTCTTTGTGTTTTTTTTACCCATAAGTCTTTCTAAGTTTTCATGTCATATTGGTAAAATTTAAAACATGTACTTTGTGTTCATGGTAAGGGACATATATTTCCAACTTCAGAAGGTGCACTGCTTTCTGTGTTGTGTGTGGGGTTGGACTCAGTCCTGAGGGGCATGGGTTTGGCTTCTTACCTCTCAGAAGCCTTTGACCCGGCTGCTGCCACCCTCTTGCTGAGTTGTAAGGAATGGGCAGCCGCTGGCTGGGTGTCAGAGTGGCCTGGACCTGCTCACACTCAGTCTTCATGTTTGGTCTTCTCAAGGGCCACATGCAGGACACATTGGGGCAGTCTCCTTAGCATTTTAACAGCAGTTCTAACCATTTATCGTGACATGGACGTGCTCTCAGTAAATAAACTCTCTTATCTTGTGACCTGTAGCAGTGCTTGAAAGAAGAAAGTACATTCTCCATTTCGAAAGAAAATCCAGGCCAGGGTAGTGTTACCATCAGGTAAGGTTTGTTCTGTGTCCCTTTCCTGTGTGGAGGGGGGGAAGTGGGGATGGTGAGGGGGGTGCGGCGAGCTCCGTGGGGGGGGGGTGACATCACCTTCTGTCCTCAGACTCTGGCCTTTGCAGTGGAATTGTGACCTGCACTCCCTGTTTTTATCGTCTTTGCTTTCACTGAGACGGAAGTTAGGAATCCGGTAGATCTGTAGCATGGTGGGGAACGTGAGCTGCTGTCTGATGCGAGGGACTCGATCTCTGGCACGTTCGTGTGAGAGGCAGAGATGGAGGGTGATGTCCTGAGCACCAGCCCTCCCTCAGCTGCCGTGGGTCCTTCTTTTGGTTTGTTTTTCTTGTGAATAAATGATCTTGTCAGAACTAATTGTAAACTTAGTAACAATCAGTGTACCGACAGCTTTTTCAAAGGGTAGCACCAAAACAGTTTAAACGGCGTTGGGCTGACAGTTGTCGCTGACCCTTCTTGACCTCTCCTCTCTGTTTTCTACCACTTTCTTGTATCAGATGATAGTGTAAAAAGCTTCCTTTGTCCAGCAGAACAAAGAAAAAGCTGAATGGAAAAAACTGTAGTAGGATTTGCTTTTGAAAACTCTGATGCTGCAGACGGATCCCTGGCTCGATGCGAGGATCTGTCTGTTGGGTTAGGGTGAATGGAATCTGCATTAGAATCAGGGAGTTGGAGCTATGTTGTTTTCAATAGTATTTCCATTTTTGAGCGAAGCTCCTGGCCTTGGAACACAGGAGTTGTTTAATTTGGTGTTTGCTCTGAGTCACCTCAAATCCTGCTTACTAGTAAGTTCCTATAATCTGCTCCCCCAGGAGGAGGCAGGCCATCCTTTGCGCCCGCCGCGTGCTGCTTCAACAGGCCCCACCATCTCCCTCACTGCGGTGCACTGTGTGTTGACTTCTATGTAGGCTCACACTGTCCACGTCGCTGCTTTGTTCAGGTTGCAGAAATTGGAATTTTTATGTTGAAATATCACAAGTGTTAAACGTTGGTGCAATTTTACAAAAGTGCTTGGCCGGCCAAACAGAAATGTGTGTGGCCCAGATGTAGCTCATGGGCCGACAGTTGCAGCCTCCGTGCTCCGGACAGAGGCAGGACTTCTCTCTGTGCCTGACGTTCTGTTCCAACTCTCCTTCTCTCATGGAAAATTTCAGAAAGTTATGAAAACATTCTTTTTGTGTTATTTTTATTGTGATAAAATCTATATAATATAGAATTCATTATCTTAACCATTTTAAAGTGTATAATTCAGTGATAATAAGTGCATTCACAAACGTGTGCAACCATCACCACTATCTAACAATTCTAGAACTTTTTCATCATCCTGAAAGGAAACTCCATACCCCTTATTTCCCTCTTCCCCCAGCCCGACAACCACTAATCTGTTTTCAATTTCTATGGATTTGCCTATTCTGGATAGTTCATATAAGTGAATCATAGAGTATTTGTCCTTTTGTGTCTGGCTTCTTTCACTTAGCATGTTTTTAAGATTCATCCATGTCATAGCGTGCATCAGTACTTCATTCCTTTTATGGCTGAAAATAGTCTATTGTAGGCATAGGCCACTTTTTGCTTATCCATTCATCTGTTGATGGACATTTTGGGTTATTTCCACCTTTCGACTCTTGTAAATATTTCTGCATATTTACAATACTGTAAATGTTGTGAACGTTCACGCACAAGTATGTGTTTGAATATCTAGGAGTGGAATTGCTGGGTCTTAATGGCAAATCTATATTTGCTTTGTTGAGAAACTGCCAGACTGTTTTCCAAATGGCTCCACCATTTTGTATTCCTACTAGCAACGTACAGAGAATTCAGTTTCTTCACATCCTTGCCAACACTTGTTATTTTCTCTCTTTTTGCTGTAGCCATCCTAGTGCGTGCAAAGGCAACTGTTTGTAGGTGATCTGTCAGCCAATGAGTGGGCATGCCTGGCCACCATTACCTTGTGCCTGGGTCCCCCGGCAGGGCCCTGTTGCCCTACAGGTTTTGGAGGGGTCTCTCCGTTTAGTTTGGGTTTTGTTTCTAAATGTATTTTCTGAAGGACTGTTTTTCCAGATGGATGATTCCAAGACAGTTGTGGTATTGATGGGGGGAGGGGTGGACCTACTGGATGACAGGGAGCTGGCCCTGCCGTCCCTTGTCCCTGTGGCCCCAGGCAGGCTCTTATAGGCAGGAGACGGCCAGAGATGCTTTCGCAGCTTCCGCCACCTGGAGTCGGGCTCGTTCACTCCCCTGCTCATGGATTAACTGTCATATTTACCAAAGCCTGTTTTAAAAAGAAAAAAGTTTGGGGCTGGCCCCGTGGCCGAGTGGTTAAGCTCATGCGCTCTGCTTCGGTGGACCAGGGTTCGAATCCTGAGCACAGACATGGCACCACTCATCAGGCCACAATGAGGCAGCATCCCACATGCCACAACTAGAAGGACCCACAACTAAAATATACAACTGTGTACTGGGGGGATTTAGGGAGAAAAAAGCAGGGGGGAAAAAAAAGAAGATTGGAAACAGTTGTTAGCTCAGGTGCCAATCTTTAAAAAAAAGTTCGTTAAAGAGATTAGAGACTTCTACAGGATTGTTCTGAATCTTTTCCCCATTTTTAAAATGGCAGGCTTTCTAAGTGAGCAGCAGCTTTACATATTTATGTATAAATTTGTATTCCAGATCTGCACAGACCACCAAGCCAGTGAAGACAAATAACCATGAAAAGCCATCCAAGAAAAAAAGCCAAGTGAGCATCCTAAAGTGTGGTTCTCAGGACCGTTGTCAGTGATTTATAGGCACTCGTGCCTGGCAGGATGTTTATTCTTGCAAACATAAGAAGACAGTGAATGAACTTAATGTCTAACTTTCTAATAGGAATTTATTGTGAAATAAGTTGGTAGAGCCTCGATGGGGGCAGTGGCCTTGGAATAGTTCTTCCTCCCTGTGCCCCCACTTGATGGTGTTTGTACCTGGGGGCGGGTGAGCCTGGGTGGGGTGGAAGACGGTGGCGTGGCCTATGCCTGCCCTGGAGCGGGAGGAGCCCCAAGCCTGCCACGTGCTGCCCTCGTTCCACTCCTGACAAGGGCTGAGACACCAAAGCTGTTTCCCAAAGCTCAGTCGGAGGCGCTTAGAAACCCATGGCCTCGGTCTGGAGGCCCCCTGAGGGCTGTCCCTGTGGGCAGTGGTAGGGCGTGTGCAGTGTCTTGGGAAGCCGTCCTGCAGGGTTGTGTGTGCTCTCTGGTCCCTTTTCCCTCCCTGTGAGCTCCGAGTGGTGGCCAGCCTGCCTCGTCGTGGGCCTCCCACCTCGTCTCTGACCTGGGGCGGGCGCTGCCCGGGGCCCGCTCATGACGTGTTCTCTCTGTTCTGGGCAAGGTTCCGAGGCCACGAGGAGGCCCTGAAGACAGAATGGAGCTGGCCCTTGGTGGATGTGAGATGGTCTCTGGGGACGGGCCCCTGCAGGCTGTGCTGGGCAGGAAGGAAGGCATTAAGGCCCTGCCACGCAGCACCCTCGGAGAGGGAGACAGTGAGCAAGGAGATGCTAACCGGGAAGGGAGCCCGGTGAAAATGAAAAGCAAACAGAAGAAAACTAAAGAAAAAACGTGGGAAGAGAAGAGGCTGAAAGGGCTTGAGGAGAAACGTGCTGGGAGGTGTTCAAAAGCATCGAGGCTGGAGAAGGACCACAGGGACGCCAGCCGCAGGAAGGGGGGCCCTGAGGGAACGGGGGGCAGGCCAGCAGCCAGAGGGAAGGGGGAGCAAAGTGGGGACAAGGAGACAGGAGCGGGGAGCCCCAAAGAAGGAACACAGGCTGAGGACAGAGAACTAGTTACGGCAGGGAAGGCAACAGCGGAAGGGTTGCTGGGGAGGAGACAGACAGATGAGGAGGGGGAAGACACGGGGGCCAGCAGAGCCATGGAAGGGGCCCGTGAAGGATTGGGTGGGGACACCCAGGCAGGAGGGGAGGCCCATGGTCACAAGTCCAAGTCACAGGTGGAGCGTCCCAGAATAGACAGGAGAAGGAAGATGGAGACTGCAGGTGGGGTGGGGGCCCGGGGAGCAAAGGATCAGAGACGGGGAGACCAGGGGCCACAGAGAGCCAAGCTCATGGAGGAGGGGAGCATGAAGCGCGCCCACGGATGCGGCCCTGCGGGGGAGGAAGGAGCCGGCCAGGAGGTGGTCCCCGCCACTGCCCCCGGGCTGGGAGGCTTCCCAAGGAAGACTCGAGAAGAGAAAAAGCTGAAAGAAAAGAAGAAGCAGGGCGGCATGAAGCAGGGCAGAGGCAAGGAGCTGCCGCAAGAGCAGGAGCAGCTGGTTGGCGTGGGGACATGCAGAGGGCGAGAAAAGAAGAGGGACGCGGAGGCCCCGAAAGGGCAGGAGAAGGAGGAAGCAGGCCAGTGGAGATGGTACGTCCCGCCTGTCCTGTCCCCTCCCCTCAAGGCCAGGGACATCCTGGCAGCTCTCAGGTTGTGGGCGCCAGTGGGAAGGGGTGTGTACCCTCAGGGCTAGCCCGGGCACCCTCAGGGGCCTGTCGGGGAGGTGTGATGGGTAACTCCAGGATGCCCTAGTGCAGCGGCAGCTTCGGAAATGGAGGTTTTCCCGGGTACCAGTGAGCGGCCTCCATGAAGCTCTCGCTCTGCGTCTGCGTTGCTTTTGCCCAGTCCTTGATGAGGTCACTACTGTTCTCTCCATTTTTCACATGAGGAAGCCAAGGTACAGAGAAGTTAAGTAACTTGCCCATGGTCACACAGCTGCTAAGCAGAGGAGCAGACTTTGGACCCCGTTACCTTAATTAACCATCACACCTGCGCCATCCCATATGGCAGCTGGCCACCATCAGCCACTTGTGGCAACGAGGGCCTGAGATCTGGCTGGTTCCAGTTGTGATGTGGTGTGAGTGTGAAGTGCACACTGATTTCAAAGACTTAGTTTGAAAAAGAGAATGTAAAGTAACTCATTAATTTTTCACATTGATTATGCATTGAAATGACAATATTTTGGATATAATGGTTGAACTGCTGTGTATTACTAAAGTTAAATTCACCTTTTCTTTTGGAAATAGGGCTTCTAGACGATTTAAAAGCCCTGTGTGGCTCGTGTCCCATTTCTGCTGGACAGCGCTGCCTCATACCCTGTGGAGGAGACCACAAGTGGGTCTGCGGCTTCGGGGTCAGAAAGGTCTTTCTTGGTATCTGCTCCCACATTCAGCAGCTGTTTGATTCTGGGGAAGTTACTTAAACTTTCTGAGTCTTGTTTCTCTTGTATATGAAATGGTGTTGTGCGTACCTGCTGCGTGGAGTTGCTGTTAAGTATGAGGACACACGTGAAGGGTTCTGAGGGGGGCTCTCATTGTGGGGCCATTTGCGTCTTCCTGATGGCTAGTGATGTGAGCGTCTTTTCACATGCTCATTGGCCATTTGTATGTCGTCTTCGGAGAAATGTCAGTTTAGATCCTTTGCTCGTTCCAATTTAGCTGTTTTGTCTTTGGTCGCTTGTAGCTTTGATGTCATTTAGAACACCCTTTATTTAATCCGGGCTCATGAAGGTTTACGCCTATGTTTTTTCCTGAGAGTTTTATGGTTTTAGTTTCAGGTCTTTGATCCATGTTGATTTGACTTTCGCATGTGGTGCCCAACTGCATTCTTCGCCCGTGGATGGTCCAGCACCGTTTGTTGAAAAGGCTGTTTTTTTCCTATTGAGTGGTCTTGGCACCCTTGTGGAAAATCAGTTGACCATGGATGTATGGGTTTATTTCTGAACTCTTGGTTCTGCTCCATTGATTTACCTGTGTGTCCTTATGCCAACACCACACTGTCCTGATTCCTGAAACTTTATAATAAGTTTTGAAATCTGAATGTGTGAGTCTGCTAACTTAGTTCTTTTTCAAGATTGTTTCTGGTTTTGTGGATCCCTCATATTTTCCTATAAGTTTTAGGATTGGGTTGTCAATTTCTGCAGAGATGCCAGCTGGAATTTTGGTGGGCACTGTGTTGTGCCTGTAGATCACTTTGGGGAATGTTGTCATTGTAGCAAAATGACGTCTTCCAAACCATGAACATGGGACAACTTTCTGTTTATTTAGATCATCTTTAATTTCTTTCTGCAATGTTCTATAGTTTTCAGCATACAAGTTTTTGACCTCCTTAGTTGAATTTATTCCTAGCTATTTTATTTTTTTGGTGCTATTATAAATGGAGTCATTTCTTAATTTTCTTCTCAGGTTTCTCGTTGCAGGTGTAAAGAAACAAAGCTAATTTTTGGATGTTGATCTTATACCCTGCAACATTGTTGAAGTCATTTATTAGATTCAGTAATTTTCTTGTGGAGTCTTTTGGGTTTTCTGTCTACAGTGTCCTGCTGTCTGCAAGTAGAGGCAGCTTACTTTTCCTGTCCGACTCGGGCGCCTTCTGTTTCTCTTTCGTGCCTCTGTGCTCTGTTTGGAACCCCCAGGACTGTGTGGAACGGCAGTGGTGAGAGCAGACCCGCCATTGTCTGGTTCTGGTCCTGGGGAACAGTGTGGTCTTTCACCTTTGGGTATGACGTGGCTGTGGGTTTTGTAGCTTCTTTTTCTCGGGTTGAGGAAGTTCCTTTCTACTCCTAGTTTGTTAAGTGTGTTTTCTATTTTTATCATGAAAACCTGTTGGATTTTGTCAGGTGCTTTTTCTTCATCTGTTTGTAGATCTTAGGGTTTTTGTCCTGCCACGTCCCCATTTACAAAGCCTAAGTGGTCTGAATTTGAAAGCAAAATGGCCGCAGGATTCTGTTGCAGGAGTGGTGGGCATGTGTGGAATTTCCTTCCTGGTTTTAGAAGGATTATAAGAGAGAATATATGCAAACCTCTAAACACACCTGGTGTAAGGTGGTCTGTCAGATGCCTTGCTGCTGCCGTCCTAATGTGTCTGGGTGCTGAGATCCAGCCGTTGCGGCCATGCAGCTCTGTGCCAGTGCTTCCAGCCACGAGGTGGGAGTGGGAACTGAAGAACTGGTGGCAGTAGTGAGGGTTACCGAGGGTGCACAGGCGAGCTTGTCTCTGTTAAATATCCCCTAGGTGATCACAGCGCGTATGCCTGGGCCTGCCGTGTGCACTAGGTGTGGACACTGCCACCTACGCTCGTCTGCTTCCTGCAGTCCCTAAGCCCTATTTTACAGAGACCGAGATGCAGGAGAGTCAGACACCTGCCTGAGGTGGACAAGTGGTGGGGCTGTGCGGCGGGCTGGCTCCGGGCGCCAGGTGAGCGCCGTGTCCATCTCCTGACCAGGATTTGCTCTGTAGGGCTTATAGCTTGGCCGCGCTGCTCAGGGGGAAGGGGGGGTCAAGCCCAGGGACAGTGAGTGCGTGGAGGGAGGTTTCAGCACGTGCAGGGGTGAGGGGTGAGAGGCTGGTCAGCCAGGATTGTGTTACAGGACTTGTAGGGAGAGTTGTCAAGAGGCACCTTCTCTGGGAGGCCACTTGGGCCTGGATGGAAGGTGTGTCTGTGTTCTGGCTGTGCTGGCATTTTGTCCATTGTGTCCTCACACAGCTTCACTTGTCTGTGGCACAGTAGGGCCCTCTGACAGTGTGGAGGCATCCCTCTCCCGTGTCTAGGGTGGTGTACAGGGCGAGCATATGTTTATGGAGGGCCAGGTGCCCTTAGGACCTCTGTGGGGCAGGGAATGTGGCGTTCCAGCGCTGAAAATGTGCTCCTAGGTGTTTATGCAGTGCCTACTGTGTGCGGCCCTGGGCCTCTCCCAGCGCTGCCTTCGTGGGAGCCTCAGGCTCATCGTGTGGCCCGGGTGAGCATCCCAGCACCTCTGGGCTGGGACGTGGGGACGAAAGGGGGCGAGACTGGACTTGGATTCAGGGCCAGTGCGTCAGGAGGCTGGACCAAGTGCACAGGGAAACAGGGATGAGGGGACAGCGGCCGGAGTGGCCCTGCCAGTGCAGCTGCCTGTGCCTGGGAGATGTCCCTCCCAGCGCTGGCGGAAGAGCCCAGGTGGGCGCACTCACCAGGCCACGTCCACGGAGCACGCGCGGGGGCCGGGGTCGGCGAGCTCCTGCGGTTCCTGCTCCTGGGGAGGGCAAGGAGCAGGCTGCGCAGGAACGCCCCGCATCCCCGCGCTGCGCAGAGGGCCGGAGGGTGGGAGTGCCGGGCAGCAGAGCCAGGTAAGGCGGCCGAGGACACCGGGCAGGGGAGTCAGGGCGGGCACACCGGGTCCTCCCTGACCGCTCCTCTGGGCCAGGGACAGAGCACCCTCAGGGGAGCACAGGCCCTGCGGCTGGCCTTGCTCTTGAGTTTCCCTAAATGTAATTCGAGAGCACAGAGGCAGCACGTGCTGTTTCTTGACTCCACCCTTGGACGTCCTGTCCCAGGAGGTGCAGGCCCCGCCCCGTCTCACCGCTCCTCCCATCCCGGGAGGGTGCCCCATTTGGGAGTTTCTTCCCCTATTGGTTCTTTTTTTCGGTTTGTTGAGATTCGTTGCTTATGTAGCTGCACCTGGCTTAAGCGCTGTAGTGTTTGGTTTTGGATTTCATGTCTGGTCTGACGCTGGCTCTTTCATCCCACGCTGGCTTCTCAGTTCCTCCGTGTTTCCAGAAGCTGGGCTTCGTTCATTCCTTCGTGGGCACATACCACGTGTCCAGTCCCCCCTTAGTGGCCATTGTGTTCCCTGCTAAGGCTTGTTTCTGCGCCAGTGCTCCCAAGCTCCGCCCTGGGGCACATGGGGCAGAGGTCCTGCAGGTGTGTACAGGGGTCAGGGGTTAAATAGCGGGCATGACGTGGGTTCCCCTCTACGTGAGATGCCGCTTTTCCAAGAAGTTGGGGGGGGTTGCCACCTGCCAGGCATCAGAGTTCCCATGTTGCAAACTTAGTGCGTTTGTGCCTGAGTGACTCACAGTGGTCTGGTCAGCCCTGCCTGGGTGTGACCTGAGTACTATCAGTTCATCCATTTTACAGCCAAGGAGCCAAAACACGCCCAAGGCCACACAGCAGGAAGGCCCTGTCTGCCTCTGGGAGCTCAGGCTCTGCTGAGGAGGAAGGCCAGCACAAGCACGATGGGCCGAAGGAGCCGAGGGAGGGGAGGAGGGGCCCTGGGAAGACAGTGGGCCTGCACAGCTGGCGCACCTCCCTCTGCAGATGCATTCCAGAAAGAGCTGCTGAATTGCAGCTGCACGAGATTGGGTAAATAGGTTGGAGGGAGATCTCCCTTTCAGAATGAGCTTGCTTCTTGTGGCAGTGCTTGGTCCCGGAGTCTGTGGAGGGACAGAAGAATGTCACTGAGGTGTGCAGTGCTCCAGTGAGTGGCAAGGGCAGGACATGAGCAAAGATCCCACTCACAGACCTTGACCTCAGGATGCTTGTCTGAAGTGGAGGTTTTGGGAAGGATTCAGCATGGTGCCTAGTACGTGGTGAATGCTCAGCCCCCTTACTGCCTGGCACTCCCAAGGTGCACACAGGTTTTTGGTATCTGAAAATGGATGCATCTTCCATTGATTTGATAAGACAGCATTATCTTAGTTTACATCCTTAGCGGCACTTACAGTGCACCATCAGCGCCACCCTAGATGCGCTGGAACAGGGTGGTGGGGTAAGGATCCAACAACCTTGAGACAGTGGTGCCATCTCGTGTGGCGGGTGACCTCCCAGAATTCAACAGGCTCTTCCGCTCCCTTACCCCCCTCCCCAACCCCAGGAAGGGCCTCAGGGGGCTCCCCTCTGTTATCCCTCACCACCTAACTCGATCACCAGAGCCTCTGGATTCTACTCCAGAGTGTTCTTAAACCCTCAACTTCTCAGGTTACAGGCTCCACCCAGATGCAGCCCCTCTGCCCTGCTCTCCTGCCTGATCTCTCCTTGCAGAAACAGCCAGCAGGACCCTCTCACAGATGTGTCTTCCCATGTCCCTTTCCGTCTCCAACCCTTCGGAGACTTCCTGCTGCTCGTAGCTGAATCTATGAGCTGCCTGTGCTCAGGGCTAAGCGTGGGTCTCCCCGTGCCCGGGTGTCCGAGCTGAGCAGGTTACCTGCCTTCTTGGCTAGTGCCGAGAGCAGTGTCCGCCTGTCTGGAAGGCTGTGCCCTGCCACACGGGAGTGCTTTTCCTGCTCTGCCCTCCTCCTTCACTGCTCACCATACTGGTGCTGCCAGTCAGGCTGAGCTCTTGCCATGTGGGGCCTTTGCACCTGCTGTTCCTTATGCTGGGAGTTGCTTTTCTCCCAGCTCTCTTCATAGAGCTGCACCTGAGCTGGCAGAGGGTTGCCCACCCACCCCCACCCACCCCCACCCACCCCCACCCATTGCCCTTTCATCTTAGCCAAGGTGTGTCTGTCTGAATTCATCTGATTTCCTCTCTAAGGTTCTTTGGGAAGGGGCTTGTTGGTCATCTGTGTCCCTGGGGCCTGGTGTGGTGCTGGCCCAGAGCAGACCCTCGGTCCCTGGGGCATAGGTGATGATTTCATGTGGAGTCTGGCCCTGGTGTGGTGCCATATGGGGCCTTGTCCATCTGCCTCCGGGGCTGGCTCTTGTCTGCAGACGGCACACTATCTCAGGAAGATCTGGGGACTGATTGCAGCTGGGACCTTGGCAGGGAGCCTCAGAGGTCACGTCCATCCAGTTTCATGGGGATGTGTCAGGCCATACAAGTTGTCCCCACAGCCAACAGCAGACCTCTCCCTAGAGTCCCTGAGGCTTGCACCCCTGGGCCGCCTCTCTGCTTGGACATCTGCTCTTTCCCTCTCCTCTGTGGGCTGGGACTCGGCTCCCCTGTGGTCCAGGCAGCCCCTCTCCTCCCCCTCCACCCAGCGCCTCCAAGGCAGGGCTCTTCAGCACCGAGCGGGGCCTTGACTTAGCAGAGGAAATGGTTGCAAGCGCAAACCATCATGGCTCCAGGAGGGGCCTCCAGAGATGGTCCGGGGGACTCTGGGCTGGCCTTCAGGGGACCGAGCTGGGCACGGCCCTTGGAGGAGTCCCCCTGCCCTTTCCCCACAGCTGGGCTCATGCACCTGTGCTGACTGGCCACTTCGTGCACATCTGAGCTGGGTGGAGAGGGAGGTGTGGTCACTGGACTAGGACTGTGGTCTGAGGTTACCCCTAGCAGGCTGACTGCCTGCCTGCTCAGCTGTGTGGTAGAGGCCACAGCGCCCGCCTGTGTGGAGTCACAGAGGGGAGTCCGTGAGGGACACACAGAAAAGGCTTGACCCTGGCGGGCACGTGGTGCAGGTGCAGTGTGAGGAAAAGCAGACCTTCTCATCTTGTCCTCCAGGTGGGAAGAGGAGAAGAGCCAAGATGGAGTGAAATGGAAACAGCTGGAGCACAAAGGCCCGTACTTCGCTCCCTCATACGAGCCCCTTCCTGATGGAGTTCACTTCTACTATGACGGTGAGGACCCGCCCCAGTGACCTGAGGGGAGCGCATGCGCCTGCGGGCGAAGGCAGTGTGGTGTCCGCTGACCTGGAGCAGACAGAGAGCTGCCTCTGGCCTGTGCTGCTCCGCCTGCTGGCGCTCCGCCTGCATGCCCTGGGGGGAGGGTTATGGAGTTGGCATTGGGCCGCCCCGTGCTGGCAGCACTCCTCGTCGGTCAGACGGTCAGCCACTGGGAGATGTGCTGGACCTTTGCTTAGGCTCCAGGAGAGGCCACTGCTGGGTCTGGGATTCAGAGCCTCCCTCGCTCCCTCGGGCACCTGCAGCCTGGCACCCTCTCAGAGACCGCTGGTGTGTACAGGTAGCTGGCAGTTGGAGGGGACACACCTTGGGCGCACGGTGGGCCAAGTGTGGTGGGGTGTGCGCTGTCCCCCAGTTCTGTCACCTGCCTTCCTGCTGTGCCCCAGGCTGGTGTGGGCTGTGTCCTAGACTGGCCCTCTGGGCGTGGCCAGGTTTCTACGTCCTGGCTGTTTGGACTGTACTGCTCGCAGCGTCCCAGTTTCTGCTGCTTCATGAGAAACTGGGCTGGGTACTGCAGGGCTGTGAGCGCTGAGCCACCCTGGGGGTCAGAATGTGGGACTTGTCCAACTCCTCCCAAGGGCTTGGGGTCAGTGGGCCCTTTTCTCCATGGCTGCCTTGGCCCTCGTGCTCGCCGTCTCACTGTGGCAGGAGCTCTTGCCTGGTCCTGTGCTGCTGGTTTTACCTGTTTCAGCCCACTTTCTGCGTCTCTGCTAGAGCAGTCCTGAAGACAGACCTCCTCTCCTGGGTCAGCCCAGGCCCTCAGCAGCACCTGTGTGCACATGGGCACATGCACTCACGTGCAAACGCATGCCTGTGCGCACACACACGTAGGTGTGCCCCCATGCAGGCACCCATGTGCAGGCGCATACACCCATGCATGTATACGCACACACAAGCCCCCAAGATACCTGCAGTCGCCCTGTCTGTGCGTGGGCCAACCTGGCCACGCCGCTCCTCTGTTTCCTGTGCAGCCCCCTCCAGGCTCACCCTGACTGCTGGCAAGTCCCCCTCCTGCAAGGCGGCCGTGCAGGGAGGCCTCCCTCTATGGCTGGGGCTCTGGGAGCACTTACCACCTGGAGAATTGTGTGACCTCCCGTGGGCTCCTGCCCAGTCACGCTCACAGGCATGTCCTCAGTAGATGCTCAGCCAGGACTCAGCCACATTTTTTCCTTGCTTACTGCAACTTGGTTGATGTACTTTTTGGCTTAGAATCTGTTTCTCTGAGCTTGACTGTAAATTCCATGACAGGCTGTGCTGTCACTGCTGCGTGGGCACCTGGTGGGAACAGCACTGCGGCAGGCAACCCAAGGGCCTCGCTGCACCAGCTCTGTGCCTGGAGCAGCCCTTTGCCGCGGGCTGCTGCCCCTCTGCCTCTCCTGCTCCATGGAGAGCCTGCCTCCACCAGATGGGAAGGAAGTGGGAGCCAAGGCTGGCCTGCGCCGGCCCAGTCCCGGAGAGAAGGCGTGTTTGCAGGTCAGAGGACGGGGAGCCGAGCCCCTTGGGCCTTGGCTGCTCATAGTGTCCTCCGTCCTCCTGAGAAGCTAGTTTGGGGAGGAACTTTGCTGTTTTATCATGAATGCCTTTTTCCTTATTACCAAACTAATGCATATGTAGTTTTCCAACATATTGTTATGAAAATTTTCAGACATACAGAAAAGTTGGAGGAGCTTCGTGATGAATACCCCACCCCCACAGTTACGTTCCCGCTGCTTAAACGCCTGTTCGTCGTTGGCACGCCTCTTTAATCCTTGCTGATTTTAGAATAAAATGTAGAAAATAGTTGGGCAAAGAGGTGAAGATGTGTAAAAGGTCACAACACCTACAGTTATTCATGTTTTCTACTTTGAAGACTAACTTTTATTTTGCTTATAATTATGTGGAAATTTGTGTGTTTTAAAATCGCAGGGGGCCAGCCCCCTGGCCGAGTGGTTAAGTTCGCGCGCTCCACTGTGGTGGCCCAGGGTTTCGCCGCTTTGGATCCTGGGCGCGGACATGGCACCGCTCATCAGGCCACACTGAAGCAGTGTCCCACATGCCACAACTAGAAGGACCCACAACTAAAATATACAACTATGTACCGAGGGGCTTTGGGGAGAAAAAGGAAAAATGAAATCTTTAAAATTGCACATGTTCTTGAACCATAAGTTTCCATGTAAGTGTGGTAGCAAAATAAAATGTTACAGCAGGAAGAATGTGAATAATGGTGGCCGCAGAACGCAACGCTCCAGCACCTACTCGAGGATGCTTACAGTGGCCACCCAGACACAGGGGCACCAATCTTTTTAAATTTAGAATGTGCTTCTGAGCTTAAAAAAACTAGAATGCCTTGCTCTTGGTTCAATATGTAATACAGTGTGATTTAAAAGAGCAGAGTTATGCAGGCTGGGCGTGGGGCAGGGTGGCTCCTACATCAGCACATCTTCTCATGTCCCCAGGAAAGCCCGTGAAGTTGAGCTTAGCAGCCGAGGAGGTTGCCACGTTTTATGGGAAAATGTTGGATCATGAATATACAACAAAAGAAGTTTTCCAAAATAATTTCTTCAGTGACTGGCGGAAGGTACGTGCTGTGGGCAGCGCGACAGCTGTCCTGGACCCCACACCAGGGCCAGGTGCCGTCAGCTGCTGCCTCTCGTGGCCTGACTGAGCTCTTGCTGGCCACCCTCTTTTCTCAGATGGCCTAGTGCTCTGTCGACATTGCCCTGCCCGGCCTCTCCTCTCTCAGGAGCCGCTGGAGAGGCAGGCAGAGGGAGCGAGCCAGATTTGTCTTGACCTTGCCCCAGGTACAGCTGCAAGGACAGGGATGGCTCTCAGAAGGAGAGATGGCAGGAGGCCAGGAGTGGCACCTTCTGGCCCTCAGGAAACAAACATTTGGCAGGAAGTTCTTTGAAGATAAGGTGCTATGTTAAGGCTGTTTTCTTATTTTAGAAAATTGAGTTAGGCATGAGTCTGCACTAATCTTGGCAAACAGCTCATTTGAGTTTCCCATGTGCATGCACCCTTGGGACTCCACACAGAGAATGGCAGAACGCTCCAAGGCCCTTCCCAGGACCTCTTTCAGCGTGACACCAGCGCAGTCCATCCCAGGGTGCTGGCTGTTGCTGGCGTGCTCCACTGTGGGCACACACACCACGTGTCCATTTCTCCATCGTCGGGCATCTGGGTCCTTTCTGGGTTTTGGTTGTCACAAGGGAAGCTGCCAAGGACATTCTGGCCCAGGTCGTTGTGTGGACTCGAGCACTGACCTCTTCGCAGGGACCAAGGGTGGGAGGCTGGGTCACAGGCTGTCTGTGTCTGGCTGTACTGGAAAGCGCCATGCAGTGTTCCCCTGCGCCTGTCCACGTGCATTCTCAGCATGTGTGCGGGGTTGCAGAGGGCCTGCGGTGTCACCAGGCTGGGGAGTGCGGTGGGCTCACTGTGGCTTGACCTTGCTTTTCCCTAATGACCAGAGATGGGGGCATCTTCTTGTGTGCTTATTTTCCCATTTCCTTTTGTGAACTTATGTTCATTAAAAAATTGAGTTGCTGGCATATTCCTTACTGGTCTGTAGGAGTTTTTCGTGATGTCTTCTGGATGCAGGTTCTCTGTCAGATGCATGGAGTGTGGATCTTGTCCCGCAGTCTGTGGCCGTCTCACCTTCTCTCTTTGGATGAAGAGAAAAGTTTCATTGGTCAGTTCAGTTTAGCAGTGTTTGATCAAAGATATGATTTGTGAATATTTTCTCCCAGTCTATGGCTTATGTTTTCATTTTCTTAACAGTGTCTTTTGAAGGTCAGGAGTTTTAAATGTTGGGAAGTCTCATGTATTCTTTTTTGTAGTAAATTGTGTTTTGGTGTCATGTCGAGGAACCTTTGCCTTAACCTGAGACCGCAGAGGTTTTTCTGAGCTGTTTTCTTGAAGTTTTAAAGTTTCAGTTTTTATTGTAGGTTTGTGTGCACTTAGGTCAACACCTGAGCTGATTTGGGTTGCTGTGAGGTGCAGCCCGGAGCGCCTTCTCTGCATGTGGTGTCTTACGGTCCCGCACCGCTTGTTGAAGGCCCTGCTTTCCTGTCCGTCCACATCTGGGTCTGTCTGGATTCTGCTCCTCGGCCTCGATGCCAGCACCACGCTGCCCTCGTGCCTGCAGCTCTGGGGGAAGGCTTGAGTCTGGTTGTGCTGGTTGTCTAGCTTTGTTCTTCTGTCAGTGCTTCTTTCAATCACTGACAACGATGAAGGCAGAGATGCACAGATGCAGGTCTGCAATACATCTGTGTAATAGTGGTGCAAAGCGGGCAGGACCTGAATAGTGAGTGAGGGACGCCGTTAGTCCTGTCCACGTGTCCACAGTCCACATGCAGCCTGGGTGGGGGCTGTTCTTCAGAGGAGGCCACGTGGGCCAGCTCAGAAAGCCACCAGGAGGAAGCTCAGGACCTTGGGGCTCACCACCTGCCCTCTTGCCTGAAAAGCCGCTCTTGGTGGGATGGCTGTGGAGGCTGTTAGTTCAGTGGGGTGGCCTTGGTGCTGTCTGCCCAGAGTCCATTCCTCCTCCTCCTGGGATGTCACGACTGTCCCTGTGGAATGGGCCCCTAGCTGGGGGGGGGAGGTTGGGAAAGGGTCCCTGACACCCATGTGAGTGATGTCGGCATTCCAATCATGAACATGCCTGCTTTAGGTGACGAAAGTGTGTACATCTGTGGTTTTGGTGCAGGAAATGACAGCAGAAGAGAGGAAAATCATCAAGCACCTGGACAAGTGTGACTTCACAGAGATCCACAGATACTTTGTGGACAAGACTGCAGCCCGGAAAGCCCTGTCCAGGGAGGAGAAACAGGTCAGACTGCGTGGGCCCCGAGCAGCCGCTCCAGGCCCAGTCAGGCTCCTGGGGCCTTAGGGCGCGGGGTTGCTGGTGTGCACGTGGCCTCACATGCAGGCTGAATAAACGACCGCATCATCTCATAAAGCTGTTTCCTATGGGGTTCTTCTAGACGAGGGTCCCCTGAGAAGATGGAGTTCAGGGGCCTCAATCATTCTGTTCTATCACTTTCGAGTTATGTGTCTCTAAATCGGTTTAAGAAGTACTTCAGTGTTCCCAGAGCACGGGTGACAATAAGCCCGCTGTGGGAAACAGTGGGATAAATATTTACCCTCAGTGATGACAGTGGATTCAGGACGGCTGTGGGTGTGAGGGTGTGGCACCAGGGTACCCTGCTCTGCGCTCTAGGCTGTCCTCGCTGGGCCCTCCCAGGCTCCTGTGGAGAGCAAAGGGACTTTGACGAGTCCGCCTAACCCCCCAAAAGTGGGACCAAGTCCTGGGGTAACCACAGGGCATTTAGGTTTGTTCTGTCTCTTCACCACTAATGTCTATGTACTATTTTGTTAATTCAGAAGTTAAAAGAAGAGGCAGAAAAGCTTCAGCAAGAGTTTGGCTACTGTACTCTAGATGGGCACCGAGAAAAAATAGGCAATTTCAAGACGGAGCCCCCTGGGTTGTTCCGGGGCCGCGGTGACCACCCCAAGATGGGGATGCTGAAGAGGAGAATCCTGCCAGAGGACGTGACCATCAACTGCAGCAGGTGGGGGGGGGGGGGTGGCGCCGCAGGGCACGGCCCCAAGGGGAGTGCCGAAACCTGGATGCTTCGGGCCGTTCGCATGCCTCTGGGAGAGTGGGGTACATGGCAGGTGTGTCACTGTAACCCCATGCCTCCAGCTGGCTCTGTGAGCTGGGGGCAGGGCCCCCTTTCCTGCCAGTTGATGAGTTCTGCTGCAGCCTGTGTGTTGACTGACCCTCATTGCTCCACCGCATGCTTGAGATTTTACCCCACCAAGAAAGTTTGTCCTATTTGCAACGTTTTTTTCCATATTTCAGATTTTTAAGGTAGTCCAATAACGTGGGACGGTTTCGAACTTACTGGAAGAAAGTTCTAGCAAGTACAGGGTGGATCACGCACTCTGTTGGTAGTTTCTATTACGTTAGCTGCAGATGGCGTGGGGCGAGGGGCAGGCCCAGGCAGAGGGCTCCCCACAGGCCAGTCCTGTGAGGAGCCTGGCAGCAGCTGGTGTCCCTCCAGAGCTGCTGAGGCTCCTGGGGACACCTGAGGACTCTTGGGGATGCCGTCCTGTCTCCGCAGGGGCAGTGGGCAGCTGCATTACATGGCAGGCTCTGAGTGAGCCGTCACACTCCCGCGATGAGGGAGCTGAAAGAAGCGGCGGAGGCAGCAGTAGGGGGCGAGGGCTGGGGAGCTGGGCGGGCGGCCCGGAGCCGAGACTCAGGCCGAGACCTGCCCTGGGCCGCCGTGGCCGTGTGGCTGGGTGCCAGCAGTCACCCAGAGAGGGTCATTTTGCTCATATTTCAGAGAACAAGGTCTTGAAATTCTTACGTTTGGGTCACTTCTGCTGCAGGGACTCAAAGATACCCGAGCCCCCAGCAGGTCACCAGTGGAAGGAGGTGCGCTCTGATAACACGGTCACGTGGCTGGCCTCGTGGACGGAGAACATCCAGAACTCTATCAAGTATGTCATGCTGAACCCAAGCTCGAAGCTGAAGGTGAGGACGGCTGGTGGCGCCTCCCTCCCAGGGAGCCCCTCCTGGGCTCCAGAGCTCGGTGTCCACTCAGGAGGGTGGATGAGGAGACCGACACCTTCTCTAGCCTTTGGCAAGGATTTCCCTGAAATTGGTAGGAATTAACGAGCCAATTTTGAAGTCATACTGTGCTTAGTGGTCGCGTGTCTTAAAAGAAATCAGGAATTTAAATTTACGTTCATGCTAAATTTTGCTGAGTTTAGACTCTGCTCGCCAGCACTGCCCCTGCCCAGCAAAGCTGCAGACGGGAGGGTCGGGGGTCTCCGTGGATTCGGGGGTGGAGCCGATGGTGTCTCCTTATCTCACAGGAGTATGCAGGGTTTCCTGTGCTACTTACTCTCTTTGTTTAGGGGGAGAAAGATTGGCAAAAGTATGAAGTAGCTCGACGCTTGAAAGGGGTTGTGGATGAGATCCGTTCTCAGTATCGGGCGGATTGGAAGTCTCGAGAAATGAAGAAGAGGCAGTGCGCGGTGGCCCTTTATTTCATCGATAAGGTGCGGTGGCCCCTGGCTTCTCGGCTGCTGTGCATACAGACGCTCCAGTCACAAAGACCCAGGTGGTTGGGCAGCTGTGGGGACAGCGGGACTTCGTGTCCTGAGCTGTAACCTTGGGCTGATAGAGGGGCGTGTGTGTGCCCGCATGTGCGCGTGCCTGTGTACACACACCACACCCCTGACTGGCCCACCCCTGACCAGCTGGCGCTGAGAGCCGGGAATGAGAAGGAAGAGGGTGAGACGGCGGACACGGTGGGTTGTTGCTCCCTCCGCGTGGAGCACATCCAGCTGTACCCAGAGGCCGACGGCTGCCAGCACGTTGTGGAATTGGACTTCCTGGGAAAGGACTCGATCCGCTACTACAACAGAGTGCCCGTGGAGAGGCCTGTGAGTGCCCGCGCGCGATCAGCGGCCGGGTTCAGGGAGGGAAGCAGTCGTGCACCTCTGTATTTGCCCTTTAGCTCTGGACCTTCTCGTTTTTCTCTTCAAGTCTTCAGGGAGTGTGAGAGACACGCAGCAGGAGCACACGGCCTGTTTGCCAGATCTGTCCTGCTTGGAGGCAAGGCCTGCTGTGTGAGAGAGGCTCGTCTAGGATGGAGGGGCTTTCTCCTCGTTGTGACCCTCTGGGTGGTACACTCGGGTTAGGTGTGAACGCCAACGTAGGCTGAACTAGACCCCTCTCTCTAGGCGTCAGCTTCGTCATTCGCTCTTCTGGTGTTTGCGTTAGCCAGGGCCCACGGAACAGGTACCACAACACGCAGCTCTGGAGGCCAGGGTCCCGAGACCAGGGTGTTGGCAGGGTCACGTACTCTCTGAGACTCTGGGGAGAATCCTTCCATTCTCCCCTGGTGTCTGGAGGTGGTCGTCCATCCTTGGCATCTTGGCTCATGGCTGCATCTCTCCAGTCTGTGGCTGCATCACTCCAGTCTCTGGGTGTGCAACGACGTGGCCGTCTTCTCTCTGTGTGTCTGTGTTTCTCCTCTTCTTACAAGGACACAGTCATGTTGGATTTAGGGCCCACCCTACCCCACTGTGACCTCATTTTAACTAATTACATCTCCAAAGACCCCTATTTCTGAAGAAGGTCATATTCTGAGGCCCTGGGAAGGACATGAATTTGGGGGGGACACTGTTCACCCCAGTACACCTGTGAAGGGTCTCCTGGCCCGGGGCCATGCAGCTCCCTGTGGTATCCTGTGGTGCCCCCGGTCTCCTCTCTAAACGATGTGGTCCAGGAGTCGAGCCTGCTGGCTGACCACCGAGCCCGCAGCGCCTGGGCTGGCCCGCGTTGGTGGGGGGAGGGATGAGGTCTGGAAGGATGGGTAAGTTTCTGGTCTGCAGAGGGATTTGAATGAAGAGAAATTGGAATTTGGGGAATATCCTCTCCTCCTGGAATGGTGTTCCCGAGAGTGGCAGTCGCCCTGGCTCCTGTCTGGGTGGGCACCATGCTGTAGCAACACAGAAGAGACCCAGCCCTGGCGCCAGCACCTTACAAGCACACACAGCAGCCGGGGCTGGGCCACCTGAGAATGGAGTGGGAGGTGTGGGGAGACAGTCGAGGGCGGCAGGGACGCAGCTGCTTGGGAGGCAGCAATCCAGCAGAGCCCTGCGTGCCAGGGCCTCTGAGCGGGCGGCTCTGGAATCTGTTCTCGGTCAATACCGAGTAGGATGGCGACAGGCTAGGGGAAGAGAGGCTCAGGGCCACGTTGGAGAGGAGTCAAAGCGGGAGGGGAGTCAGGTCTGTCTGCACACGGGGTATCAGGCGACCGTGTAAGATGGTACTGAGGCAGGTTTCCTAACAGAAGGTCCTCACACCGTGCCTCCATTCGGGCTGCAAGGCAAAACCCCACAAACTGGGTACCTCACAGACAACAGGATTTATTTCTCACGTTCTGGAGGCTGGAGCCTGAGATCGGGGGCCGGCCTGGCCGTGTCCTGTGAGGGCCCCCTTCCCGGCTCATAGCCGCGCCTTCTCTCTGTGTCCTCACATGGTGGGAGGGTGAGGGAGCGCTCTGGGGGTCTCTTTTATAAGCCACTAATCCCACTCGCAAGTCTGCCACCTCTGCTGGTGGTTGGGAGAGCTGGAGGACATGGTGCCTGGGCCTCCTGCCATGTCTGCTGAGCGTGAGGGCTGTCTCGGTCACTTTGTAGCTGGTCGCCTGGTGTCCAGCCAAGTGAGGCATATTTGGAGCTGCATGGGATGTCCCCAGTGGTGGTGAGCAGCACATAGCTGGCTGAAGAGACAGGGTCTAGGCCGATGTGAACCGTGAGGATGTTTGCCCGCCCCCAGAGGGACTGAAAAAAGTGAGGGTGTGCAGCGTGCGCACGGCCTGCGCAGAGCTTCTCCCAGTAGGACTGCCTCTTCGCAAGGGCATGAGTTCCCTCTCTTGGAAGTGGCCGGTAGAGGGAAATGGGACAAAAGGGCCTTCCATGAAGGTCCCCTGAGGCCCTGTGGTATCAAGTGAGTCTGACCATGTCACCAGTGCAGGCCCTGGACTCAGGGTCGCCTGGAGGAAGCCCAGCTTTGATGTTGGAGGAAGGAGCCAGGGGCGTGGGGAGGGAGAGACAGCGCCAGTCTCGTGAGCACAGCACTGAGATGTACTGAGTGGCCCACGGGAGAGGTCGCGCATTCAGACCACCTTCCTAAAAGAAAACCCGTCGCTGGTCTCCAGATTCTAGTCGCGCAGATGTCCCTTTAGGTCCTTCGTTTAATTCTTCTGTTTCCTCCAGAACAGGCTGTTTCTCTCTTTTGCACATGTGAGCCTTTTTAAAGGCTCTGTTGGGCTGAAGGTCTTCTTTGTGTCCCAGGTGTACAAGAATTTGCAGCTGTTTATGGAGAACAAGAGCCGTGGGGACGACCTCTTTGACAGACTGACCGTAAGTCTGTGTGTTTTTAAAAGCAGTGTTGATGGGGGTGACCCAGGGACTGCCAGTGCTGCACGGCCTGCTCGTGTCCAGAACAGCTGGTCTGATGAGATGGGAAGAGTGTGAGCACCGAGTTAGCATGTCATTTTGCCCAAGAAGGTTGAGGGTCTCCTTGTCCTGATCACCAGCTAAAATCCCCCATCATTTCTTCCTTCTGGAAGCACAAGGCAGGGAGGCTGGGAAGAATGTTAGAAACTGTCCCCAGAGGAAACCACATCCCTAGGCCCACCTTTTTTCCCCCGTGTTTAGACTACTAGCCTCAACAAGCACCTTCAGGACTTGATGGACGGCCTGACTGCCAAAGTGTTCCGCACCTACAACGCCAGCGTCACCTTGCAGGAGCAGCTGCGAGCCCTGACCAGAGGTGAGCTTGGCCCCACCTGTTCTGGGGAGAACAGGCCCTGGTCGTGGGCCGGTGCTGTGTGGCCGGTGTCCAGGGGAGGAGTAGAGACCACCTGGCCCCAGGGGACACTCCAGGTTTGGATGGAGTCAGAGGTCAGGGAAGTGCTCATCTGAGCTGTGAGTGGCCTTCAGGACCCCAGACATCTTCTGTAGGATGTGTCTTACCTGCAGGGCCCACTGCTCCTGGCTCTGGCCAGCGGCCTCTCTGGGGGCCACCTCTGCTCAGCACCCCCTTCTTCAATGCGTCAACCACACAGCCACACAGTTAGGCTTCGCCCCATCTATCGTCTGCTTCTCAGCAGAGTCGGTTTTGAAGACCCTGCCCAGCTCTGCACGTCCCTGTCGTGTGCTGGAACCCTCTCCCCACCGGCTTCTGACCTACTGCCCGGCTGTCCAAGCTCAGCCTGTCTCTGGGCCTCCGCTGGAGGCTCCTGGGTGCTGTCCTGACTCCCCTGTGGTGGTGGTCCCCAGCTGTGCTCCTGGTCTGTGGGCCCCTTGGACAGGGTGCCTACCCCTGACGCTCAGTCTTGTCCACAGAGTCAAGGTCCTCAGTGAGGGGAAGGACTCTCACATGAAGTGTTGTCCTGTGGCCACTACTTTGTAACAAACTCTCCTGTTTTTCAGCTGAAGACAGTGTAGCTGCGAAGATTCTGTCTTACAACCGAGCAAACCGAGCTGTGGCCATTCTCTGCAACCATCAGCGGGCAACTCCCAAGACCTTCGAGAAGTCGATGCAGAATCTCCAGTTGAAGGCATGCGGTTGACGCGGCAGCTCACCGTGGGAGGGCCTCTGGGTGCCAGCCACTGCGGGCTCCATCGCCAGGCTCCCCCTGCCCTGCCCTCCCAAATGCCTTGTTCACAGTCCAGGGCCACCTGGCCAGCAGAGGGGTTCCAGGCCAATCAGGGCTGCCCAGGGCCAGGTGTTGGCTTCTCTGAGGGGAGAACTGCCTAGGGGCGCCAGAGGCTGTCCTGGCTCGGCCTCTGGTGCAGAAAGGCCTCTAGTCCAGGAAGGAGGTCAGTGGAGCAGGGGCTAGGGTCTCGCTGGAGCAGGTGGTACATTTAGGGCCTCTTCCTTACCCTGTCCCCTGGCCACAGAGTGACTGGTCAGGGTCGACCCTCCAGTACCCCTACTAGGCAAGCAGGTGCCCGTGGAGATTCAGGGCCTGCTCAGCTGGGCCCTTTCAGGGCGTAGGGGCCAGCAGGTTGTGGATGGTGGTCCCTGGGGCTGGGCCAGGTAGGGACGGGAGCAGCCCTGACGGGGCCCTCTTCCTCTGCAGATTGAGGCGAAGAAGAAGCAGGTGGCGGAGGCCAAGGCGGAGCTGAAGCAGGCTCGGGCCGGCCACAAATCCAGAGGGGACGACAGGTCCAGAAGGTGAGTGTCCTGAGGGCGCAGGCCGTTGAGTCAGGGCTGGCCGGGAGCTTTAGTTTTTCCTCTTGCCAATTCTGTGGGTTTCTTTTCAGTCATTACTTTGTGATTTTTAAAAATACAGACCATGTTATTTGTGCAAAGAAGTGAGGCAGTACGGAAGTGCCCGAGGAGAAGCGTGGCCCGGCCTCCACCGTGGCCCGTCGGCAGTGGGCTCGCCCCCGTGCTTGGCGCAGGCGAGCTCCGGCCCGGTGCTGCGGGCTCTGTTAGCGGCTCGGTTGAGATGTGATTTTTGTGACAGCCGGTTCACCTGCTTACTCTGTGCAAGTGGTTTTGGCGCATTCACAGAGTTGTGCAACCATCATCAGCATGGATTTTAGAACATTTCCGTCACCTCAGAAGCAAGCCTCATGTCCTGAGCACTCCCCCCACTGCCCTCCCCCACTGCCCTCCCCCAGCTCCTGGACATTGCACACAGGTGGAGGTGTGCCATACGTGGACTCTGTGTCTGGCTTCTTTGAGGCAGCAGAACGTTGTGAAGGTTCATCCACGCTGTAGTGCGCGTTGGCCTCACTCCTTGTTGCCAATATTCGTTCTCTTGTCTCGATGGACGGCGTGTTGTCTGTCCGTCCATCAGTTGCTGGATATTTGCGTGGTCTCCACTTCTTGGCTTTTGTGGGTAAGGCTGCTGTGAGCACTCAGGTGTTTGTTTCTGTGTGTTTCTGTTTGGCACCTCCCTGGGAGCGGAGTTGCTGGGTCACTTGACACCTCCAGGTTGAACATTTTCAGAAGGCCCCAGGCTGGCTTCCACAGCAGCTGTGCATTCTGCGTTCTCACCATGGGGTGTGAGCTTCTGGTTTCTCCTCCTCGCCAGCACTTGACTTAGTCCCTTGTTGGGCGGGAGGTGGGCTCTCATTGTGGGTGGTTTGCGTCTCCCTGAAGGCTGAGGAGATCGAGCATCTTCCACATGCTTATTGGCTATTTGTACATCGTCTCTGGAGGAATGTCTCTCCAGGTCCCTTGCCCATTTTCCAGTTCATCATCTTTTTACTGTTGGGTTGTAAAAGCTCATTATTTATTCCTGCTACAAGTCTCTTTTCAAATGTGATTTGAAAATACTTTCTCCCGTCCTGTGGGTTGTCTTTTCACTTTCTTGGTGGCGTCCTTGGAAGCACAAAATTTTTAAATTTTGGTGAGTGCAATTTATTTTTTTGTTGTTGCTGTTCTTTAGTGCTCTGTCTGATAAAGCTTTGCCTGACCCAAGGTCCTGTGGTGTATTCCTAAGTTTTCTCATAAGAGTGTTAGAGTTTTAGCTCTTACATTTAGGTCGTTATCCATCTTGAGTTAAGGTTTGTACCTGGTGTGAGGTAGGGGTCCACCTTCTTTCTTTTGCATTTGGATCTCTTGCTGTCCCAGCACCATTTGCTGAAAGACTGTTTTCCCCACTGAGTGGCCCCGGCTCCCTGTGGAAGATCAGTTGGTTGGAGGTGTTTGGGTTTCTTTCTGGACTCTCAGTTCCGTTCATGTTCACGTCTGTGCTGGTGCTGGTACCACTGAGTCTTGGGTGCTGTAAGTTTTGAAATGGGAAAGTGTGAGCCATCCAATTTTGTTTTTCTCTTTACAGACTGTTTTGGCTATTCAGGGGCCCTTGAAGTTCCACATGAATTGTAGGCTCAGCTTGTCACTTTCTGCCGGGAAGCCAGCGCGGGCTCTGATAGGGGTTGCATTGACTCTGTAGATCGAGCCTCCCGCTCTGTGAACACTAGGATGTCCTTTAGATATTTAGTGCCTTAGTTTCTTTCAACAAAGTTCTAGAGTATAAGTTTTGCACCTTTCTTTTGTTAAATTTATTCTGTAAGTGTTTTATTGTTTGCTGCTGTTCTAAATGGAATTGTTTTCTTAATTTCGTTTGGATTGCTCATTGCTAGCTTTGTTGGAGGTCTCCAGGACCATCCCTGGTTCAGTGATCCATAGGAGGATCCCCAGGACCGCTCACATTGATTATAGGGCAAGAACTCCCGGCAGTGGGCCCGGGCACGCCAGGTGCCAGCTCCCGAGTCCTCTCCCAGCACCCCAGGTGCTCCGGGCAGTTCAGATGCCTCAGCTGCACCTTTCTGATTTCAGAGATCATTAGTGCTCCCCCCCAACCCCTGCAGGCACCAGGATTTTAGGGGGTTTTCCTTCGTGGTTACAAAATCAGTGTTCACATTCAGTCATCGTGACTTTACATTTCTTCACTTATCCTTATTCCTCCCTGAGACCTTTTGTCTGGGTTTTGTGTATGAGAGATTGAAAGCATTTCCACAGAAAAGTGTTTCTGTATACCTGAGCCAGAAAGACCCCATATCCAGCGATTGGGCAGGACGGACTCCTGGATTGTCGTGCAAGTTCTAAGTGGGTTTATGTAACGTCCAAGAGTGTGGGTTTGTTTGCTCCTGCTGATCCTGTGAGCAGCCGAGATCAGATGAGCTGCATCCCACATCTGCCTGCCCCGATGGGTGTGAGCACCGGGCACCTAGGAGCGTGGAGTCTGGCCCTGCCCCCACCACTGCAGACTGCGCTGACCGCCAAGTCTCAGGACGAGCCTCGAGACATCCCTGGGGGTGTGTGACTGTCCCTGTGATGTGCCCTCCCCGGTGTCAGAAGTGCACCACAGTCGCACTTGATTTCTGATGGCCCCGTCAGCAAACAGGCTTTATCACGGGGGCATCTGCAGGTGACCCTGCTGGTCCAGCCACAGCCATGATGTCTGCCCAGTTTAGGGCCCTACGCAGAGCTGTCCTGAATCTGCAGCAGTCCCTGGGTCTGAGGCCTGGTCCTGGAGCCTTCGGTCCAGCTCCCCTGTGCTGAGGCTGAAACTCCCGTAGCTCACGGGGTCGGGTTTTTGCTCAGAACCCGATCCAGACCATGTGTCTCTGAATTCACGATTCCAAGGGGACCAGCGGCTTTCCTTCTGCAGCCCCAAAGCGGAGGTGCTGCAAGTCCAAGTGACAAGGCTTCCCTGTGCCCTCATTACCTTGTCCGTCTGGAGGTTAGAAATAGGCCTGCTCAAAAATACACATCAGGCCAGAAAGCAGCCTCGGGGTCTGAGACGTCTCACCTCACAAGAGCCATGAGCAGTGCCCTCCACCCAGCGATTCAGACTCCAGAGCTGTCTTGTCTGGGGCGAGCCTCTTCTTCGCGGTGTCTCTCTTTCCCCAGAGACTCCGATAGGCTAAACCATAGTAAAAACCATCACCGACAGAGACTCAGCGTGTCTCCAGTACTCAGAGTTGAAATTCTTTTTTTTTTAAAGATTTTATTTTTCCTTTTTCTCCCCAAATCCCACCTGTACATAGTTGTGTATTTTTAGTTGTGGGTCCTTCTAGTTGTGGCATGTGGGATGCCGCCTCAGCATGGCTTGACAAGCAGTGCCATGTCCGTGCCCAGGATTTGAACTGGTGAAACCCTGGGCCGCCGAAGCGGAGCGCACGAACTTAACCACTCGGCCCTGGGGCAGCCCCCTTAGAGTTGTAATTCTAACCTTCCCGCCAGCTGCAAGGCAAGGCTGCTGTGTCCACTGTCGCTTTTTCTTGTACCTTTTCTGGTTGGGATGATCCATCTAGCATTTATAAAATTACAAGCATTTAACGTATTATATCTGTTTTTTACTAAACATCCCGACGCAATAGCCACAAAATACGAAGCCATTACCACACCCCCCGTTTCTTTCTTGCTGCAGGTTTCCTCAGCCCCTGGCAGTTCTCGACTTGCCAGGCTTAAGCGTACAGGGCAGCTGCCGAGAGGATCCCAGCTGGGACGGGCCCAAGCAGCCGTCTCTAGAACTCCGTTCCGGATCCAGCCTTTTTTTCTCCCACTGGGAGGGGAGAGCAATGCAAACTTTTAACACTTTTGGCCCATCCAAAGCTCACTCTTGGGAATTTGGGACCCTTTCTCCCACCTGGAGGAGAACAGAAACCCGAGGCCTGAGCTGGGCTGTCGTTTTTCCCTCTCTGTAGCCACTGTGGCCCAAAGCAGCCCGAGGATGTGAGCCCACCCTCCTGGGGTTGGAGCTGTCGTTTCCAGATTCCTCAGGGAGCTTTGACTCTCAGAGCAGACAGCAGCCCAGCTGCCGTTTCATCACGGACGACTCCATGGGCACCCAGGCCTCCTTCCTTGTCAGACGAGCCTCTTGCCATGGCTCTGCCAGTCAGTGCCAGCGAGTCACACTTTGACACGAACTGAACCCCAGACCACTTCTGGGTTCAGGGATTCCGCAGGACTCACCGGGTTCGGCAGTCACAGCCGTGGCTTAGTGGAGCGAAAGGGCACAGAGAGCGCCAGCAGACGGAGGCAGCGCACGAGCCTGTGGTGTCACACAGGGCGGGTGCCATTTCTCTTACCAGCAAGCTGTGACGACACGTGTGAAATGTCCACCAGAGAAGCTTATTGGAGACTTGGTGCCCGGGCTGTCATGGGGGCTGGTCACCTAGGCTGCCTCTGCCCAGCACATCCCTAACTTCCAGACCCCCGCGAGGAGAGCAGGAGCGCAGTGCAGAGCATGTTTGTATACACACGTCAGGCTCAGAGAGCCACCTCAGTGGGGGCCATGGGACCCCCGAGATCCAGCCTTGGAAGCAGGCCTGTCCGAGGATGGGCGGGCCTGCTGTGTGAACTCTCCTCCACACTGTGCGCAAGGAGTACAGCTGATGTTTTTTGATCTTGTGTCCTGCAGCCTGCTGACCTCATTTACTAGCGCTAGTAGTTTTTTAGCGGAGTCTGTAGGATTTTTAAGATCATGTTATCTGCAAATAGAGATAGTTTACTCCTTCCTTTCCAGTTAGATGCTGTTTCTTTTCCTTGCCTGATTGCTTTGGCTGGACTCTCCAGCACGGTGTCGAGTACTAGTGACATGAGTGGACAGCCCCGTCTTGTTCCTGCTTCTAGGCCAGAGCTTCGCTCTCCGCACCAAGGACCGTGGCAGCCGCAGCCTTTCTTAGACGCCCTGCATCTGTGGGGGCGTTTGCTCTCTCCCTAGGCCGTCAGGTGTGGGTTTTCGTGGAAGGGTGTTGGGTTTTGTCAGATGCTTTCTCTGCATCTGTGGAGACGATCATGTTTTTATCTTCCTGTTGAGGTGGTCTGTCACATCAGCTGATCTTCAGGTGTCCAGCCGTCCTTGCATCCCTGGAATAAATCCTGTTTGATCATTGTGTAGAATCTTTTTTATATATTGCTGAATTTGGTTTGATTGTGTTGAGGATTTTTGCTTCTGTGTGTAAAAAGGATAATAGTGTGTGGTTTCTTGTGACGTCTTTGGTTTTAGTGTGAGGGTAACGCTGGTCTCAGAGTGAGGTGGGACGGGTTCCCTCCTCTTCCCTTCTGTGGAAGTGTGTGAAGAATTGGTGGTACTCTTCTTTAAATGCATGGTAGAGTTCCCCGGTGACGTCCTCTGGGCCTGGGCCGTCTCCGTGGGAGGTGATCGATCGCTGTACTTGTTAGAGGCTTGTGCATGTTTTCCATTCTTCTTGCGTCCGTTTTGGTGGTTTGTGTCCTGGTTCTTTGTTCACTTCACGGGGTCGTCTGGTTTGTGGGCACGCGGTTGTTCAGAGTCTCCCTTGCCATCCCTCTCCAGCGATGTGTCCCTTTATTCCCAATGGCTGTGGTTCTAGGCGTGCGAACGTTTCCTCATTGTGACAAGTGTCCTTGGCTGCAGAGGGGCATTTTTAACACGGGGGCTGTGTGTAAGAAATGTCAAGTGATCAGACCGTGGAGTATTCATAATAATGAAAAATAAGGCTGTCATCCACCCTGACCTCCGTTCCCCCGGGGTGGCTGGGGACTTTCTGTGTGTCTTCCGGAAAGCCCGGACGTGTGCATGCCCGTCGTCCTCCCTCCCCCACCCCCCTTTTCCCCATAAGTCGCACCCACTGTTTGTACATTGGTGTCCGTGTGCGCCCGGCAGCTGTGTCAGAGCAGCGCCCGGCCCTGTGGCTCACGCGTCTCGGCGGCTCCGGGATGAGTGCTTGCTGTTCAGGCTGCCCCGCGGTTGGCCGGCTCGGCCTTTGGCGGCAGCACTCCCTCTTGGTCGTGAGTCATTCCGCACGTGTCCAGGTGGATTTGAAGTGTGCACTCCTGGGAGAAGGGCAGGGGTTAAACTTCATGGCACTGGTGGCCTCATGGCCGTCGGCAGGTTGCCCACCCCCACCCTGCCTGGGCATTGTCTTACCCAGCGTCCTGGGTGAGGCGTGTGGGGAGGGGAAGAGGGTGCCTGTCTGGAGAAACCTGCTTTTCTGTAAAAAGGTGGGAGTGAGGGCTCAGCGTTTTTCTGAACGGGAAAGGCTCTCTCATACTGGTTGTCACCCTTTGCCCCTTTTCCCATGTCTGTCGTGGTTCACATTTCCACAGAGCTCCCCTCTCCCGCCTCCTTTCTGCTGAGGGAGGGCTGTCTGTTGTAATGCAGGCCTCCCCGGGGCTCGGCCCACACCCAGGGAGTGCGCGGGCAGGTGCCCCCGTGGGGACCTGCAGCCCGTCCTTCTCTTGCCAGCTTCCTGGAGAAGAGGGAGAGGCTGCTGGAGAAGCTGGAGGAGCAGCTCATGAGACTGAGCACACAGGCCACGGACAAGGAGGAGAGCAAGCAGGTGGCCCTGGGCACGTCCAAGCTCAACTACCTGGACCCCCGGATCAGCGTCGCCTGGTGCGCGGGCCCCAGCTTGCTGTGCCCACTCACATCCTTGAGGAGGGGCCCGGGTTCCCCAAGTGGCCCCTGTGGTCAGCACAGGTCCTTCCTGTGGTGGGACCTGCCTGACTGGTGTGTCTCTGATGCCCAGTCCTGTGTCATTAGTCCTTCCTCCCTGAGAGCTTTGGGACAGTGTAAGGCCGGGTAGTGACAAGTAGCTGGCGTGGGATGATGACCCTGAGTCAGGTGCCTGCACCCACCCAGCCACGAGGAGCTCAGCCTGCCCACTGGGAGTGGAAGTGCCAGGGTTGCCTTGTGCCCCGTGAGCATTCCCTGAGCACCCCACTTGCCCTTCTGGGTCCCTTTGCACTCTCAGAGGCCTCCCTGACGCCCTGGCAGTGGCCGTGACCAGGAGGAGCAGGTCTTGGAGCCGAGGCGTCCCGGCCTCCGTCCCGCTGTGTCCTGAGACCCCTGGTCTGCTCTCCGCAGGTGTAAGCGTTTCGGGGTGCCCGTGGAGAGGATCTACAACAAGACGCAGAGGGAGAGGTTCGCCTGGGCCCTCGACATGGCGGGCGAAGACTTTGAGTTCTAAACAAGCATCCTCGTGCCTCACTGGAGTTTATTATTATTTTTTCACTATTAAAGCAATCTTGGGGAATTTTGTACAATGAAATGTTTTGCTGCAGGTGTTTGTGGTGTCATTATACAGAAGGTCGCTGACACTCGCGTGCCCTGTCCTTTGAAGTGTGTCTGCTCCCCCAGCTGCTGTCCCCTGGCCGTGGCAGCCGCTTTCTCTCTCAGGGCTCCTGCACAGAGTGACGGACAAGAGCTGGGCTGTGGCCATGTGCCTGTCTCTAGAACCCGCTAACAGTGCGCGGGGCTGCTGGGGCTGGTTGAGGGGGTCCCTGACTCCCGTGAGAGGAGGCCTGGGTACCCCCACCCGCACACACTGTCGCAGCCCTGGGCGGGGACCCCTCAGACACGCTGTCCTCTCCTCCTGAGCAGATGGGCCAGTGGGGCCCTGAGTGCCTGTCTTCCCCCCAGAGGGCTGCTTGTGTGCCCACGGCCAGGCTCTCCCTCCGGGCTCCAACCTGGCGGCAGGAAGGTGTGGCCTGATGGGGTGGATGGAGTCGTTGTGTCCTCGAGTGAGAAGTGGCAACAGATGGGGCCATCCCAAAAGTGCAGGCAGGGAGGGGGTGTGACAGCTGTGCCCTGGGGCACCCCCGGACAGAGCCACAGGGGCCGGTGGAAGTCACTCAGTAAAGGTCTCAGGCAGGTGCGCGGCGCCAGGTGGCCAGGACAAGCAGGCCTGGCTGAGGATGGACTGGGACCATCATGGCCGTGCAGGGTGGGCAGGACGTCCCTGCTGCAGCTGGGGTCTCTGCGAGGTGGGCACGGGGGGGAGGTGTTTTAAAACTCTATTTTGGGGGCAGATAATCTTTCTTTTTAGTTTCCAGGTCTGTGGCTCAAGAGGCAGCTCACACACATCCGCACATCCAGACAGGACGGGCAGGAGATGATGGCTTTGAGGCCGACGTGGCCACTGGCCGAGGCTCTGGAGCGCCTTGCGCAGAGGATCCCTGCTGTGCGTGCGGAGGAGAGTCAGTGACTGTGGCTGCACGGCGGACCGTAGGAGAGTAAAACCAGTCAGACAGCTGCGGTGCCTCCCATCAAGAGACGGGCTGTTTGTCCCCCAGCCCGGGCTTCCTTTTGCTGTCGTTGTGCGTGTCCCTCTCGGCTGTCTGTTGTGTAGCTGTTCCCTGCCTACTGGGTCCCACTCACTCCTTGTCGGTCCCCCTCATTTTGGAGATCTTCTTTAGCAGCCTCATGAAAAAGAATGAAGAACAAGTTGGTGAGTTTGCGCACGTGAAAAGGCTGTTTCACAACCATCACACTTGATAACCTGAACCCGCGTCGGCCTTCAGGTGCGAGTTATCCTCACCCCTCGTCAGTGCACTTCCGGGCGTCCCGGCTGGCGCCCTCCTGCTGAGGCCCAGCCTGGGGGCCTGTGTGCCACCTCTGTCCCTGTGAGGTCCTGCTCCTCAGGCCCCGCGCGCCCCGCAGAGGGTGGTAGTGGGCACTTCTACTCCGGTGCCGCGCCTCTCAGTGTGGGGGAAGCAGTGAAATTATTCCTCTGATAATTTCACTCCCACCACGCTCTGTTTTCTTTCTTTCCCCCGGAACTCCTCTTAGTCTTAATCTTTCTATCTTATCTCCTTGTCTTTTTTTTCTTTTAAAAAGGTTTTCTCAACTTTACTTCTCAACTTTCTCACTAATTTGTTTTTAATTCCCACCATCACATTTAATCTCTAAGAGTTCGTTCGTTCTTTTGAATTGTTCCTTTAGAAACACTATTCTGTTCTTTTTTAATGGGTACAGTTCCTTTTAGTCCCTGAGGTTGCCACACATCCTTGTTCACACTTCCCCTCGTCCCGTGCCGCCTGCTTCCGCCGAGTGTCCCTTTCCTTCCTGGGCGGACTCGGCCTCCACCTGCCCTCTGCACTCGCCCACCATGGCTCTGAGGTGCAGGGTCCTCCCTGTCGTCGTGTTTGAACTGGGGTGCCACCCACTCGGGCTTGCTGCGATCACGGACATGTTTGGATGGTTTCTGCCATCTTACTCTTTGGTTATTTGCCCAGTTATTTCCAGGTTTTTCTTTTTTCCTGCTTATTTTTTAATTGATAGAAGTTTTTGTTCATTTTAAATGATTGCATTTTTGTTTTTCTACTGGATTGGAAATATATGCACTGTTTATATTTAGTAATTAACATTAAACTATACTATGCATATTTAACTTGTCACAGTCTAAAATTAAAGTCTTACACCCCTTGACAACAATAACAGGATCTTGGGCCATTTAAATTGTCTTCTTTGTTTTTTTTTTTGTGTGTGAAGAAGATTGAGCTAACATCTGTTGCCCGTCTTCCTCAGTACACAGTTGGATATCGTAGTTGTAGGTCATTCTAGTTCTGCTATGCGGGACGCCACCTCAGCATGGCTGGATGAACTGTGTGGTCTGTGCCCAGGATCTGAACCGGCGAACCCTGGGCCGCTGAAGCAGAGCGCGTGAACTTAACCACTCGGCCATGGGGCGAGCCCCTAAATCCTCTTCTAACGCCCATGCTCTTCTTGCCCAGTATTTTAGGTGACGTTATTCTTTCATACATAGAATGTTTGGATTACATTCATATTTATCATTTGGTTTGCTTACATTCCATTTTCTAACTAAGACCATCATTCTGAAATCATTTTCCTTCTTTTTGCAGTACAGACTTCGGATGTTCTTGTAGCGAAAGTTCCTTAGTGATAAACTGAGATTTATGTATAAATAAATGTTTGTTTTCACCTCATCTATGAAAACTAATTTTGCTGGGCATCCAGGTCTAGGCCGCCAGGTCCTGTGTGCACGCTGAAGACACTCACCACGGCCTTGTCTCTGCGGCTGACTCCAGAAGTCTCTGACGGTGCAACTCTAGTTCCTGTGTTGGAGATCTGGCCCTGCTCTCTTTCAGGATCTTTGTCTTGCTGGTCTGCTTCAGTTGTCTTGTATCTAGGTGTGGATCTCTCTTCATTTATGCAGCTTCATATACATTGTACTTCCCGGATCTGTGAATTTATGTTTTTCATTAAAGAAAGAAAAGCCTTGCTGGAACACTCTAAGTGGGATCCAAAGAAATTCAGTCCTGTAGAGCGCAGAATTGTGACGATGATGAAACGAGCCTGTAGAGACGCCAGCCGGAGGCTAAGCAAGTTGGCTGTGGGCCCTGCAGTCAGGCCGACAGAGCACAGCCTCAGCGCAGGTGGGCAGCTGTGCGTCGGGCCCAAGTGCTGACAGGGGTGACTCCGGGACGAGGACGGCTGGGACTTCCGGGATACTGAGAACAGTGTCAGTGTGCTCGCCTTTAACTGATATTTTGTCAGCCTGACTGTGGGGAGACTGAGCCAGGGGAGAAGTAGGGATGCGGACGGGCCTCATCTCCACACGGGGTTGGCTGGCTTCCCCACCTGGCCTCGCTTGGCCCTCCATCCTCAGCCCTGCAGAAAATCCGAGCCTTGGCCCTGGTGGAGGACAGGGACTGGGCGGGCTAGGGGAGCCATCTGCCCAGCAGGTTGGAATTGGAATAACTGGGGCGGGTGTCAGTGCAGGGTTTCACTGTTTCCTCCCTTCTCTCTCCCGGGACTCCCTTCAGATCCACGGCAGACCTTCCTGTTGGATCTTCCAGCCTTTACCATGTGCTTTCTGTTCTCTGTCTCCTTGTCTGTGTGCTATTCTGGATCGCCCTGGGCGTGTCTTCCATGCACCAGCGCTTTCTTCAGCACGCTCTGCTCAGCTCTTTAACCCGCCCGTTGAGTTCTATTTCAACAATTACATTTCTCATTCCTACAAGTTCTCCTTTAAAATCCCTGCCTCTTCATTCCTGATAGTGTCCTATTGCTTTCTGTTCGCTGTGACTGTCTTATTTCTTTAAACACTTCATGCGTAACTATGGTCAGTGCCTGCGCCTTTGTGGTTTGTATGACTGTTTGCTGTCGGCGTTGATCCTCATTCAGTGGGACTCACCTTCCTGTGTGCCTGCTGACCTCCGCGAGCTCTCTGCTTGACCTTATGAGCAGGAGCACCACGGCTCTGAGGACAGAAACTTTGCTCCAAAGAGGGACTGCTTTGGCTTCCCCTAGGACCTGGGAGCAGCACGAACCTGGGACCCCTCAGCACATCTGAGGATCTTGGCTCAGCATGGGCGTCCCAGGCTCAGTTTCCCACCTCACCATTGGTGCAAGAGCCAGCAGCCCAGTAGCCGTGGTGCCACTGAATCCACTCTGCCCCTACAGGCTGCACAGCCCTGCAGCCTAAGCTCACATCTGTGTGTGTGTGTGTAAGATTTGCCCTGAGCTAACATCTATTGCCAGTCTTCCTCTCTTTTGTGTGTGGGTTGCTGCCTCAGCATGGCTGACAGGTGGTGTAGGTTCATGCCTGGGACCAAACCCCCAAACCTGGGCCGCCAAAGCGGAGCACACCAAAGTTAACCACTACACCCTGGCCCCCTAAGCTCACATCTTAAAAGAAATAGGTGCCAATAAGAGCCCTAGAATTGTGCTACTATTTTGGAAGTCCAGCCAGCTCCAGGACCCAGAATAATTCACAGTCGGTAGTTATGCTAGAGCAGACAACTGCCATGGAGTGGCACCAAACCACAGCCGGACCAGGGCAGATCTGGATCAGGAGCCGGACCCCAGGACTTACACCAGGTGACTGCTCAGATTTGTCTTGTTCATTACAGTCGACTTTCAGTAACGTGACCTCACTGAATTCATCATGGCAGAGTTTAACAATAGGCACCAAAATATTTTCCCCAACAAAGACAGCTCTCTCTCCCTATCTGGCAAGTAACATTTGCAGTCATGTGTCATGTGGCGACAGCAACATGTTCTCAGAAATGTGGTGGTAGGCGATTTCATTGTGTGACCATCACAGAGTCCACTCCCGCAAACCTAGATGGCACAGCACACCACACACCTAGGCTCTCTGGCACTAACTGTACGGGGCCACTGTCGTGTATGTGGTCCGTTGCTGACCCAAACGGCGTTCTGCGGCGCGTGACTGTACGCGTGTCCATAACCCTGTCGAGTTGTCATGTGCGATTTCAGATCAAGTAGTGAGCTCACTTAGACCATTGTTTTCTATTATTACACTTTGTCTTGGATCACCAACTACAAAATCGCAAGGTCCTATAAGCACGTTTCTTACACCCTTTCACATTCCTCTCGTGTGCCCCGGCCTTTGCTTTGTACACAACACTTAATCCATGTGTTGATTAAATCTTTGAAGAACCAGCTCAGGAGTCACCCTGGGAGCTCCTCCCGGTTTCGTCCCCTGCGCCAGGCTTCCTGTCTGCTGCTCTCCCGCGCTGCCCACTCCCTGTATATGCTTATGTTACTGGACTTTTCCTGGGGTGTCCGTTCCAGTGAGAGCTGTGCGTCTGTCTCACCCTCAGCCCGTAGGGTCCTCGAGGGCAGATACCATGGTGGATTTGCTTCCCGTAGAACAGCTGAGGGCTTAGGAAGCATTTGTTGAAAGTGCAAGTATCTTAAGCTTCCTTTTCTTGTACTGCCTGCATGAGGCTGAGCAGAGTTCTGCACGCTGCACACTCTGAAATGCTGTAAAAACAAGTGGATCGAGGTCATCGCCTCCTTGTGGCCAGGCCTCATGGTCTCTCCTTCGTGCCTCTTCCATAAAACTCCCCAGCATATTGCACTTGCTGCTCTGTTGTGGGGCGCACAGTCTGTATCCAGGGCTGTGCTACAGCCGTTCTGGCTACAAGGAGCTCACACGTTGATGGAGACTCAGACATAAACATACAGCTTTGACACAAGGTAGAAAGTGACTCTTGCCTTTTAAAAAGTGCTACGGAACTAAAAGACATACAACAGGTACATGGATAAATCTCAAAAACATTAAGTAGAGGGAAAGAAATCAGACATAAAAGATTATAATGTTCTATTTATACAAGGTTCTAGAACAAGCAAAACTATAGTGATAGAAATGAACTCACTGGTTGCCTCTGAGGATGAGGGGGTCGACTTGAAGGAGGCATAAAGGAACTTTCTGGGATGATGGAAATAGTCTCCATCTTCATAGTGTGGTGGTTATAAAGGTCAAAACGGGTTATATTTGTCAAAACTCATAAAACCAAACACTTAAGATCTATGCATTTCACCATATGTAAATTACACCTCAGGAAAAACAGTGCTATGAAAGTGAAAAAAATTCATTTCAGTGGACACGTCACCATCGATCCCCTCTCTTCCTCTGGGAAAACCTCCATTCCCATCGACACAGCTTGCCTTCCCTGAGACCCCCTTCTCTTCCGACTGCCCCCAGGCAAGGTGGCAGCAGACAGACAGACTGAAGCCTTCCGCCTGGGCAAGACTAAGCCACCAAGACAGCTTTATTGTCCTCACTGCACGTGGAACGAAGCACACAAACCTCTTGGCGTGGGCAAGCTTTCACAGGTGTCGCCCCCGCCCCCTCCAGTCTCGTCGGCACGTTGTCCCTGCTCCACACCACCCCTCCCAGGTTCACTCGGGGCCGTGAACCCGCTGGTGCTGGATCAGGTGAAAGCTCAGGCGGAAGGCGCGCCCACACTCCGTGCAGCGGAAAGGCTTCTCGCCGGTGTGGATCCTCTGGTGCCGGAAGAAGCCGGACAGGGCCCGGAAGGCGCGCCCACACTCGCTGCACTCGTAGGGCTTCTCCCCAGTGTGGATGCGCCGGTGCTCGCTGAGGAAGGAGCTTCGGCTGAAGGCGCGCCCGCACTCCTGGCACGCGTAGGGCTTCTCGCCGGTGTGCACCCTCTGGTGCTGAATGAGGTTGGAGCTCTGGCTGAAGGCTTTCCCACATTCTTTACATTCGTAGGGGTTCTCTCCATGGTGAATTCTCTGGTGCCGAACGACATTGGAACTGTGAATGAAGGTTTTCCCACATTCGCTGCACTCATACAGTCTCTCTCCAGTGTGGATTCTCCGGTGCTTAACAGCGTCTGACCGCTGACTGAAGGACTTGCCACATTCAGGACATTCGTAAGGTCTTTCTCCCGTATGGATTCTCTGATGCCTAATAAGGTTGAAGCTCTGGCTGAAGGCTTTCCCACACTCCTTGCAAACGTACGGCTTCTCCCCGTTGTGAATTCGCTGGTGCCTGACGACATGTGAGCTGTGGATAAAAGCTTTCCCACAGTCGCTGCATTCGTAGGGTTTCTCCCCAGAGTGAATGCTCTGATGCTTCACCACATCCGAATAGCATTTGAAGCCCCTGTCGCAAGTGCTGCATCGATAAGGCCGCCCTTTCCAGCTTCCTCTCCCATCCGTCGCAGAGCCTGCATTCAGGGTGACTTCGGACCCAGACACAGTGCTCCCGTGGCCGTTCTGCCCTGCAGCTTTCTCATAAACAGCCGGTCCCCGAGGGGGATCTCCGGGCTTCTCTCCAGCTTCCTCAATCCCACAAAGGTCCCGAAGCCCCAGTGCCCGGGGAGGCCCCTGAAGCAGTCCTGGCACACTCTCTCCATGGCTTTCCCCTTCTCCTAACATCACTGGCTTTGGTGCCAACCCTGTGCTCTCAGCCCCTTGCTCAGCAGCACAGCTGGAAGCATGGCCACCACTGGATGCCTGTGCCAGAAAAGCTGGAAAAGAGGGTCAGGGATGTATAACTTTAGACATAAGAAAACTCTTGAACAACATACAGTTGTATGTGAACTTGAGACGGCACTGCCACCTGTGGAGATGACAGAAGTGATGGCAACAAAGGCAGTGGGCAGCAGACACCTGTCATTTTGCTTGTCCCGATCCAGCCCAGTTCTCCTCCCCGTTCCTAACTGCTGTGGTTACAGGAACAGACAAGGGGCCGGAGGAGGGCTCAGCAGGGTGCCTCCCTGCCCCTGACCTTAGTCCACCTGTGTCAGGAGTGAAGGAGGCAGAAACCAGGCTGAGTGCTGCCTGCTCTGCCATGTGGCCTGGAAAGCAATGAAAGTTGGTCGGCAGCAAAGCAGAGCAGAATGAAACTGAAGCAGAGGTCCGGGAGGTGTAGGGACAAGGGTGCCCTGATGGCACAGCCTGTTTCTCCAAGCCAGGACTCCCTGAGACAACCCTGTATCCTTGACAATTCCCCCAACCCACCAACTCAAAGGACTCTGTTCTATGCAAGTAAGAGAATCCTTTCTCAGCGAGAAGTGAGCACCCAGAGTAAGCGGCCAGCAGCCTGTGAGAAGGACGATGGAGCTGGTGGGGCCCTCCCGGTCCTGACTGTTGGGCAGTGAGGCATCTGGTTAAACTAGTCCCGTTGGCTAATGGGAACACACCATGTGCCCACCTAGTCAGAAGCTTTCTGGATGTGGGAGCATGATAGTGGGATCTCAGAATGCTGGGTACTGACTGTGGCCTTCACAGGGTCCTCCTGTGCCAGGTGCTGCAGGGGCGCCTGGGGAGCTGAGACAGGGACGCCTACTCACGAGGGAGCTCAGGAGGACAGGACCACCATGACAAGCACAGCAACCAAGTTAAGAGAAAACTTTTCCACCCACAGGCAATAACCTGAGCCACTGAACGGAACCAGTTAAGTCCTCAGCCGCTCCCCTCTCGAGGACTTGAACTGCGGATGTCATAACGACACCTATGGCTGGGCTGGGGGGCAAGGATGCTCTTCCCAGGCGGGTGGCATCCACAGAGCTTTCCCACTGATTCCCTAATAAGGGGGCTGTTCAGTTGAGCAACTGGAGGTAGGGAGAGGCCGCAAGCAAGGGCTAAGAAACAGAAGGCCCCCGGGGGTGGCCAGCCCTGGCCTTGTGGTTTGGTGGACCTGGAAGTTCAAGAAAGTGACTCAGAGGCACTTATGAAGAAAAAGTTATTCAGAGTTAAGACAAGGAGGGCCACATCCTCTCCTGCTGGTTCTGCCGGGTCAGGCTTCAGGTCCTGTGAACTGCTTGCCTCCTGAGGCCAGGCCAGGTGCCCCAGGCAGCCCTGTGTAGGTGTCCTCCCGTGCCAGCCTCCGAGGGGCCCTGAAGGGCCCTAAGCATGGAGCACTGGTTCTCATCTGGGGCGACGTTGTCTCCAGGGCACTTCTGTCTGGAAACTCTGAGGTCACCATGGGAGGGGGTGCTCCTGGCACTCAGTGGTTAGGTAGAGGCCAGGTAGGCTGTGGAACATCCTAGAATGCACAGGATGCCCCACAACAAAGAATCTTCCATCCCAAGATGTCCACAGTGCCGAGGCTGAGAAACCCTGATGGGGAGGAGTCCTCCCACAAGCAGAAGCTGGGGCTGCCAGGCCTTCTCATGAAGAAACTCGCTCCCCCAGCAAAGGTGCCAGTCACCAAACACGCCGGTGAGATCCAACGGCCCCCTATGTCACTCCACCCACATCTCTCCTTCAGGCTGTTATAGCTGGTGGTACAAACTCGGGGCCGGCAACCCAGACATGGGGTTTTCTCTTTATTCCTTTCAAAATGGGTGGTTTTGTTGTGAGTGACCTGCTCTTCCTCCGCCACTCTGTATGTTGGCATTTGCTACAATTATTATTTAGTCCAAAATTGCAGGACTGTGCAGAACCCCATCTGGACAGGATTGAGGTTGGACACGGGAGGGAGAGGCATGGCCTGGAGTCCCAGGCATGAAGGGCAGCTCCATGGCAGTGCCCCTGAGGGATGAGCATGTGTGCGTGGACACGGGGGTTCCTGACTTCAGGGGGATCAGGTGCAGGTGTGCGGGGGGTGTGTGTTTGTTCTGGGCAGCCGTGGTTATATTGTGCCCAGGCCCCAACTGCTGAGTGGAAACCATCAGAGAGTGTGGTGGGGAAAGGCTCGAGGCAATCATGTGTCTTTGCTAAGGGAAGATGGCATTGTTGTTAGCACTGGTTATATAATGTCATAATAGCAACAACAGTAAATGGAATATGAGTCCTCAGCTTTGACAGCCCTCAAATGTGGCCTTAACTCTTCAGTACAGAGTGGGATGGGAGCCGGAAAGGGAGATGGCCGATGGGCGGGACGCTAGCCAGGTTTTCATCCATCAGACTCTTCCTGGTCACCTACTCTGAGCCCAGGACCACTGACACAGCTGGGCCCCGGGAAGCAGAGCCAAGAATTAACGAAACTGAGGGTGAAGGAGTTAAAATCACCCTGGATTAGGGGGAAACTGTGCTTTGTACCCTCAAGGTTAACATGGGAAACAAAATAGCCAAGGTTCCTGAGCCCGCCTTGCAGAACAGCAGGAGGACGCTGATAGAGAGGAACTTGCTGACAGCCCCCTGCCTGCCTAAGCACCTTACAGGAACATCGAGGAGCTGAAATGACTGACTGTAAACTTCAGAGGTCAAAGACTAAAATCCACTATGCGTGACGCGTAGAAGAGACAGCCGTCCCTGTGCAGAGCACTCTTAGAACTTCAGCCCCAAGGGCACATGCTCCCCGTCCCCACCTAAGACCCCAATAAAAACCCTTGCTTGTAGCTTTTTGGGAATTCGGGATTACAGCACGAGCCGCCCGTTCTCCCTGCTCAGCGCTTTGCAATAAAATTCCTACTTTCTTCACTGAACCCGGCGTCAGAGACTGCCTTGCTGCGTGATGGGAGAGCGAGCTCACTTGCGGTTCGATATCATTAGTGTTCTTGTTCTCAGAAGTCTCCAGGCAAGGGGACCAGAAGGGAGGGGTGCAGAGTGTGCCAGGAGAGCAGAGGAAGGAAGCAGGGAGAGGTGAGGCCAGCGGGCAGTGAGAGGAGGAGGGCTGTGAGGGGAAAGGAAGTGGGATGGGGCTGTGCCGCCCGAGGCCGGCGGTGTCCCTCTGCAGCCGGCAGACTGACTTGGGGAGCCCGATTCCTCAGCTGTCCCCTAGGACCTCCCTAGCCCCAGGACAGTCCCCCCGCGGCCCCTCTGGACCTGGCTGCCAGGCCTCACCTGTGCATGTGTCCATCAAGGTGGCCTCTGTGGGTTCTGGAGACGCAAGCCTGGGGACCCTCCTCCGCAGCACCTAGCAGAAACACCAGGTGTGGGAACACCTGCTTGGGTACCAGAGAAGAAAGGGGAGAAAATGACAGAGAGTGACGGCAAGGTCAGAATGCCTTCAGAGAAGCGAGGGTCAGAGCCCCCCTGGGGATGCCAAAGGAGCCCCGTCCCCCACTGGGCCCGCTGCTGTCACTAGGAATCAAGGTCCTGACTCAACAGAGACCCTGGAAACTAGTGTTCTGTGGGAACCCTGTGCAGGCCATGTGGGCTCCCTGCAGCCCTGCCCCCCAAAGTTCAGAGCAAAGGTGGGTGTGGCAGCATCTGCCAGCTGCCTGCTGCCATCTCAGCTCCACGAACGAGGACGAGCCCAGCCCCTTCAATCAGCTTCAGATGTCTGGGGAAATAGCTATGCTTTTAAAACTTTCCTGATAATTATAAAGATTTGAATATAAAGTATGAAACCAAAAAACCAAGAAAAATTAATTGAATGGTGTCATTTTGGATTGAGGAATGATTTTGCTAAGCTTGACACCAAAG